>NC_051408.1:27457461-27458647 GCF_015228065.2 Penaeus monodon
GAAGATTATGATAGGCAGGTGTTCATTCCCTCTGCCACGAGAGAAGGAACGGGATATTCGCAGGAACTGGAATCAATAAATCATTTAGCCTCCCGTGAAGGGCGCTCTCTTGCCACTTGAAGGAGCCCACATTTAATGCAGCAAAAATACAGTAGTAAATATAAAAAGAGAAGTTGGGTGCCGGCGGAGGCGCGTTCCCGCACGCGATTCGGTCTCTGCCGCTCCAGCTGTTACGTCAGCTGCCATGCCCATCATATGGCGCTTATCGAGCATATCAGAGCGGTCAGGAGAGCCTATGAGAAGTGCATAACAGCCTCGTTTGCTGGCCTTTCTTGCAGTCGATACTGTGATAACTGAAACATGATTAATTGAGCCCTTTTCCGGCACGTGCTCTGTTACCGGGTTGGTTACCGAGCGTCGAAATTATCTCCATAATCTATCGGCGGCTTTATCGATCAGAACCAAAATTCTTTAGTCTACTATACTCTCCACGAACTTCTAACACTCGTATCTCACCGAAAGAGTAAGTATATGGCGAAAAGAAGTGAGAAAAGAGCCGGAAATAAAAAACAAGAGCCGGCAACCCAGTGCGCACCTGGCCGGTACGGAGTGCGCCGTATCGTCACATTCTTGTCTAAGCCCAGCACTTCCCGCGTCGTGACGTGAATACAGCCATTCCTCCTTATCACTGAAAGTCACTGCCAGACCAAACACTTATCCTCACGCATCTCACTTCACTGCGTGTTGTAACAGACGCATGGCCACCAGGGGGCAAGAAGCAAGCACGACTAATTAACTAACGAATCGTGGAATTGTTGGTATCCTACATCAGCGAGCCTGGGCACAGGTGTTCCGTTTTCATCTGCAGGGTGATGCGATTGTGATCTATTTTTTGATCCGTTCTTGCTTGACCACGTATGCGACCGCCTAAGGGTCACCAGCAAGCAAACTTCTCACCATGAACACCAAGAATATTATGTTCAGCATCTTTCCGTCTGTGTGCTTGGGCAGCGACGCGTGCTAAGATGACCGTGTGGCTGTAGCACTCCTTCACTACCAGCCAGCAACGTTACCAACACAATCTGTAGCGTCATTCATTGCGAAGTAAAAGGACTCTGGGAAGTACTTCATGATCAGTGCAATTGTGCTAAGTACCAAAGAGTCTCGGGTGTTGGAAATCTATATC
>NC_051408.1:27458686-27458970 GCF_015228065.2 Penaeus monodon
CAGGCGTAACAGTCCGAGCTTTTGCAGTGACGAGCGTCGTGTGGAGCTACAGGTGTACAGGTGCTAAGGAGGCAGAACAGCTGTAACCATGAGGGAAATTGTGCACGTGCAGGCGGGGCAGTGCGGCAACCAGATCGGCTCCAAGGTAGGAGGTCTACTGCATCGGATTTTTTTCTTCTTTTTAGCGAGTAAAGGAGGAGTAATGCGTAGGGTTATTGCTAGTTTTACGGTTTTTCCTGTGATTTCCGAGTGAAAAAGGAATGCACTTTTTGCCGCGGTGAGTC
>NC_051408.1:27459101-27459310 GCF_015228065.2 Penaeus monodon
TCGCACTCACACATTCACCGCAATCGGACGTAAATAATGTAATGTTATTTTGACCCTTTTGACAACTCGGCATAGGAGCCATCGATCATGTGATGGGAATTTGGTTTATATTGAAAGTCAATTACTTCGTCTCTAAGTTTCATAAGTATATTCAAAACAGATATAAGACCCACAAGCTCAGAATACTTAAGAGTGAATTATGCAGATAT
>NC_051408.1:27459759-27460079 GCF_015228065.2 Penaeus monodon
AAAATGATGAAATATTTTCAAACAGTTACAGACAACATAATATTTTTGCGTCTATGAATAGCATATAAGAAATGTATATACTATTAAATTCCTTCCCCGTATTATAGGGTTTCTCAGAAATGTACAAATCAGATCCTTTAATTTTTACATATCGTGGCTATTACTTTTTTCCCCGACCAGTGACGTCATTTGCGCCATGCTTCGGTAACTCTTTCAGCGAGATAGTTGACCTTTGCTCGATGGAAAGGAACGGGACAGCGCTGCTCGATGATGGGACTTTCGCCTTTGGTCACACTCAGAAACACACTAACCTGTGTTGT
>NC_051408.1:27461246-27461535 GCF_015228065.2 Penaeus monodon
TTCTCATGTTTCACTATAAATTGGAAAGACTCCCCCCCCCCAAGCGGAAGCCCCCACGATCACAGGTCGAGCCGGAAGTAAAACCCCCTCCCTTAATCCCCCCCCTTCCCCTCCCACTTCGTTCCCCCACCCCAGTGTAGGAGTATCAAGAAGGATTAATTATTTCGCGAACAGGATGGCCCCTGGGATTAACGAGGGGGATTACTCGGTGCTCTCAAAATCCTATTGATTTATTTGCACGTGTATGAATGTAAAGATAAATAGGTGGATAAATTTGGTCTGTTCATGC
>NC_051408.1:27461705-27462057 GCF_015228065.2 Penaeus monodon
CACGTTCCGGCCACTCAGTTTCCTCGCTGTGGCTGCTTGAAATCCCATCCTCCACGTACGACCACACCCGCCGGCCGCCGCTCTGTAGGGATTCCTCGCGTGTCGTGGGGCCCCGCCGCGTACGCTCGCCGCGCCGCCGGACCGAACTGGTTTCCCGCGCGGACAAAACGGGGAAACGACATTCAGACACTTTGCCCGGAGCTTTTATAGTTTACAACTGAATATATATATATGAATACGCAAGTACACTGGCTTTCATTTTTTCACTTGGTGGATGTAATATGGGTTTATCTACCTTCTGTCTACCTTTTATCTAATTAGGACACTGCCACATATGAAGAACTGAATTTCC
>NC_051408.1:27462737-27463001 GCF_015228065.2 Penaeus monodon
CGGAAAAACGGTGGCGCCGTTGGATTGCAATAAACGTTGAGGGCATTGATCGCTTTGCATTTTCCTTCGCTTCTGGTGGCAACAGCGCTGTTTGTTCTCCCGTTGTTCATTTCGTACCTTCGCTATTTCGTTCTTTGCTGATATATATTTGTTCTCTCTCTTTTCTTTTCCCTTTTTTATCATCCTTTAATATGTTTTTAATTCATTTTCTTCATGATCTTTTGATTTTGTTCGGTTTTTATTTTTTCTCTGCTTTTCTTTGCA
>NC_051408.1:27464456-27464647 GCF_015228065.2 Penaeus monodon
CGACTTTTCTCCCGTTGCAACAAGGATAAACAGGCCGCGACGTGCCAATTACTCCTCCAAATCTCATTTTTCTTTGAGGCAACTGTCTTGTGACTGGAAAAAATCTTATCGCTCATGCATTGATTTGCAATATTTTTTCTTTTTTTTCCTGTTGCCGCAAGAGGTCGATTCCTGTATTATTGCTTTGTGAC
>NC_051408.1:27465547-27467334 GCF_015228065.2 Penaeus monodon
GAGATGATATCTCTGGTGTTAAGCCTCTTGCTTTGTTTGTAATCCGCTGATTTAGATAAAGATGAAGTAATCCAATGTGCTGTGATCGAGCACAGCTCACAAGCGGACGTCCTCGTACCACGCTAAGTGCTCTGCGTGATTTTAATGGCTCTTTTTATCTCACATTCTTTCCTGAGGAATGTTGCTAAGCAAGTGCATGAAGAAGCAAATGAACCTTTCCAAACATGACTTTATTCTCTAGTCATTAGAATATTTTTTCCGTTGGTGCTAAACTATACTAAGGCTGACGGACAGAGTTTGCGGGCCAGATGAGGTAACAGGGAGCAGATCGTTATCACCTCTTAGGTTAGGAATATGGCAGTATATAAAAAAATAGTCGACTCTTTCTCTCGCTGAGAGCTTTTAAAAAGAAAAATATACCTATCTTAATGATAGGTATTGCTTGAATATAACATGTGTAACACCTATTCATTAAGGTTTAAAAATAAAGACTGTTTTGTATGAAAAACAAAAATGTCATTTAACACCGAGGCTATGGAGCATCAAAGGGTCGCATGTTCCACCCTCTTTTCTGAACCCTGGACATGAAAAAGCAGTTCATTCTCGACGCTGCCACTTCGCCAGTGTAGACATCGGTCAGGAAAGTCGCCGAAAGGTAGAAGACTAGATGCCCAACTCCAAGGACGCCGTGGACGCAGCGTGAAGCCGTACAGGTGGTCACCGGACAGTCCGCACAGCCCTTCTTTCAACCCCACGGACACGGGACCCGCGTTTCATTAGCGCGATGGGGCGTTGTGGCGGCCGCCCAGCTGCAGGTCAAGGGGAATCGGACGGCGCCGTTTCACTACTCAACCCGTTCCTGTAGGGAAGCTTCAGCAATTGCATGTGTGGGGATCCTTGCTCTCTCTAAGTCTGATTCGTCTTCGTATTCCAATTCTTAAGTTATCTCAATCTTACAGCTGTGTGTATTAAGCAGAAATTGGTAGCTTAATTAATACATATGATGAAATCTTTATAATGGCCATGGTTGTTGTAGGGGTTCTACATCAGTTAAAAGACCACACAGTGGAATAAATTATGCACCATAAGCAATCTACCTAAAAAAATAATAAGGATAATTTAGCTAGGCTCTGGATTCCGCATTCCTTTGTAATTGCGTCTCCCAGATACATATAAAAGATCGAGTTCAGGCTGTGTTGCGTAAGACAGACATCCTTGGAACCATATAACAGTAATCTCAGACATGTTATCATGTCAGTTCCACTTATAATTTTTAAAAATTCACCCGAGGATATTGACCTTTTCCCCTAAATCGTATCTCTCTCGGTAATTAGGTAGCCTGGCCTATGCTCGCCACCCCCATGAATTCCGACCTCCTCCGGGTTAACGACTCAGCTGGCACGCGACGCATCCGGGGAGGAAGCACCTGCCCTCGAGGCCAAACTCTCGCTCTGTGTTCTGTCGTGTCGCTTCCTGTGCTTCACTTGATCAGGTTTTCTTTGTATTCTACGTGTGTTTGGCGCCTTGCTCTTATTCTTATTCAATTAGTGTTGATTTGCGTCCCAGTCACTTGTTGTTCATTACTGGAGGGTCACGAGAATTTCATGCGCGCAGCTAGGAGGGGTATTGATGACGCCACATTGCCTTCTGTTTGTTTTCTTTATCATCGCTACGCTACGAGTATTAGCCCATCTCTCTCGCAAGAGGACGTGTTTTATCAATCAAAATCAGGGAATCCTAGACGCATGACAGGATCATTATTTTTATGTATTCCTCATATTTTCCCC
>NC_051408.1:27467766-27468724 GCF_015228065.2 Penaeus monodon
GTAATTAGGTGAATCAGCGCATCAAATGGATGCTAAGCTAAATTTAGACAATAAAACAGCATACAGAATGTCATTAATAACAAGGCTTAAATCAGTTCACGGGAGGAGACCAAAGCTCAAGTAATCCAAGGAGAGCTAAGCCGACAAAAAATTCTGCAATGTCATTCATTATCCAATGGCCGACGCAAGAATTGGAATTGTTGGCCGATGGATTACAAAGGGACTTGTCTCCTTTCGTGATTATAATCAATACACTTTACCACATAGTAAAGAAATTATATAAATGTGCATATACTGTATATCAATTTCATTGCCAGTTGCATGAATTACTCAGTCTTGTTGGTGCATGTTATATAGCCACAGAAAGCAATACAGACACAATGTAAAACACACACGAGTACATGGAGGTGCCAAAATATCCTCGGAAAACGTGCGGGCTTCCTGATCGACCTGAAATCAACGACAAACGTAAACTTAGTATTTCTTTTATAGTTTCCTTGTTTAGTCATCATGAAACGCAAGCAATATAACCTACATATCACAGTGATCAAGAAGCCATGGACGGACAAACCCTGGAGATAAAAGACGTATATTATTCGACATGATTATGGATCAAAGATTTGTAAAAGAATCCCAAATGATAAAGACCAACACATCTCGTGGCGCCCTTGCTCCCGCTTGATCCTTGCAGGGAAGAAAATCTGTTGTGGCGACGGACTTCACGGACTTTGGATTGTTAGCAACGAATAACACGGAGGAAAAAATTGAAATAAGTTTTAATCCGGAGGAACATCGCAATTTATATTACAAGGTTTTCAGTTTCAGCGAAACCGTGTAACGTCATATATCATTAACCTGGTACACAGATTTTTAAAAAATACTTCAATTAACGATCCCAGCGATAAATGTAAGGTTTTACTGCTTTACCATAGTCGTAGAGAAGTAATATTGATAATAA
>NC_051408.1:27468859-27469865 GCF_015228065.2 Penaeus monodon
GTGTACATAGGAATATTGTTTTGCATTTGCCTGTGACTGATTTTCGAGTAAACGACTATGCAATACGTACAAGGAAAGCAAATTATTTTAAAATCTATTTGTTAACGGATATTCTTCCCTTGATATTCATACTGCGCTCTGTTAACCTTCAAATGTACTTCCTATTAACTTTTCAGTAACGAGTTAGTTAAAGATTCAAACAATAAACATTATACATAATGCAGCAACCACTCCTCACGACGCGTCCAAGAACTGACTCAGACTGGCCGGGTGAGAGAAGCATGATCTCGGAGGCCTCTTCCGCTGCCTTCGTCGTGGGCGCCGCTCCTCGTCTCGCAAAACGTTCGTCTTCTTCATGATGTGTTAGTGACAGGCTGCAGGGGATTAAAAGAAATGGTCAACACGTGTGAATTTCATTTCTAAAATATAATAACAATCAATCATCATGATTCACTAATTGGCGGCATACAAAAATACATTATTTAACAACTTTACTTGTGGTTAGTTAAGAAGAACAGAACAATAACCTAAGCATATCTAGCCTACGCATAGTTAATCCGTATGCCATTGTTTAATACCCAAGCCTTATTAAACCAAAACCAAAAGTATCATCCCATTGGAAAACAGTCACAATCACGTTTAATTAACAGTATATCACCCGAAAAGCAATATTTCCAAGCACTATTACGATGAATATACAGAAAATAAGCAGCCATGTTTTGCCAGCAAGCAGCCAAGCGTGAGCAGCGTATGCGCCAAGTGCACATTTCCTGAGGGAAAGCCACCACGTGTCACACTGGCATGAATAAGTAATTCTGAGTCGCCGAGCTGGAGTCAGTCCTGATCAGGGTGAATCACCTGTTCCCAGTCTGCAAGCACGTGCATGCATAGCGTGCTTTGGAATGACAGATCTTGTTGCTAATGTAAATGGTGTCGCATGGCTCTCGGACTGTGTGATTGGCTTGCAACTTCTTCGTTCGATCTGCTTTTATTTACGTGCTCTGTA
>NC_051408.1:27470067-27470473 GCF_015228065.2 Penaeus monodon
TCCTTCGTTGTCCCCTCCCTCTATCGTCCATGTTCCCTTTTACTCAAGTCCCTCGTTCATCTGTCATCCATGTAGTACATTCTGTTTAAATCACGGTTCTCTCGATCCAAGGTACGAAGTTGGTTTAAATTACGGCTGTAAGCTCAGGTGGTATCAAAGCGTGCGTTGGGCTGACACGGGAAGTTATGTATATGTCTTATAAATGATAATTAAACAGTAATAAGGTATTCACGGGGCATTATTTCAGGGACCGAAGGAGAGTGGTTGTACAGTATTTAGCATCGTATTGTTCATTAATGATTCCAAATTTTAGCCAGTCTGTTTCGAATTCTGTTTAGAAATTTTGGTAATGCAATCCGTGTCTTCACCTTCTACGGTAGCCTTTCATGTTTTAGTTCCAAAATAG
>NC_051408.1:27470500-27471060 GCF_015228065.2 Penaeus monodon
TCTTTGAAACACACACTCCTGGCTTCAGCCGCCTCCTTCACATCTTCCAAAATTTCTCGAGAACAGAAAAAAAATACAATCTGCGTTTTTGTATAGCATGGAATACAAATAGACGCAGCAGCCTTATTACAAGAACTGTAGATATATTTAGAGAAATTCCTCCTTTTCCCCACTGAGTTTTCGCCCACTCGCCCAGACGGCGGTCATTTACTCCTCGGGGTCTTTGCACGCGTATTGCCGTAGAAAGTGCAAGATCAATGCGCTTTAATAAACCCAAAGTTCGTTGGTGTCCAAGGCCCTCTTTAAGTGAATCATGCTATGCAGAGCAAGGCCAGGGTCAGCAACCCTCAGACCGATGCATGACTGCCTCGCCAGACTCATGCGCTTGTTTTTATGATTTGCTTTCGCTTGTTTTGCTCCAAAGTGAATTTCTGATTAATGTTTGAGTAGATCAATAAGACTGAAACATCGTGTACCAATAAAACCGCAAGGGATACGCGGCGGTTCGGGAGGTGACATTCCCAGTGAGAAGGGAGACCGCTTCTGGTAAAGTATTTTAG
>NC_051408.1:27477249-27477924 GCF_015228065.2 Penaeus monodon
AAATAAATGATGAATTATATAAGATGTGTCCAGCACAAAATTCTTTAGCTTCTTAATCTTCTGCCCATAATCAGACCCCCACTCCCCACGAAGGTTAATCCGCGAAGCTCCTGGACTAACCAGAGATAACTGCTTATACTCGTAAAGTCCCTTCCGTATAATTAGACCAAGTCCTCATTATCGCATTCTGAGAGCAAAGTTATATCCTATATCTTCCTTTAATTCCGTACCTATTGACACGTACGCATACACATTCTTTCCTTTCCAATAAAACTGTTTAGTATCTTTTTTCATCACGTGTGATTAACGTTTATAGAGATTCTCCGTTTGTTTGTTTATGACAAAGAAATCACAATTACCAGAAAAAAGAGTTTATTAAACACACTTAAGGACATATCCACTAGCAAGGATGGCTTACCTCGCTCACACCAGGTATCTAATATTTGATGAAGTATCTTTTATCAAAAGGATCGTACGCGCGTGTGGACTTTCAGAAAGTAGGCAGCCAGACACGGGTGGATGTCCAATACACAGCACATGGCTCAGATACACGCCCCATCGATTCTAGGTCACTTTATGATATTAAATGTCAATCTTTACATTTCCTCTTACTCTGTCTCCTAATTGTTTATTCGTCTGCATCATCTTCCCATTTCTCTTTTTTTCTTGTCTACT
>NC_051408.1:27478129-27478334 GCF_015228065.2 Penaeus monodon
TTTTGACATATCTGCCGATCGAACCGCCTGCTTATCTGCCAAGCTTCCCCGACGGCAGACGCTGCCACTCGACCGCGAGGAACTGCACTGCCGGAGGAGCCCCACAAGTGTTACCAGATCTTGTTATGGCGTCGCGTCGGCCAGAAATCGTGAATGAGCATTAGAGCAAATGTCGAGATACTTTACTTAACAATCTCCGGCGAAA
>NC_051408.1:27479175-27479940 GCF_015228065.2 Penaeus monodon
TTAATATCATGAGATAATTTAGAATCGATGTAGGGCGTGTCTTTGAGTCATGTGCTGGGTATTGGAAAAAGCAAAGGGAACATCGAGTCGCATGCGGAGCCACCGAGGGCGAGGCAGCGGGGGGAGAGGCGATCGTCAACAGGTCTCGGCTGATTCGGTCAACAGGTCCGCCCCCCCCCCTCCGAAGGGCGTGATATCGACGCATTGATCGGCCGCTGCGGACCTCTCCGGCGGCGGAGGGCCTCGTCGACAAGACCAGACGAGCGCTCAGGTGGATTATGGATGCGCGGCGGGGGAGGAGAGCGGACTCGCGTCTGGATGCTGCTCTTGGGATCCTTTCTTTTGAAAGGCCATCGGTGATCGTCTCTGATGTTTACTTCCTTTCTTTTTCTCTGTATTTTCCTTGTGTTCTCTTTCTCTTGTTTGCCGTTCTCCCTCTTTGCTTCTTTCCTTTGGAGGATATAATAACACACGATACTCCCTCTGATTTAGTCTAATCCATCTTATTGTTGATCTCAGTAACTCCAGTTTTTATCAATTAGATGTCGCTAGTCTTGGAAAAAAAATCACTATCAATCGATTAGTTTCACATATTAGGTGTAATGGATGACTCTTTTAAAAATATACTTTAATTTGTTTGATTACCATTGGTGGATTTTACACCCGCACAGACTGAGCGTGTTTTAGCGGTGTCCTGCCACACGAAGTCTGCATAACTTGTCCAATTTTGTTCTCGTGAAGTCTTTCTCGATATTTCATTGCTAG
>NC_051408.1:27480016-27480300 GCF_015228065.2 Penaeus monodon
AATTTCATCTTTGGCATTTATCCTTTATTCCTTTATTTAACGTTGACCATGTTTCATTTGAATTATAATTTTCTCACTCCATTTCCCTTTCCCATATCCCTTTTCTTTCCCTCGTCTACTCTTTCTCTCTCTTTCCTCGCTCATACTTCTTCTTCGTTTCTCTTCTTTCTTCCCTCAAATTACATTTTTCTCTTGCTCTATTCCTTTCTCACCCTCTCTCTTTATCGCCCTATCTCTTCTCCTCTCGTTCCTATTCTCTCCTGACTCTATTTTTTCATATCTAT
>NC_051408.1:27480465-27481114 GCF_015228065.2 Penaeus monodon
TTTTCTTTGTGTGTGACTGCAATTATCAATGTATATAGTATTATCTTATATTCTCCGCTGGTCGCCAATCCCGGTAACAGCGTCGGGCATCGAGTGGCGGCGCCTGCACTGAGTGCTCCCTCGAGTGCCATGCAGCAGCGGGTCGGGAAATAGCGATGGCGCGACATGCACAGAGAGGGGGAAGGCGTTGCGGGGGGGAGGGGGGCTATTGAAGGGCTTCGAAGTACAAAGAAGGCAAGCGAAGGGAGGCGGAGAGACGCAAGAACAAGCTCTGCACGCCGTGTCTCGCAGGCGTCTGAGAAATGCTCGCCATTCTCCTGCAACGGTGATGTTGCCTCACTCTATGCACCCATTTATGCATATCATCGTTATATATAACCGGATGAATGCTATGTTTTCATGTTCTGCAGACGTCGTGGGATAGTGGGAGACTATGAAAGATGAAAGATCGACGATTTTGAATGACAAATGATTCCCTCACTTGCGTGTGTTTTTTCCTTTCTTCTTTGACTATTGTTCAAGTGCTCCTGAGGTTCCGCAACGCATTTGCATATATGTCCAGATAAAAAAAATGCCAAGAAGCACTAGAACATGAAATCAAGTTGCAGTTCTTGCCATGAAAGTTTCTTCCTTTTTAAAATATACTCAA
>NC_051408.1:27481205-27481916 GCF_015228065.2 Penaeus monodon
ACACATATGAATAGTGTAACATCAGGCAGGAACCAAAAAAGGGGTACTCCTCCCTCCTGTTGATTTTTCCCTCTCACCGACAAACCGGAAGTAAACCTCACACGACCATAATTCTTCGGCACAGCACACCTCGTCCCTTTTCGTGCAATTATAGCATCGATCAAAAGCCGTAGTGTGGGGAAGGGCTTATCATTCAGACAGTGCATGGGACAATAAGTGAATGTACACTTTTATAATTACATACCAGAGGAAAAGGCATAGTCAAATACTGAAACTGAAAGTGGAAAATATTAAAATAACCGTACTAAGGATACTCAGTGCTATTGTCATTGTGATTATTAGGATGATATTGATAAAGAGAATTACAGCAAGCATGATACTAATTTAGAACATATCACTGCGGGAAAACATATTACTGTTCATTTGGAGCAAGAAATTGCAAAACAACAGGAATAATGTACGACAAACATCTTGCTCCATGGAAGGTCATGTGTATTGAGCAATTACCATTCATGATTGCCGCCGCCGCTCGTTATGGCCAGGATCTGATGTTCAGGAATTCTTCATAATGATGAATAAATGTGCGACACTGGCAACTCTTTTCTTGGTGTGCGTGGATGTAGAATGGTACAGTAGAGGTCCACGAACTATAGCTAAAGCTTTGGGTTAGAAATATATACAGCGTTGTGTACATTAGTTACACACGCACAG
>NC_051408.1:27482009-27482216 GCF_015228065.2 Penaeus monodon
AATATGCGAGTTTTATTTCAATAATAAGTGCTTTGGCGGGAAATTTGTTGCAGCGACATTCGAAGACAGAACTAACAATTTATACTCTATTGCAGAGATAAATATCCAAGAAACATGATCCACATGTTCGCCTGTTGACTCCCCCCCCCCCCGTGCCACTTGCAGATAGGCTGTCTGATAACGACGCTACGTTGCTGGGCAAGGTGC
>NC_051408.1:27482310-27483420 GCF_015228065.2 Penaeus monodon
AATATATGAGTTTGTGTGTAACTAATATACCTAAGTTGAATGATTAAGTTGTTTGTGTCTGTCCACTGAGATCTGTGCTAATTAGTGTACCAAATGTACTGTATCCCAGGTCTAATAATACGTGGCCTCCAGTAAAACGAGAATATATACCTCCTCAGTTTGCTGTATGGCAATTATGCAGTAAGCTACCCCTTTATATCCCCAAGCATACATTAAAATACTTATTTCTACCTGCTCAGATGAGGATAAGTTAAACGTAGAATATATGTTTTGATAATAGCCCATTAACGTTGCACATTTCATTACTAAGGTATAGCAGTTCCGTACTGTATTACAATGAACAGGTTGACTCGACGGAACAATTAGCTTGGAATCATAAAATATGCAACGCCTCATACAAAGGCTGCCTTCCTCACACCACGAAAACAGGAATATTATTTAATGAAAGAAGGCGCCCGTTCTCCTGATATGGCCACTTACGCTCCTAAAAGATAATACTTAATGAAAAAGTCCAGACCAACAATTATGCCATTACAACCAGCATTCGCACGGAGGGAGAGAGAAAATGCTATACCCTTGGTAAAAGATTCTCACAGACACGATGATATGCCTTTATGTACGACCATCTCGTGATCTGACCCTCTAGTTTCGCTCTTAAGGACAGCACGCACACCTGTGTGAGTCACGGCAGCCGCAGGATCTATATCCTCGTATAATGCAGCTGTGACGTCACTCTTACCTATGCCACCTGTTTCACTCCTTCGTATTTCCTGCCTCGTCCTGTGGCTGCCGCCCTCCTATGCCCCGCCGCCCTCCTCCTATGCCCCGCCGCCCTCCTCCTATGCCCCGCCGCCCTCCTCCTATGCCCCGCCGCCCTCCTCCTATGCCCCGCCGCCCTCCTCCTATGCCCCGCCGCCCTCCTCCTATGCCCCGCCGCCCTCCTCCTATGCCCCGCCGCCCTCGCCCTCGCGTCTCGAGTGTCGCTTCTCGTTCGCTTTCCTTACGCCAAAGTGGCCTCCATAGATTAGCTCGCCCTTCGTGGCTCGCTCACCGGGTCTCCGTGCCGCCCGTGCCACGCGCTCCCCTCCCCGTCAGCCGGCGTCTTGCATA
>NC_051408.1:27486059-27486323 GCF_015228065.2 Penaeus monodon
AGTAAAACAATAAAGCAATCACGAAAAAAAAGAAAATGCAAAACAAATCTTATTATATATGACAAGCAGAGGAAATTAACATAATAAATGTATTCAATGGAATTCTACCTATTCCTGCATCGCTACGGAAGCCAAAGGGACATTCAAATTTCATGTGTCGCTCCGTAGACTTCTTCCATGCATAACCTTTGTGGAGAGATCGATAGCCTAGCGGCGGAGAAGGTCAGGTGGAGGGGCGCTCAGGTGGGAGAGCGTCTGTCTGCC
>NC_051408.1:27486345-27486454 GCF_015228065.2 Penaeus monodon
GCAATAGTGAACGCATTGAGGTAATGACTTTATATCAATATTCATTCTATATATAGTCTCCATTTGCAGGATTCATATTGAACAAATCGCAGTGAAAACAAACTAAGGG
>NC_051408.1:27489553-27490293 GCF_015228065.2 Penaeus monodon
GAAGTAAGTGATACCAGAAGATGACTTGACTTCCGTTGGGCCTCAGAGAAGGAATCTTTACGAGGGAGGAAATCGGGAGGGGTAACTGTAGGCCGTGCTGTCGCATATCTAAATGTCAGAATATCTCTCTGTATAGGAAGTTTCCCCTTCCATTGAAATACAAAGATTTCGCTAATATTTTTCATTAAGTCATACCTTATAAAAACATTTTATTTCATAATAATTTCAACAGGAGCCACTGTTAAAACTAGAATGCTGAAAATAGTCCTCAAAGCACCCTGGTCGTAAGCTAAGGAATGAAGTTCAGGGATTCAAGGAACCATTATTCGGAAGCCAATCCGGTCGCACTCGCGGATGGAAGTTTAAGCCAGTGAGCGTGGGTGGAGTTAGGGAGATACTGAAAGGAAGAAAAGTTTTTGATATTCCAGTAGCTAAAGTAATTCAGATGCATCTTCGTCTCACATGCGAATGAAGGGGTAACTGACATAAATTCTAGATCTTAGACACAGAATCGAAATATCATTATTTATGATTTATGAGAAGAACTGTTTACTGTAGATGTGACCTCCTTTCAAAAAAAAAAAAAATTGGGCACATAATCACCATCTTGGATTCTGTGTCAAGGTCACCATTGAGCTTTACTGTCAAATAGAGGAGCAGATCTGTCTGGTCAATACCAGTTCCTCTTGCCACCACTCGGCCTTAGTGTCCTCGCTGCGTTTCCTTCACCAAAGCACAGG
>NC_051408.1:27492456-27492529 GCF_015228065.2 Penaeus monodon
AGATTTATCTATCCATCTATCAATTTTTATTTCTCCACCACTTCGTCCTCTGTCCCCAACAACGTGTTCCATG
>NC_051408.1:27492560-27492726 GCF_015228065.2 Penaeus monodon
TCCCTGAATCCCGCAGATAAGGACAAGACGCAGAGATCGACCTCGATGTGGAGCCGAAAGTATGAAAACCCATTTGTAGGTTACGTTGTCATCCGTCATTCATTGATTTGCGGCAACATTGATTAGCTGGGAAGTGTGTCAGAGAGGGTGGATATTGATGGCTCTT
>NC_051408.1:27492748-27492842 GCF_015228065.2 Penaeus monodon
AGAGTGCGAGGAGGGGGGGGTATGTACATGTGTGATTGGGTTATCAGCCATTATGTCTAAAATGTATGTTAAAAACAACTTTTGACGAACGCTA
>NC_051408.1:27492922-27493038 GCF_015228065.2 Penaeus monodon
TTCTGTTGTAGAGCGTATGTTCTACAACATAAGGGATGTCTCCAGGTGTTCGTGAGAATCAGATAAAAAATAACATTTATATTCGCTATACGTTCTGCATAGAAAGGAGTGTTTTT
>NC_051408.1:27493629-27493697 GCF_015228065.2 Penaeus monodon
TCCATAACTAATTCTGCTCCGATTCGATTTGCCCCCCCCCCCTTGCCGCCCACACTCACTTCCGCATT
>NC_051408.1:27493739-27493898 GCF_015228065.2 Penaeus monodon
AGTTCTGGGAGATCATCAGCGACGAGCACGGGATAGACCCCTCGGGCGTGTACAGGGGGACGGCGGACATCCAGCTCGAGAGAATTTCCGTCTACTACAATGAGGCCACAGGTGAGCGTCTCGGCTGTCCTTCCCTGTAATGTGTCGGGCGATCTGCGC
>NC_051408.1:27494097-27494252 GCF_015228065.2 Penaeus monodon
GGTAGGTAGGTGTTTCCATTCGTGTGCGTGTTCATGTGGCCCTTCCTGCAAAAGAAACAATTAAGTTGCAGAAACACTACTTACCCACGCATCACTGTCGTAGCAATGGTGCCTACAACACTATCATGACGCGAGTAATCACAAGAGAGCGCATG
>NC_051408.1:27494302-27494525 GCF_015228065.2 Penaeus monodon
TAAGGCATGGCTGTATGTCTACAAGCTTACATATGCATTTATTTGGTTTCCTCATTAATAATCTTCCAGTTTCTGTTATCAGCCTCAGTCCTTAACATGGAACGTGCCCTGATCCCGCAGGAGGCCGCTACGTCCCCCGCTCTGTTCTGGTGGACCTGGAGCCCGGCACCATGGACGCCGTGCGCTCCTCACGCTACGGCTCCCTCTTCAAGCCAGACAATTT
>NC_051408.1:27494715-27495082 GCF_015228065.2 Penaeus monodon
AGTTTCTTTTTCCTGGAGGACACAGCCATCGATCTTTACACGCAGATGTAATAAGAAAATCTATAAATCTATGCACAGCACCCTTCATCTCGCTCCGCGCTGTGGCGCTGTTTAGCGACACTCTGGCGCCCGAACCCGAGTGAGTTAACAACGTTTTTTAATTTGCTCTGACCTTGAGCGACCTTGCATGATGACCTACGTTTGTGGCCGCTGATTGATCGATGGAAAATTTCACAGCAATCAGACAAGAGCTTCGTGTGAGAGAGGATTAAAGATACGAACTTTTTACTGTTTTCTATTGAATTTTTTTTTTCTCCCACACTTATACAGCATATATGTGTATGTAAATATGTTTCTTAAATATGTT
>NC_051408.1:27495164-27495531 GCF_015228065.2 Penaeus monodon
CATACATACTAATAGTGACACATCAGACCTTTCATTTCGGCTTTATGTTCAGAATGTCTATAAACAATTCCTGAAAGCTAGGAATGGCTGGAGACGCCTGCGGCCGCCGCCACGAGTGCCGCAAGGCCCGGGTTCAAGTCCCTCATATAATAATAGCTAAGGTAACCCTCGAGTGGCTGAGGCCGTTCTGACTCTCCTTCTGCCGCGCCGCAGGTCAGAGCGGCGCCGGAAACAACTGGGCCAAAGGGCACTACACCGAGGGCGCCGAGCTGGTCGACTCCGTGCTCGACGGAATCAGGAAGGAATGCGAGAGCTGCGACTGCCTGCAGGTAAACGCCACCGGCTTTTTCTCTTTTTGCCTTTGAAC
>NC_051408.1:27497110-27497795 GCF_015228065.2 Penaeus monodon
ACTATATACCACTGTTTTAATTTATTCTATTTAAATTTGCTATTTATATTTTACACAAACTACAAAAAGTAGAATACTACCGTTTTTCCGCGTTTTTTGTACACGTGCCCCGCCCGGCCGTGTGGTCGTGTGCCCCGGGGGTGTGTGTTATTCGCGCACGTGCGTCTGTTTGCACGGGCCGCCTGACATCCGCGCCCACCGCCCGCCAGCGAGGTGCGCGGACCAGCGAGGCGGCAAATAGGCAAACTACAGACCTAAAATGCTACTTCCGCCATTCGGGGGAAGGAAAACAAGGATATCGTGCAGTGTTGCTTTACGTCAGTTTCATTTTCTTGGATTCGACCTTGTCATTTGACCTTCAGTGTTAAATTTTTCACAATTATATGAGTTTAGTTTGATTGCTAATTACCTGGGAGATCTAGCGACAAGCACAGCAAGGCAGCAGTGGCAATTACAGTCATTACAAGCAAAGACACTGCAGGAGTGCTGTGCCGGCAAGACAGAAAAGGAGGAATCATTAGCGAGGAGGATCGACAACTTCAAGAACCAATAATGATCTTGCATTAGTTATTCATCACAGCCATGAGGCCAACATCACAAATTACAGTATCATTTATGTCAGCACAATGGATACACAAATACTATCAAATAGTTATATGGTTATCGCCCAAATTACTTGATTACA
>NC_051408.1:27497846-27498066 GCF_015228065.2 Penaeus monodon
TTAATAGCATGAACTCAATAGGCCACACTCCATTACAAAGGGCGTTGTCCTCGCCACTCGCGACTGACACGGAGTCCGGGCGGTCTTATCTGCTCTATCATCGAGGACGCCCGTGTTGGGGGGAATCGGTCCGAGAGCTGACACGCGGCCGCTTTACGACGCACAACATTCGGGGGACCATGAGGGGCTGAAGGATTGCTTTGCTGCGGCTGGTGAGCGA
>NC_051408.1:27498423-27500249 GCF_015228065.2 Penaeus monodon
ACGTGCATGCATGCAATCAGCTAGGAAGAAATGGCAAGATAAAGTTCGTGTCTTTTGCGTCTACCGAGAGAAAAGTGGTACAAATGAAGGAGGAAGCAGAAAATATACACCCAGTACCAATCATTCCTTGTTCTCCTGTGTTCTCCTTTTTCCAAGATCATTATCATTTAAGGAAAACGAGCGTGCCTTATCAGCTGATCTTGGAATATACATTAGAGTATGTAGGTCAGTCCCAGTGAGTTAAGGAAGTGAGCAACATTGCAAATAAAGTGGAATTCGCTCAGCTTTCAAGCTTAGGAGGTTTCCCATTTGAGCAATTCCATATAAACATATATGCATATTCTCACAATCATAATACCGATAAAAAGTCTGTCCGTTCTTGTGTTGCAAAAACAATGATATACGAAATTTGATAAGAATTTACCAGAACTGTTTCACTAACTTGCAATACCTACAATCTTTATATTTTAGGTGATGTTTTATTATTTAAATGCCGGATACAGTTGAATTACACAGCACACATGAAGTCCCTTTGCGAATAGTAGTGGTGAGCACTGTTGCATGACGAGGCGATGGTTCGAAATGTACTTGTTAAACAGTTCGTGTCTAGTTAAGACTATTTTTTATTAATTTCTCTCGTCATTGATAAATGTGCTAACCTAGTTTTTTATAGTTAAAAGCTATAAATGATTCTGCCTATCCCTGTCCTTAGGATGGGGGCGAAGGAAGACTATGAAGGATGCATTCGGGTGGCTAGATATCCTATACTGAACTGGCAGGGGGTCGGAGAAACAGCAGAGCTTTAATTTACCTTGCTGGCATACAGCATGAGGGATCAGTGCATCCTTGGAATGGAATTGGAGTGATACCCGCTCTGGAAGCAGCCTTCACAGGCAAGAGCTTGGGTTAGCTTGTCTTAGGAAAAGACAGAAATAGAAAGTCATTCAGAAGAAGGGTCATTAATACGGTCCATTTAGACGTCATATTATGTGGCTGGATATAAATAGCACCCTTGCAAATATGCAGGTTGGCTTTCTATATATGCATGGTCTAAGACATGGCGGGTTCGAGTGAAACATCATTCAAGCAAACTATCCGATCTGACAGACTGTGTTTCATGCCCTTATCATTCACCTGCTGACTTATAGGTCAATTCCGTATACGTTGTCAAATTTTCTGTTGCAATTCTACATCATGCAGTCCATGGTTAGTACAATTATCCTCCTCAACACAGATAGCGCGATATTTATAGGCAGAGCTACTCTTCTGTTTTTCTGTTTCATCATCACCATAACCCTATAAGGTTATATTTCTTCTCCATTTTTTGGCTTCTTTTATCTTATCTTCTTGTTTAATCACAGCCCACTGCCTTCCAGGGGTTCCAGTTGGCACACTCGCTGGGCGGCGGGACGGGGTCGGGCATGGGAACGCTGCTCATCTCGAAGATCAGGGAGGAATTCCCTGACCGCATTATGAACACCTTCTCCGTCGTCCCCAGCCCGAAGGTAAGCCGGAGTACTTTGCTGACTTCCTTTTCACTGGTGTTTCTTTCTTCCTTTATTTGCCATGAAGATTCGTCCTACAGATGTTCATAGGATTGCATCTAGTGTACATCACAGGTAAAATCAGGTCTCGCAGTACGAAATACTCCAACAAATCGCAGACCACAAACAGTAGACTTTCGCCAACGCTTTCGCAATTTTACCTCGGATCCTCTTATTGCTCGCATCATCGTGAAAATGAAGTAATAAATTTTATTTATCGAGAAATTTACAACCTTAGCTTGATATTATACCATGTGGACAATGTGTATATATATGTTTATT
>NC_051408.1:27500400-27501667 GCF_015228065.2 Penaeus monodon
ATAGAGGATCTCCATCCATCATCTGTGCGGCCCGACTCCGTATAGCACCAATGACGCCGGACGCTGCGATCATAAAACCGGATTAGCCGAGAGATGTCCTTAGTGTTGCGGGAAGTAATTTTGTAAGAAAGGGAAGCGGAGGTGTGGCCTCCACTGCAACCGATGAGGTAATTACTGAACATTACCAATTAGAGGGATTGACCTGACTGAACCTTTTCGCGCCCCGCCTCACTGCCCTCTTCTCCTCCGACGACCCTCCTCGCAGGCCTTCCTGCCACATCTGCTTTCGCCCCTCCGTTCACTTGCTGCCTGCTTTCTCAATTCGTCTGTGTCCTCACTGCCTCTTGACTCTTTCTTTCCATCCAGCCTCTTCCATTGTCATGCTTTCTTCTTCCTCCTTCCTCTCTAATCGTTTCCTCTTTCCTCCATTCTTCCGCTTTTGCCTCACCTCTTGACTATTTCTCCTCTCCTAATTCCTTCTTGATTTCGTTCTTCCTCCTTCCTGTCTCATATATCCTTTCCATTTTCCTTCCCTATTTCTTCCCTCGTATTTCGTCCTCTCTCATTCCCTTATTTTGTTTCTTCCTCTTCTTCCATCGTTCTTCTATTTCCTTCTTCTCCTTGTCTCTCCTTTTCATCCCCATTCCTAGTTTCTTCTTCCATTCCTTCTACATTATTCTCTTCTCTCCTTGTATCATCCTTTTCCCATCCGCCATTCCTCAGTTCTCCATTCCCATTTCCTCCTCCATTTCTTCCCCACACTTCTTTTCTCCCTTTATCTCCTTCTCTCCTTCCCTCCACCATCCTCCACTCCCCTTTCCTCCATTTCTTCCCCACACATTTCTCCTCCCTCATCCCATCCTCTCCCCTCCTTCCCCGTTCTTCTCTCCCTTATCCTTCCCCTCTCCTCCTCCACTTTCTCCTCTCCACACCTTTCTCTCCCTCTATCGCCTTCCCCTCCCCCTTCCACCGTTCTCCACCCCTCATCCTTCCCCCTCCTCCTCCTCCATTTCTTCCCCACACTTCTCTCCCTCTATCGCCCTCCCTCCCTCCCCAGGTATCCGACACGGTCGTGGAGCCCTACAACGCGACGCTCTCCGTGCACCAGCTGGTCGAGAACACGGACGAGACCTACTGCATTGACAACGAGGCCCTCTACGAGATCTGCTTCAGGACGCTCAAGCTGGCCACGCCCACCTACGGGGACCTCAACCACCTGGTCTCGCTCACGATGTCCGGCGTCACCACCTGTCTCAGGTCGGTCTAG
>NC_051408.1:27501907-27502048 GCF_015228065.2 Penaeus monodon
CCCAAACCAATGCGTCGTGTAAATGCCATGGCCAAGCCTTCGTGAGTCGCTGTGAATAAGTCCAGATGATATTACGAGCATTCGCAGAATCATTTGCTGGACTAAAGTTTCTTTTATAGCTTCTGGGGTCGCTTTCAGAGA
>NC_051408.1:27502370-27502680 GCF_015228065.2 Penaeus monodon
TACTTCTAGAATTCTGCAAAGCCTCCCTGACACCCTCCCAGAAGCAGCCCAGACAGGCTCGAGGGCCCGAGTGCCGCGGGAGCCGACGGGAACTGCAGGGCCGGGCGGAGGCGGAGACGGAGGAGAGGCCCTTGATTAGAGGGCGAGGAACGCAAAGTGAAAAGAAACAGCGGGAGGAGAAGGGCGCCCGAAGGAGATTAGGGTGGAGCTAAAAATAATGTGAAATTTCATGATTGGACAATTAATGGATAGATAAATAAAGGTGTACAGGGTGCGAGGCTAGGGGAGCCGCCCTCCCCTTTTAATCATT
>NC_051408.1:27502726-27504538 GCF_015228065.2 Penaeus monodon
AGTTCGTTTTTTCAGTTTTTTTATCTTCTTCCCTCTTTATCTGTTTTCCTTCTTACTTCACCTGTTTCTCTTTCTGATCCTTCACTTTACTCCTTCCCGCTTTCAGTTTTCTTATCTTCTCTTACTTCCTCCTTTTCGCCCCCTCCTTTCTTCCCTTTCCTTTTCACGTTTTTTTTTCTTCCCCCATTCCCTCAGATTCTTCTCACTCTTTTCACTGTTATTTCTCTACGTTATCCTCTTTCCCTGCGCATCTTTTCATGCCTTCTTTTCCTGTTTCTCCTTCTGCCTTTCTTGTTTCTGCTTTCTTCATTCTCCTTTCCCATCTCCCTTTTCCCATTTTTTTCTCTCTCTCCCCTTCCCTCCGTTCCTTTACCCTTCTCCCCGTCTCTTCCTTTCCCCCCTCTCCATTTCCCCTTCTTCAACCTTCTCCCTCTCCCCCTTCTTCCACTTTCCCCGTCTCTCCCTCTCCCTCCCCCTCTCCATTCTCCCTTCTTCATTTTTTTCGTATCTCCTCATCCCGTAATCACACACTCATATGTTGTCCCCATTTCCCTTCCTCCTCTCTTTCTTCCTCCTCCTCCCACTCCCTTTTCCCCTTCCCCCTTTCTCCCCTCCCCCCTTCCCCTTTCCCCATGCCTCGCGTGACTCTTTGACTCGTTCCCGGAATATTGGGTCATAACCGAATCCTACCAAGTCATGGCATGCTGTTTAGATGGCTGAAATACTACTCTGATTTTTGTCCATTTCTCTGCCTCGCAAGTTTGAAATCATTATGACACGTGTTTTTTTCAGTTCTGCTACATGCTGTTGATGGATAAAATAGCAAATGAATAGACAAAGGAATAAATAAAGACTTAAAAACGTAAAAATGTAATCCCCTCACGCCGAGACAGACCTTACTGTTTAAGTACTGTAGAGGACGTACATCCGCATTTGCATTCCTAAAGCCATTTTAGGGCTTCCCTCGGACTAGTATTCTTTATTCCTGTGCTACTAGTCACATTTCTCGCGTGTTTCATTAATCCTTTCGTACTCTAGTCCCCTTTCGTTCTGGTCTTTCTCTTTCACTCTGTCTGCTCGTGTATTTATCTGTTTTCTCTGTTTATCTCTTTTTCTTGTCATTTGAGCCCTAAGCTACGCTTTCTTTTCTTTCACTGTTGATTTCTTTAATTTCATAATCGAAATTTTACGATATCTTTTCATATCAGTTGTGTATTTCCTTGTTACCCTATTTTCTTCTTTCTTTTTTCGTGCACCAAACTCTCCCACGCCGCCCTCTGAATTCCTGTCTCCCATTCCCTGTGATTAAAAGCGTCCCCCCCCCCTCCTCTCGTTCACTCAGTTCCCCTCTCGAGCCTTACACTCCCCTCTTTCTCCATTTATTCTCATCCTGCTTCCTCCATTCCTCTCTCACTCTCACCATTTTATTCTTTCTCCCTCTGCTCACCTCTTCCTTCCTCCATTTCCCTCTCCCTCCCTCCATACCCCTCTCCCTCCCTTCATTCCTCTCTCGCTCTCTCCTTACCTCTCTCGCTCCCTCCATTCCCCTCTTCCTCCCTCCATTCCCCTTCAAATTCTGCTCCTTCACGCCGCCCGCCTCTCCCCTCAGGTTCCCCGGCCAGCTGAACGCCGACCTGAGGAAGCTGGCGGTGAACATGGTGCCGTTCCCGCGTCTCCACTTCTTCATGCCCGGCTTCGCGCCGCTCACCTCGCGCGGCTCGCAGAACTACCGCGCGATCTCCGTCCCCGAACTCACGCTGCAGATGTTCGACGCCAAGAACATGATGTGCGCCTGCGACCCGCGCCACGGCA
>NC_051408.1:27505244-27505348 GCF_015228065.2 Penaeus monodon
GCAGACTTAAAAGTTCGAGTATTGGGTCTCTGAACTGTATGTTCCTCGTGTTATCACTCTTGCATTTCCTCTTGTCATTCAACTTCAATTTCCACAACAGGTAC
>NC_051408.1:27506475-27508193 GCF_015228065.2 Penaeus monodon
CCTTCCCTCTTACTTCCCCTCTATACTCTTCTCCCCGAGCAGCAGCACCTCCCCTTCCCTCTGACTGCCTTTATTCATTTTTTCTCCCTCGGCTGAACTCTCTGTCCCTCGAAACGCCCCTTCCCAGCACCCGTTTTTCTCCTTGGCAACAGTCCCCCTCTCCTCTAACTGCTCTTCCCAGCACTCACTCCCCGCCCCTAGAACAGTCCCCTTCCCCTCTTACTAAGCCCCTCTTCCCCAGGTACCTGACGGTGGCGGCAGTGTTCCGGGGCCGGATGTCGATGCGAGAGGTCGATGAACAGATGCTGAACGTGCAGAACAAGAACACCGCGTTCTTCGTCGAGTGGATTCCCAACAACGTCAAGACGGCCGTGTGTGACATTCCTCCCAGGGGTCAGTTTCCGTTGCTGCTGCTCCTCCTTTGACGCTGAGGGGCTGGGGAGCGCAAGTTGCATTTGTTTTCTCGTAACATTTGTCGTAATGATCATTTGCTGTACGTTCATAGTTTGGATTGATGTTATTGTTCTATACTGTTCTGTATATGCATTATTTGATAAACACTGTATAGTGTATAGTGTTCGTTCTCTTCCTTTATGTTTCTGTCCTTGTTTTTATTCTTTTATTCATACTTTATCTTTTGTATGAGTGACTAGCGTATATGTATATAATGTACCTTATTTTTTTTAGTCTTGCCTTATTTTTTTTTTACTCTTGTTTGTATACTTGTTCTTGTTTTCTATCATTTATCTTGTAAATAATTCTTTCCTGGGGTCAATGTTTGTGTTTATGATATTGCTCCTACATTTTTAGATGATACTCGTGATTCGCTTCTTTTTCTTCATTTCTCGCCTTCGTGCATCACTATTTCTTCCCTGTTAATCTTCCTGGAATGGATGCCACGTGCATGCTACATGAGACACCGAATTCTTTGAATGGAACTTTGAAATCAATATTACTGTTGTCAGCGATTTTCCGTAAAATGATGAATCATATTCAATCACGCATCCATATCCTGCGAGACATACGAAAGAATTGAATTTGTTTGTTGCTGCCACGCACCTCACCCTCTTTTGTTTCCACCAGGCCTCAAGATGGCGGGAACGTTCATTGGCAATACCACCGCTATCCAAGAAGCTGTTTAGGCGCATTTCTGACCAGTTTTCCGCTATGTTCCGACGCAAGGCTTTCTTACACTGGTGAGTCATTTAGCCACATACGTCACTCATCTCCGTGAACGAAAAGGATTATGATGAAATGAGCATCATGATAAACGCCTGACTTTTTTTTTCAGAGACCAATGACCTTTGAGAAATTGAATATATTGTTGCTACGCACCAATCTAAAATTTAAGTGTCAGAACTGCTGTTACTGCTACCTAATATTTTCTAAATCCACCACGTGTCCAGAGAAGGAAACATTAAGTGGACATTCTACATATAATCATTATGTCCGCTGATCGTTAACCAGTACTTGATTCTGTACAGCAGAGCAAACCGAGTCTCCCACGAGCAGACTCAGGGTTTTCCGAAAGATGCTTAACGGGTAACTGCAAGAAATTGCGTCCTGTTTAGGCTACCATATCGCAGCCCTGTCAGGCATCTGTGTCTTCTCGTTCCAGGTACACCGGGGAAGGCATGGACGAAATGGAATTCACGGAAGCGGAATCCAATATGAACGATTTGGTATCGGAGTACCAGCAGTATCAGGAGGCCTTAGCT
>NC_051408.1:27508237-27508623 GCF_015228065.2 Penaeus monodon
GTAGCGATTCGAAGGCAAACGCAATTAAATCGCCTTTATGAACACGATTTTTTTTCTATAATGACGACACGACGATTGTCGACAGCTATGTGAACGGAGGACAAAATACGGTAGGATCGAAGCCGAAGCCTGAGTCATCAGAGGGCGTTCGAACATAGATATAAATCGACTATATAAGAAATTCGATGATTTTTTTTTTTCTTATCAATAAAGACAAATCACGGAGATGGAAGAATTATCGCAAAGGAAAATATGAATACGATATTGAAGCTTTGAAATCATTTACAGAAAATAAAATATGATTACATATTTTTTAAGAAGAATAAGGTGTAAAGGATCCGAGAAAAAGCAAAAATAATATCTTGCCGATTTATGAAATAATATTT
>NC_051408.1:27509283-27513717 GCF_015228065.2 Penaeus monodon
GCGTGCGTGTGCGAGACGACACATCGTAAGCTGTTTTGCTAACTTCGACATCTCTGACTTCGTAGAAATCCCGGCGAACAGGGACCGGCCTCCATTCGACTCCGTCCGCCGGGCGGGAAACCGAAAGTTGTGATGGAAAGTCTTTTGCGTTAAATTCCTCAACCTGCACCGATCACCTCTTCCGTCCGTCGCCGCTGCCGTCATTGTTCACTGCCTTCTTACGCCCTCATTCCGTTGTGACGAAGAGTAAAATGAATAAGATACATGATGAACAAATAATCATACAATAAAGTGCTTCCAACAGAATTATTACCGTTGCCACCGCTGTTTACGGTGTCGGAAATTGATAAAAGAGATTTCCAAACTCACGATATTTAGAAGCGACAAATCCAGGTTGGATATTAATTCTTTATAATAACGTTTTTGAGCTGATAACATACCGTAACTGTTTTTCTTTTTTTGTTGAGCTTGAATTTTAAACTCGCGTTGCCTCGTCTACCCGAGGCCTACGAGTGCAGGTGTACCATGCTTCGAGTGTTTGAAATCCATGCTATATCACCCTTGGCCCAGCGACGGCTTACGTGGACCTTTTACAAAAATTATCTATAAATCATGTCATTACATTTCAGTTTTACACTTAGCTTTGGCATTTGCCCCTTGCCTGTGAATGTGAGATCTTTACATTTTGGTTGATACTAAAATTATCCTCAGGCCGTGATGATTTCTCTTCAAGATTTAGAGATGGCAGGAAGTATCCCTTCCTCGAGATAGCCTGGCTTGTTTGCAAGCTTTTGAGGTCATGCATTTTGCACATAGACCTGATGCATTCTGTCCCTATGATGTTTTCATTCGCAGAAAACAATGAGCTGAACTAATAACGCGACAGGTATTCTAGGTCAAAGACTGCGTAGCATAGCCACGACTAGGATATAAGGTCATCTGCTGATCGAGGTCGCGTGCAATCACACACCAGCTCATGTTGCCGGAAAGCAGATGGCGCTCGTCTTGGACTGCTTTGAAACCTAATTTGCACTCACTGGAGATTTTTCATAACATTTGCATCAGCATCGTTATTTACGCTAGTTAAGGATGCATATGAGGTTACAGATATATGAAATGTACTGAATACGCCCTATAAGCTTCCCATGACAGAAGAATCTTGATACTGTACATGTTTCCGAACAAGAGAAGAGCAAACCGGGATTTTTATCTCGGTAAAGGGCTCTCGCGGCGACTTCTTTGCTCCCACAAAAGGGGCGATTTCGCTTCTCAAGAATGAAGGATTCTACCACACAGACACTCCAGATGTACCAAAGAAGATTCATTTCTCGGTTTTGAACCGAAGTCATAGTGTTCCCTGCCATTCGAGGGAAGGGAACTGTCTACGTAAAAATTTCCCTGCCACTGAAAAAAACACTTTCTGGAATAGAATTTAGACTTCTTGATATTTCAGATAAGACGATAATGTTTTTAGTCACAAATGGAATCTAACCTAAAGACTTTTTTAAGTTAAACGTTTTTGCCGCTCCGTCCATGGACCTTCCGCCGCCCCTTGCCTCCACTGCAACATGCCAAATACAATGTATAATCTAGTCTGACCTGCAGCCTGTATTGTAATAAATTTTAAACTTATATCTGCCTTTTATTACTCCTTTCCTCACATACTTCCATTTCTTTTTATCTCCGATGCTTAAAGATGATAGAAAGCGATATCAAATATAAACAAAATATCACCAAGAAGAAATTATTCCACGGATATCGTCATATTCATCATGATTTGAAGAAAAACAATTATAATTACTGTTTCCATACAGTATCTATGTTGAAGAACACATACATCTTTTAAAGGTATTTGTGTATAGTCGTTAAAACGTAAAATTTGTACATTTCTTCTATAACAGGGGAATCATATACTCTTTTTATCGCATATGTATTTCATGTTGAAGGTACTGATGCTACCACAACATTGATTGTTTTAAGAAATACAAAACATGTTCGTTTTTGACATAACATACTTATGAACATCTGTCACCTAAAACTGAGATGATCGTTAATAAATATGATTATACACATCTTAACAACAAAAAACAACATAAAACACAATAGTAAAATCTCATTCACATATGCAATAAGTAACATCGTAGATCTAATATGCTTAAAATCCTCTTTTCCTTCACAACCATCAAATGGCTTTTTTCGTCCTTTTTTACGCCATGAAATACGACCTTTTACATCATGGACTACGATCTACAGGAATGTAATCTTATCATAATATTCGAGGGAGAGTTAATCATGAAAGTGATGAATATCAATGAAATAAAGACAACAGAATCATTATTTTTTCTAGTACAGTATATAGGTGACGCATGAAATGAGGGTAATGCATTATGAACATACTTTCCCAAGTGAATCTGTAATGTTACATGATATTTAGGAAGAATGGGTTTGAACAAGACGGTGAGGGTTGACTAGACCTGGAGAGTTTAATGAATCTAATGGGAGTTTAGTCTGATTAAATGTATTAATTCTTTGGTCTAATTTGCGTAACTTCTATTACTCATACCTCTCGTATATACTATTAAATCCTAAATTTTCTGTCATTTGGCCCTCTGTCATTTTGAAATTAGGAACAATATAACCAAAAAAAGGAATAAAAGTGCGAAGAAAAATATGCAATTCGCAAGACATCAGTCCTATCTTGATTCAGTTTCCTATGGCGAAGGAAATTCATGCGGGGAATTCTTGCCCCACACATTTCAGCTGACGGGCTTCTAGGTCCAAAACCCTCCCACTGCGACGGCCATGTTATCCGTGTGTTCTCCAGGGATGTACTCGAATTTCCATAATAGGTTTGTTACCACAACTGCAAAGGCAAAACAGGATAGTTAATATTGCGTGGCTTCAGTCTCGCATTACGAACGCCTTCCACATGTAAAATGATTAATTGTGTTATACCAAACGGTTCTCGTCTTCCTACACATGAAGGTAATAATAGTCTGACTTTACTTATTTACTGAATCAGAATGTGATTAAAAAGATAATTTATTAGAGCCGAAATATTTACCCGAGAGTATATACAGTAAGTACTAAAATCTTTAATGAGTACTAGAACCTTCCTCTCTAAATAGTTACCAGCAAGTACATTCAGTAAACACTAAAGCTTGGACGTATAAACAGACGCAAGGCTGAGCAGCCAACGCATCCAAACTAACGGCAAAGCACTGGACAATTACCCATATGCCCCTCGGTCAGCGTGTCCAGCAGCTCGGGGCAGAAGTGGTCGCAGGGTTCCCGGGGCACGAGGCGAATCTTGCTCCAGCCTCGCACCTGCGCCACCCACAGGAGCTCCGTGTGGAAGTCCACCTGAGGAAAGGAAGGCGGGCAAATACCTTTCTCTTACTGTGACTGTCTAATGCGATTTTTCATGTTTTCTTATTTTCTTTGCTAATACAAAATAAATTCTACTTTCAATAAAATGATCAGTTTAAACTCAAGTATAATAAGTATTATGAATTATATTTTCTTCTAGAAATTACAATGACGTCTGTAAATACATACACGCAGATCTGCTGTGAAAATCCAAATGAGTTTTTTTTTTTCAATCGGCTGTGGGATACGTTTAAGACGTAACAATATATACCCTTCAAGCAGCCACCTCGCATGCCCAGACCTTATTCATAATCACACATCGCGTAGGGAACGTACCTCCTTGTAAACCTTCCCCTTGAAGTCCGACGATATGAGGACCCAGTTCGAGTCCGAGAGGTCGACCATGTGCGGAATGAAGTACGGGCGCCGATACAGCTGGCGCAGGACCTTGGCTGCTTTCTTGTTGCAGTTCTCCCTGCGGGCAACCAGGAATGAGAGGCGGGTCTTGACGAGGACCTGAGCTGCCTTGGCTCGGGTATCAGCTGGGCAGTGTTTATCACAACAGTTGATTTGACTTTTAATTTCATTTTGGAGTTTCATTATGGAGCTGATTTCATTTCCTGTGATATGTTTTAGTCTGAATATGAGATCTAACCAAATATTAAAGTTTGAAATATATTCAATCTAACTTGACACTACTTTAACAAAAAAAAGGACTGAATATCTAGACCTTTCAACAGTATTGCTCCCAAGGTTCCTATCGGTGAATCACAACATTTGCAAAAGCAAACCCTTGGAGCGTCTTACCAATGGCCGTACCACCTCCGGACGTCGGGATTGTGTATCTTCTTGAGGAAGGTCCGCAGGTCGTCCGGGCGAAGGCGGAGGTTGGACGTGAGTTCGCACGGGTACACGCCGCGCAGGTCCTCGCTCAGGTACATCTGGGCACGAGAGGGAAGGATCAGGAACCTCCAGGTTTGGGTTTTCGTTAATCAAATATTCGTCTTCGCGTTTTCTGTTGTTTGCTCATTTTCTCTTGTGTATTTTCCATCCTCTCTCCCCCTT
>NC_051408.1:27514811-27516055 GCF_015228065.2 Penaeus monodon
CTCCGTGACGTTGTCGAACCAGAAATCCTCTGTGTTCATGACGGGCCAGTCGTCCATGGCGTCGGTGACCAAGAAGGGCACGTCGTTCTTCAGGTAGTCCTCCGTGACGACCCAAGACGACACGTTCGACAGCCGGTCCATCTTCTCGAGGGATTCGCACACCTTCAAGAGCGAGATTTGCACATGCATTTATCAGTGGCATTGCGGATAATACCTAGTACTATCGAAGGTACAATGGGCGTGTTAGGTCTGCCGGGTTCACGCCAGTTGCTGTCAGCTGCCCTCCCCCCCTCAACTCATCACAATCACCATCCTTGCTACAAATAGATCTACTTCCCCAAAAAAATCAAAATATATACATAATCTTGTTACCTATCCATATAGTTTACTTTCCAAGTAAATCAAAACATATACACGATTTTCAAGAGAGGTCAGACTGCGAACGGAAAGGCCAGGAGCTCCTACATTGCAGTCATCCTCCAGCAGCGACCGGCTCACGTAGTACGGGTTGGATATGAAGCAGTCGGAGTAGTAGACGCGAGTCCAGTCCCAGCGAGGCAGGATCTGAGGCAGAGTGGACGATGAAAACACTGACAAAATAAGGACAGGGCTAATAATGATGACAAAAGTGATGATGATGATCATGGAAACATGGCTATGGTCATTTCCAACAACGGTAATGGATAACATCTTTGGTGACAAGGAAAATTAATAACCCAAGTATCATCAATTTTCAGACATTAACGGTATATAGTACGGCCATGCTGGAAGGAAACATTTTGAATTACAAAGAAACAAAAATACTAATTCATACTACATCGAGGAATCATGGCAATACCCTGTAATACCGAGATTTCGAGTCTCAAATATTGCGAGGAACTTCGAGATTTTAGGCTTGGGATATTGGAAAATTCCTGTACAGACCTAACTATGGAATGGCGTAACGCGCGACAAGACCTTACGTAGCACCAATATCAAGTATTCGGATAGTTCTGCTGAGAAAACCGTTGAAATCCAATACTTGGACAAGGAAGAGAGACGAACCTGATACCATGCAATCCAAAGCAAGGTATTAGGTAAATAAACGCCATAGACTTCCCGTAAGGACTATTTTCTCGCTCCGTTTCCCGCTGTCCACTTCCTCTCCACTCGGCCATCAGTGCATCCGGAAAAGCCATTACCCTCTGGAAATTGATGCACTCACTTCCCTCTCACTCTTCTTGTACATCCTATTAATCTCTTAT
>NC_051408.1:27516102-27516358 GCF_015228065.2 Penaeus monodon
GAAGCCTGGCGCTCCCTGATAAGAGCCGTCATCCCACGCGCCCATTTCCCGGTCGCCCTCAGCCGGCGCCCACGAGGCCGGAATGGAAGGCACAGGAGGCCCGCAACTTTGGCCATTTCCATCCCGCAGTGTCCAGGGCCAAGGGGAGAAAACTGGCGGAAAAAAGTTTCGTGGACAAATTAGATTTTGTTCGGCGAGACTCGAAAACGAACGAAGATTCTCCATAATACCCGCTAGTTTTTTCACACACACGCAC
>NC_051408.1:27516513-27516828 GCF_015228065.2 Penaeus monodon
TCATAACATCAACAGAAGATAAAGCGTGGCCCTTCGAGGCCACCGACAGACTAAAAGTCAATCAAGGATTGCTTGTAGCGTTGTTGTTGTTGCAACATGAACTTTCGCCGTCTATTGATGATGTGTCACGTGTTATCAAACAGAAAACAAACCAACGTATGACACAGCGGCAATGATGATACACTATAAATGAAAATTTAGTGATCGTGCAAAATTGCAATCATGGCTTGAGTAACACAGGTAATATTTTGTGGATATCTCAGGCCCTAAAAACTACTTGATATCTCTTTTAATCTCTTTTTTTGCTTTGTTTTC
>NC_051408.1:27517703-27518183 GCF_015228065.2 Penaeus monodon
TTTTTGGATATAAATATAAAATTTTAAAATAATATTTTATAATTATATATATATAATATAAAATAATAATAAAATAATAAGTAGATAAAAAGAAAAGAAGAAGATTAATTAAATTAAAAAAAAAAAATAAATATTTATATATATATATATATATAAAAAAAAAAAAAAAGATAAAAAAAAATATCCAAATTTTTATATATTATATATATAAATATATATATTTTTAAAATATATTTATGAATTTATATAAAATATATTATATTATATATATATATTATATTAAATTATTAAAAAATATATAATTATATTTATTAAAATAAAAAAATAAATATTTAAATATAATATTAAAAATAAAAATATATTATATAAATATATATATTTATAATCTATAAAATACTTATAATTAAATTATATATCTATTTATAAAAATTATCAATAATATATTCCCTTTTTAAATTATAAATATATAAAAATTAAAAA
>NC_051408.1:27518239-27518393 GCF_015228065.2 Penaeus monodon
TTTTTGCATTACATGCTGTGTATGTATATATATAATATTAATAATTTTTTTATTTATATATATTATATAAATATAAATTTTAAAATATATATTTTCCCTTTATAATACATAATATCTATTATATATTTATGCATATATATATTTTAATAATTTT
>NC_051408.1:27519903-27520265 GCF_015228065.2 Penaeus monodon
GTAATTGTTGCATAAAATTGTGACCTTGTAGAAAATAATATATTAAATATACCACAAAAATGACTGGGGAAATAAAACCAGATCCTCGCCCGACACGCCCAGCGCACCCGACAAGGAACACTTGACAGTCCCAGCCTTGTGAACATGAGAATGACAACGGAAAAAGAAGAGAGAAAAAAAAGAAGAGCGAGAGAAAAAAAAACTCACCAGCAGCAGGAAGTGCCTGAAGAGGACGTGACCGGCCTTCTGCACCATCGAAATCTGCGCAAGAGAAGTCACGATTTACTCTCTCGTTCATGCTGGAAACTCAGGGAGCCTTGCTGTGTAAAAAGGCGAGGAGACATATATACCTTTTTCGTTGC
>NC_051408.1:27520332-27520401 GCF_015228065.2 Penaeus monodon
GGTGTGATTGTTCACTGCGGGTTTTGTGTTGTATATGTCCCCTGTTTGGGAAAATTTAATTATGCTTTT
>NC_051408.1:27520800-27521138 GCF_015228065.2 Penaeus monodon
TTGCGAACAAAAATTATTTTGGTATCCTTTAGTGGCTATCCGTGTTCCTCGTAAGCGCGTAACACCTTTGCGGGGCCCGAAGCAAAACCATTACCCCAAAGGATCTCCCCCCAGCAGAACACGGGAAACCCAGCCCTTCCCCCCCGGCGCCTCCCCTCAGCAAGGTCTGGCCACAAGGCCGGCGCAGACGGAGACCCACTTGGCCATCCTCGCCGCCCGCTGCCGGACCTTCGCCTTGCGCACCACGTCGACGATGGGCTGCGTCACGGCCACCCATTCGCTCTCGTTCAGCTGCGGAGAGAAAGGAGGGGGGTTAGAAAGCCAATATTTCTTGCGTG
>NC_051408.1:27521329-27521416 GCF_015228065.2 Penaeus monodon
TTTTTTTAGCGGCCTTGAAAAAGGCGGTGCCCCCCCGGGGGCCGGGGGGGGTTTTGTTTTTTGTTTGTAAATTTCCCAAACTTCCCG
>NC_051408.1:27521516-27522325 GCF_015228065.2 Penaeus monodon
GGCAATATATTAGCTGCAATGTATGCCTTGAAGTCAGAAATTATTAAAAACCTGATTATTAAGCGATGCATTTCTTCAGGCAAGTACTTTAAAGAGTAAAAAAGTTTCACTAAGACTGATAATCTGCTGTGTTTACTCCAGGCATTAGTGTAAAGTAGAATATACCCTGTAATATTTCAAATTTCCTGTTGTATCAATTAAAAAAATCTTTGCTCAAAACCTGAGAAATGAACAATGATCAATACAGTTTTCTCAGGAGCTTTACCCAAAATACTATTCAATATTATTCTCCTAGATATATCTGTGTAGAGAATGAACTATGTTTTAAATTCACTACCTACCTATTCAGCTGATAAATTTAGGAAGGTCTTCGTGAATATTAATTTTCTGAACTGTTATCAACTTTCAATTCACCAATAAAAACCGCTCCTTGGTGAACCAAACAGCATGTGTAAATAGCCATCAATAATTTCACCATGAGTGTTTTATACAATAGTTTCCTATAGCGAAATACTGATTTCCATAATATAGTTATATAATCCTACAGTCAATGCATATGAAATGGACTTAAACTGAATACTGGACGTGTACTCTCAAAAGTAAGGCAGCTCTTACCGCTCACCCAAACCGCGGTCGGGAGCACCTCAACTCCCTAGTAGTTCCCACTGGGATGAAAAAGAGTCGGATCTGACGCCTACCAACTGATGGGTCGCACGCGATAGCAACTTCTACGCAACAGCTTCGGAATTCTGATTGTCACTTCTGTTTCAGCCTATTGTTACCGAAAACAGCTGCTAACTCCAGCTAGG
>NC_051408.1:27523320-27523608 GCF_015228065.2 Penaeus monodon
TAATGGGAAAATATCTGGTAAATAGAGTTTCGAACTCACAAATGCATGGTACTCCAGCTCAACAGATCGTACATGGTACACTGAAATATTAAGAATAAACAATTGGCTTCCAAGTATCAGTTGCATATCTCCGGGTACACCGCACACGACTTCATCTTCAGTGCACACAGGGACTACACATATAAAGCCAATAATACTGCACACGGTCCACTCCCAGGAAAGGAAAAATTAGCAGCTTGTCCCGGAATATGGCGCACTCCGACTCCGGTATTTTGAGAAAAAAAAGGA
>NC_051408.1:27526353-27527930 GCF_015228065.2 Penaeus monodon
CGCATAACGCTTGCTGACGGATGAGCTGAGGCAAACAGGGTGAATTAAGGGGATGTTATGACACCCAAACACAGGCCATGACAAGCACTTTATCTCCAGTTGTTGCTCTACTTTTACAGACTTCTGTAGTATCGTATTTTATGATCGTGTGTAGAAATATTCTTCACTTTTCTTAATCATTGAGAAATGTATGTTTCTCAATCCGTAGAATCGCGTAATAACTGCATCACACAGAAAGCGAGGATGAGATGACACTCTTTACCCCAGAAGAAGAATGAATAAGTCAAATTTGTGTTTGCATATTCAAATTCTATGCAAATTTTGGCAGAGACTAATTAATAAGACATGAAAGTTAGTGACACATCACTTTTGAATCCAAGATTTTGTTTATCCGTAGTAATCGAGTGCGAGAATCATTAACATTTGCTAATAATAACATACGCGACACAATATATCATTTCGTTCTGCGTAGAAAGTAAATATTTTAGAATGTAATCGTCCAACATCGGGCAGCGCCTTATTGATCAATCCAGCTTGCATTCAACGAGATTGCGGCGCGGCCAGACGTACGACAATCACAGAATATTTGCAGGATTAATCATATAAACCAAGTACGTGGTGACTTTATAGAAATAATGCTGGTAAAAAATGAAAGTCAGTATGTTGGATACAAAAGACTGCACAACTTTTTTGCTTTTGCAATAATAAAAAACAGAAGGTGTCTCCTTCTCCGAAAGAATGAACAGCGCCAAATATAATCTCACTCCTTAATGACATCTCCCACTCATACGAACAGACTTCTCACGAGAAAAAATTGCTTACGCTAATGTATGATATTCTACCAAACGAAAAGAGAGAAATTCCGCCTACAACACACCGTACGTCTCTTGGGCCCGAACCCCGGCACCGTTGGCACAGTTAGCACCACTAATTTCGTTCAGTCAGTCGTCTCACGCACGTCTGACATCCAGGAGGAAGAAGCAGTATGGGGGGCGATCCTCATCACACCTCACAGCGACAGGCTCGCTCGAATCGTGCGAACGAGGAGAAGGATGAAGGCCCGTCCATGCAGCAGATCAATGAAGAGTTCGTGACACTCTACGAACTCCTGGAGAAACAAGGAGTGAGTAAATGCACTTATTTTTATCACTGATCTCAGAAAACTATCTTACACTGGCGCCTGATGTGTGACACCTTAACGATTTCTTTGCGTTTTACATGGAAGCAGTGAAACAAAAATTCACAGTATGTGTCAGACGATTGGATTTTTTTTTATAGCTTTTGTGCGAGTGGTCGGAGGACTGGGTCGCGACCTTTCACACTGCCACGGAGCCGTTTCCCTTTCTACTGAAAACTAGAGTCTTTTTTATAAAATACTTTCATCAGAGTAAGAATTTAACACGCTTAATTCGACAAATCCTAATGGAACAGGCATGTGAAGTGCCTGGCAAGCTTATCGCAGACAACTTCCTGTGTCACTCCTTGAAGGACAGCAGCTCCAAATAACAGTTCACGGCACGGTACCCGCATGCCGTGGCGGCGGCTTGTTACTCCCAGCTCCCAGCCCGCTCCATCCA
>NC_051408.1:27531919-27532012 GCF_015228065.2 Penaeus monodon
ATAACCCTAATTACGTACTGCATGTTACTTATAGCTGCTGTTTCAAGTAGTGACACAGATAGTTGTCATATATGTGTGGTGCATGTAATGCTG
>NC_051408.1:27532064-27532210 GCF_015228065.2 Penaeus monodon
AAACTCCATTACAGTAAAAGCAAACGGCTCCATGCAAATGTGAAAGCGCGACCATCCTCCGACACTCGCACAAATTATAGAAAAATAGATGTAGATGATATGTGAATTTTTGTTTTTTATGTTATGTAAAAGAATAGTAAATTTAA
>NC_051408.1:27532301-27533314 GCF_015228065.2 Penaeus monodon
ATGTTGCTTCATCTTCTCCTCGTCGCACGATCTCGAGCAGCCTCCCCCTCATAAAATACCCACCCCATAGTGCTTCTACACTACCTTATGGATGAGACGTGGTGAGTATACACTGCTGCACCATAGGGTAAACGTGCCAACGATTTAGCGGGTCGGCCCAAGAGACACGAGTTGTCTGATAGTGCAGGATAATTTTTTCCATTAATTTTGTGATTAAATTAATTCATACTTATAAAGCATTTTTACTCTAAAAAGTCTGTTCGTATGAGTGGGAGATGTCATTAAGGAGTGAGATTATATTTGGCGCTGTTCATTCTTTCGGAGAAGGAGACACCTTCTGTTTTTTATTATTGCAAAAGCAAAAAAGTTGTGCAGTCTTTTGTATCCAACATACTGACTTTCATTTTTTACCAGCATTATTTCTATAAAGTCACCACGTACTTGGTTTATATGATTAATCCTGCAAATATTCTGTGATTGTCGTACGTCTGGCCGCGCCGCAATCTCGTTGAATGCAAGCTGGATTGATCAATAAGGCGCTGCCCGATGTTGGACGATTACATTCTAAAATATTTACTTTCTACGCAGAACGAAATGATATATTGTGTCGCGTATGTTATTATTAGCAAATGTTAATGATTCTCGCACTCGATTACTACGGATAAACAAAATCTTGGATTCAAAAGTGATGTGTCACTAACTTTCATGTCTTATTATTTAGTCCCTGCCAAAATTTGCATAGAATTTGAATATGCAAACACAAATTTGACATATTCATTCTTCTTCTGGGGTAAAGAGTGTCATCTCATCCTCGCTTTCTGTGTGATGCAGTTATTACGCGATTCTACGGATTGAGAAACATACATTTCTCAATGATTAAGAAAAGTGAAGAATATTTCTACACACGATCATAAAATACGATACTACAGAAGTCTGTAAAAGTAGAGCAACAACTGGAGATAAAGTGCTTGTCATGGCCTGTGTTTGGGTGTCATAACATCCCCTTAATTCAC
>NC_051408.1:27534788-27535268 GCF_015228065.2 Penaeus monodon
CCCTATACCCTATTTATTCTTCCAATATGTTCATTTTTTTTTTTTTTCGGAAATTGCCGTTTTCAGTTTTTTTTCCAAAATACCGGAGTCGGGGGGCCCGCCATATTGGGGATAAGCTGCCAATTTTTCCTTTCCGGGGAAAGTGGCCCCTTTGTGCATTATTATTGGCTTTATATGTGAGTCCCTGTTGAAATGAAAGATAAAGGGTCGTGTCCGGTGTCCCCGGGGGAGATATGCAACTGATACTTGGAAGCCAATTTTTTTTATTTTTAATTTTTCAGTGTACCATGTACAATCTGTTGAGCTGGAGAAAACCATGATTTCCCGAAACTTTTTTACCAGATTTTTTTCCCATTGTTTAATTTTTAATTTTTTAGACAAAAATGGGGATGATGCTAAAATCATTTAGCACTTGATAAATTTTTTTTGAGAGAAACAAAATGTCTTCGTTTTAAGGGTCATAGGGCATCATAAATAGGA
>NC_051408.1:27535918-27537918 GCF_015228065.2 Penaeus monodon
TAAAGGAAACCATAAATTGGCCAACGTCCTTGGGGGACGGGGCCCTTTTGGGGGAAAAAAAGTTTTACGGGCTATAGATCGATAGGGATTGCATGGGGGATATTAAATTCGTGTGTCATGCAGAGGGGAAAAACCCGATGAGGAAGAGTTTAAAGAAATGGCTCAAAAACCCCCAAAAAAGGATAGCACATAATTCTTTTTTTTTAAGGACGCTCGATTCATTTGTGTGTGAGGAAAACGGCAAAACCATCCCCGGGGTGGATGTGCCTAGGGGGGGTTAGCACTTTTTTCCCGGGAAAACAATAGGCTAAAAAAAAAGGGGAAATCAAAATTCCGAACTTTTTGAGTAGAAGTTGCTATCGCGTGCGACCCATCATTGGGTTAGGCGTCAGATCCGACTTTTTTCATCCCGTGGGAACTACGGGGGGAAGTTGAGGGGGCTCCCGACCCGCGGTTTGGGGGAGGGGTAAGAGCTGCCTTTTTGAAGTACCTTCCATTTTTTCATTTAAGTCCATTTCATATCCCTTGACTGTGGATTTATAACTATATTATGGAAATCATTTATTTCGTATGGAAACTATTGTAAAAACACTCATGGTAAATTTTTGAGGGCTTTTTAAACATCCCTTTTTGGGTTTCACCAAGGAGCGGTTTTTTTGGTGAAATTGAAATTTGATAACAGTTCAGAAATTAATATTCACAAAACCCTTTCCCAAAAAATTTACAGCTAATGGGAAAGGTAGTAAATTTTTTAAAACATATTTCATTCCTCACACAGATAATCTGGGGAGAAAAATATTAAATTTTATATTTTGGGTAAAGCTCCTGAAAAACGTTTTGATCATTTTTCATTTCTCGGGTTTTTGGAGCAAAGTTTTTTTTTTAAATTTGATACAACAGGAAATTTAAAATTACAGGGTAATTTACTTTTAAAACAAAGGCCCCTGGAGTAAACACAGAAAGTTTATCAGTCTTAGTGAAACTTTTTTAAACTTTTTAAAATACTTGCCTGAAGAAATGCATCGCTTAAAAAATAAATTTTTTTAATAATTTTGCCCCAAAGGGCATACATTGCAGCTAAATCACTTGCAAGTGCAAGAATAAAACACAATTTTGAGTTTAATAGTTTAATTTAACCATTTTCTCAGCTTGGGATGAACATACAAACAATAATTAGAGGACAAGGCAATGCCCTTGCCATTTAAGAGTATGCTCTCCCATACCCATAAAATTAACAAAATATCAAATCTTCCTCACCGCATTCTCCTAAAACATGAATCTAAGAGTATGGAAGTTGAATACATTCTATCATAAAAGAAAAAATACTCATCTCCTTGTGAGTACTTGTGTTATTATTACATTAGCATTTGGTGGCCCAAGAAAATCTGTGAAAAATCTGCTGTTCTTCCTGTCAATTTCAACAATTATCTATTCTCCTGATTTGAGATGACTAAAATTGCAAAGCTGGTCTATGCCCTTTCTCCCTCACTCCGTCTCCATCTTGACCTCTGCAGCTGCTGGCTGCTTCTCATCTTCATCCAGAACCTCTAGAACTCGTGGACCATACAGCAAAATGTAGGCACAATGCCAATCACCTGGAATGCATGATATTTTAAGCATAAAATAGGGCTGTGGTAATTTGTAACTACATATGTTTATCATATAAATAATGAATGCATAAATAAAAATTCATAATTAAAAATATAACATCTAGAAATTGTCATTATGAAAATGTAAAACCATCAATAAAAAATTACTAAAGTATAAAAATTACCCCAAATTTCTTTTGAAACCCCTCCTTTTTTTTATAAAAAGGTACCAAAAAATTTATTAAATTGGTTAAGGGTTCCCAAAGTGGGAAAAAATGTGCAGACATAAAAGGCCTTATAGAAAACTATAGGGGGTTTGTTTAGGCAAAAAGGGAAAGGGAGTAGTGGGAGTTGCCAAAAAATGAACTACAATAAAAAGTCATAAAAGCCTTTTGGGGCCCAGTAGGGTCT
>NC_051408.1:27538507-27538763 GCF_015228065.2 Penaeus monodon
TGAGGGCAACAGGAAATAGAGAAGCCAAAAGGGAAATGTTAGGAGGGGGGGGGCCGGGAAAAAGGAAATTTGTTGTGACATAAGGGTCAAATAGTATCCTGGGGGGAGCAAAAGGGTTTAACGGGGAAGGAGGGGGGGGGGGGGTGCAGATAAAAAACGGGGGGGAAAGGGTTTTTGTGTTGGGGGGAAAAGGGGGAGGAAGGGGTTTTTGGGGGGAACTAGAAAGGGGGGAGGATGTTCCCATTCCCACTGCACT
>NC_051408.1:27539376-27539451 GCF_015228065.2 Penaeus monodon
AGGAAGAGATATTGGGAAGAGGGGGTTTAGTACTCGGGGGTTTGGGTGAACAAAAAGGGATAGCCCGTGAAAAAT
>NC_051408.1:27540080-27541274 GCF_015228065.2 Penaeus monodon
AAAAAAGTTTTTTCAAAAACATTTAAAACCCGGGGAAAACTGCAGCCATTTCTTTGCACTGATTCCTCTCAACTGAAAAAAGACCTAAATATACTACCTCCTCCCGAAAGCCTCAGGATTTCTTCTTCAGTGACAGGGTGCCCTTCTTTCATCATCACATTGAGCCATTTTCTAAACCACCCCCATCGCCACCCAGCTGACATAGTAAACCCGATGGGAGGGAGGGGTTTTTGGGGGGTTTTTTAAAACACTTAAAGTGGTAGAAACCACTATTTTTGCTGCCAAAAATCTGAATTGGGAAGGACAAATGAATTAAAAAAAAACAAAAATGCAAATTTTTAATTGGGGGTTTTAGGGACAGAAATAAACTAAAAAAATTTTGGGAAAAAACTATAAATAGGGGTTATTTGAAGAAAAAAAAAAAAATGAAAGTGATATACACAGCTCAACCAAGCATTTATTTTTCATTCACAAAACAGATACTGTCATTAGTAATATCACAATTCTGTTTTCTTTTTTGTATTTACTTTATAATAAATTTAAAACTTTTTGTGCAGTGAAACATGTTGACAGTAATCATACTCTCTTGGGAGACTAGACATTAAATCTCTGACAGAAAGATCATGAAAGTATTCAAGCCTACAGCAAAATGAAACAAAACCACCCTTAAAAGGAAAATATGGGATTTTCTTTTTTCTTTGGTTTCCCTTATCCTCCAAAAGGGGTTTTTACCCCTTCTTTTTTGGTTTTGTTTTCCCTTAAAGTTTCCTATCATCCATGCCCCTTGTAAAAAATAAAAACCCACATTTACATAAATGAAAAATTTTCATTTAAAGGGTTTTTGCGGGTTTTAAAGAAGAAAAAACAATTTAAAAATTTGCCTTGAAACTTTATATCAAAAAATCAAAATTACTTTTACACAATTTTAACCACAATTTTGGTCGGCAAGTGTTTTTATTTTTTATTGCAAATTTTACTTTAAAAAATTTTATTTTTATTAATAAGTGATAAAAATCTGTTTGAAATTGGCCCCATTTTCCTATTTTTTTATTTGGGGAAACCCCCCTTTTATAATGATTGGATGTATGCATTTGAACAAGGTTCTTGTTTAAAAAGAAAAGATCCCGGGTGGAATTCCCATACTTTCCCCAGGGGCCACCAATCCTGTACACCAGGAGCATGTATGGTCATGCC
>NC_051408.1:27541400-27541744 GCF_015228065.2 Penaeus monodon
TTGGGGGCCCATCCCCAAAAAACTTTTGGGGAGTCTTTGGTGTGACTGCCCTGTGAAAAGCTTAGGTGAAAAGGTGGTATATGTGGGGCCAAAAAAAGTATAGGGGAGGTCGAGTTTGTCCCCTTGATTTGCAGATGGGTTGGGTGATGCGGGGGATTTGGTTAAGGGGCAAGAAAAAGAAGAAGAAAAAAATTTGCTTCTCACAAAATTTAGGCATTAAAATTTCAAAAATTTTTTTAAAGGGGTAAACCGCCCCCAAAAGTATTAAACCCTTTTTCCCCCTTTTTCCCTTAAATTCTATATAAAAACCTCCCCTCTGGCCGAAAAAATTATTTTCAAACTTT
>NC_051408.1:27542066-27542384 GCF_015228065.2 Penaeus monodon
GATATGAAGGCTTGCATATCGCAAATATACCCAACAGCAAAGGGTTAAGATATTTACATTTTATACACTGACAGTTCTAGAAGTTACATGAGAACATTTGTAACATTTACTTGTACATTTCAAAAGTTTTTCTAAATATGGACCAATGCAAGTTTTAGGATTTCCCTTTCATACTTTTAAAAACGCAAAGGTCATTTTAGCTATTGCTAAAAAATATGGGGCTGAAATCGTTTTTATTCCACTGTTTTTATTATTCAAAAAATTTTAACAATGATTTTTCCCCCGGTGCCAGAGCCTGTTACATCCATTCCCTATGGC
>NC_051408.1:27542421-27542532 GCF_015228065.2 Penaeus monodon
AAAAACACAAACAAAATTCACCACACACACTTATTTCCCAAGAAGTCATTTGCCAGGCTTACCTGATATCACCTCACCTCATTCTTTGACTTTTATTTATTATTATTATTA
>NC_051408.1:27542561-27542703 GCF_015228065.2 Penaeus monodon
GGGGGGGGGGGTGAGGGTTAAATTTTATGAAGAGGATTTAAGTTAAGATGAAAAAAACAGTGATAATGAAAAATGTTTTTGGGAAAAATTTAAAAAATGAATGATGAATGGGGGAACAAATTTAAGTAATTTTAGGGATTAC
>NC_051408.1:27542782-27544488 GCF_015228065.2 Penaeus monodon
AATTTAGAATTTAATGGATGAAGTTTAATTTTTTAATTAATCTGAGTCAATATGGACAAGTATAAAAAACTTCTTGTAAATACATATATGAAAATATTATATGCTAATGGATTTTATTAACACTTTCTTGATTTACAACCCAACCAAACAACTAATTTTAAAATGCATTTTATAAGCAACAATGGATTCCCCCGGAACTAAGGGGCCCCCTATTTAATGAAAAAAAACATGAAAGAGAAAAATTGCCCGCAGAGTTAAAAAGAGCATTTTGGTTTCATTTTTAAATTTCGTAATTTTTTTCCGCGATTTATTTAAAAAGCACCAAATCCCAAAAAAAAACTTAAAAAACAGTCACTCAGTCTATTTCCCCCCTTTTTTTACACCCGTAAAGTTCTTTTGCATTGTTAAAAATAAAAAAATCAGTAAAATAACCCTTGGGATTTTTCTTGATTGGGTTTTAAAATTTTCTGTTTGGTTTTTGGTGTAACAAAGTTCATAGACACTAGGTTTATTTGGGAATTTTACATCTTTAAGGGGTTTGGGGATTTACCCGCTCCTTTCTCTTTATAGAAAAACCTGAAAGAAATGACAGCTTTGAGATTCTAAAATACATCACAAACAGCAAGATCAAATATGTAACATTCTCAAGTGTTTAGTTTGCCGTAAAGGGATTCATAGGGAGGGGTTTTAGAACTGACTCTCCCCTTTCCCGACCATAATACAGTTAAATAAAGGTGGGAAACGGGAAATTTTTGATTTTTTTTACATATTTTTTCATCTCGGGGCCAACACAGGTTATCTTTTTCAAAGTTTCCTTAAAAAAGAAAAGTATTATGAAGGTCCCCCCTAAAGCACAAACAGGCCCCGGGCACAACAGGGGCCCTCAAGCTAATTTAATTTTTTCCCGGTTTAAATGTATCTTACCCAATTTCAGAGTAAAAACCCCAAAAATAAAAATTCCCCTTTATATTTTTAAAAACTAAATACCCGAAAAAGCCTTAAAAAAATGTAAATATCAAATTTCTTCAATACAGCCATTAAACATCCTGAAGAGGAAAGGACCTTACCTCCATCTTGGCCGTAAGACCAGTATGTAGGTACTTTACATCTTGGGGATTATTTATGGCACAGGGGGTTTTCTGGGGGAAATTTAAATTTTGTTGGGGGGTCACACCCTTTCCCCCTTCACTTTTATACATTTCCCCCTCGCATGAATACTTTTCCCAAAAAAGTACTGGTCCCAAAGGGGAAGATCTGAAAAAAAAAAAAATATTATTTCTGTGAAAATTACTGAATCATACAATATTTCCAAATTACTTGCAGACAAAAATACAATAGGAAAACTGCAAAAGAAAACTACTTACGCAAACCTTTTGTCCGTCTTCTCTGCATATTTTTTAAGGAACCCTTTTGCATCAAAAAATCCCGGGGAAGTTCATTCCAGCCTCAGAGGCATCCTGTGCATTCCCTCCCCCGCCACCTTGTTTTTAGCAAATCTTTTAAGGGGGAAAAAAAGGGAAAATTTTTTAAAATTTCCTTTAAAATGAAAACTAAATAAAATATTCCTAACAGAGTCATATTAAGTTAAAAAGGAATAAATTTCCCTTTGGGGCTGAGGGAAACTTTTTTTTAAACAAATTTTTCCTTTATAATGACCATTCCTTCATAAAAAATCTATTCTAAGGGTTTGCTGATGCTAGAAGTGC
>NC_051408.1:27544693-27545268 GCF_015228065.2 Penaeus monodon
GATTTTTAAAATATCACACTTCAAGGAAAGGGGTAAAATAGCGAGACCAGGGAGGAAAGCAAACAAAATCCGGTTTCCCCAGGAGATTGTGAAAAATCTATCAAAAAACAACCCCTGTGGAAAATGGGTGTATTTAGCATCAAAGGGGGTTAAAACCCATTGGGGTCCGGCTGTTCACGGGGCCAAAACGTGTTTGGGTAAAAATTTCGCATTTTGACTTACTTTGGGCCAAAAATTATGCCTCTCCTTTTGGGAATAGTTTGGGGGGTTTTTTCAAAGCATTTTTTTTTTTTTTTTGGGGACTTTCCCCTGCCGGAATTTTTCACCCACCCCCGATATAAACAGAACCTTGGACCTGGGAAAAGGGGGCGGAAAAAATTGGGCAAGGACCAAGGGCAAAAGGGGAGGGGCCCACCAGGGGGGGGTAGCAATTTTTGGAAGCCAGGGTAAGGAGAGACCCCGAAACACTGCCAAACGGAAGACGAGGGGGGCCCTCCCCTCGCCCAGGAGCCCAATGGAAAAAAAAATGGGGATTTTTGGGCCCAAATTCACACCCTTTATACGCTACGTAAAAA
>NC_051408.1:27545670-27546640 GCF_015228065.2 Penaeus monodon
TTTAAAATTAAATTTTAAAGAATTTTAAAAAATAATTTAATTATTTATAAAATATTAAATTTTAATTTTTTATATTTAATTTTGATATTTTAATATAATTCCAAATTTTGGGAATATAAAAAATTTATATAAAAAAAATTTTTTTAAAAAAATATTTATATATATTTATATTATATTTATATATATTTTATGAAAACTAGTTATTTTTAAAAAATTTAATAATAATATTTATAAAACTTTATTTTTTCTTATATAAAAATTTTATTTTTCCTATAATTTAACCTTTTATATATATCTAATTTTTTAAAATTTTCTATATTTTATATTTTTATATTGTTATTTATATATTTATTAATTTATATATTTTAAATTTACTTAAATTTTCTTTAAAATATTTTTTTTAAAACTATTTAATATTAATATAATTTTATTTTAAAATTTTTTAAATTTTTTATTTAATAAAATTTAATAGTTAAATATATTTAATATTTAAAATATTTTTTTAAATTTAAAAAGGGTTTGATTTTTTAATTTTATTTGATATTTTAATAATTTTTAAAAATTTCTATTTTATAATTTAAAATAATTTTTAAATTTTTTTAAAATTATTTTCAATTTATATATTTATATTTTATATCTTAAAATAAATTGAATTTTTTTAATATTTTTATAATTTTTAAATTTTTAAAAAAAATAAAAAAATTTCATAAAATTATATATAAAATTTTAAATTTTATATATACTATATTTTATAAAGGGGGAAAAAAAAAAATTTTATAAAAATTTATTTTCTAAAGTTTTTTAAAATTTATGCTTAATTTAAAAGCATAATTTTCCCAATTTTTATTTTTTTATAAACAAACCCTTTAAAAAAAATTTTTTAAAAAAATTTTCATTTTTTAAAAATTTGGGCCGGGATTTTTAACCAGGGGAAAAGGTTTAATTTTTGATTTTTTGTGGAAGTTTTTTT
>NC_051408.1:27546696-27546936 GCF_015228065.2 Penaeus monodon
TTTTGTTTAAAAAAATAAGGTTAAATAAAAATTTACTAGGGGGACCAAAAACAAAAGGGGGGGGGGGGAAAAAGGGGAAATTGTTTGTTTCATTCCCCAAATGAAAAGGGGTCTTAAAACCCTCTTTTATAATTTAGTTTGGGTTGATTTTCCAACCAAGGGAAAAGGGTTCCCGGAAAAATGTTTTACATTGATGGATGTTTGGGTTTTCCCCCTTCAAACCCAAAAGGAGTTTAATCC
>NC_051408.1:27546977-27548200 GCF_015228065.2 Penaeus monodon
GGATCTTAAAAAAATATTGTATGTTAAAAAGAAATTTCAAATTTAAAATTTTTTTGAAAACCAATTTGGCATTTCAAAAACCACAAAATTTAAAAACCCGGTTTCCCCCTTTAAATTAGCCCAACTTCAAAAAAACAAAACCCTTTTCCTTTTTGAAACTTCCCTTTGGGCCCCCTTGAAATTTTTCCCCCCAAACCTAAAAATTTTTTTTTTAAAAAAACTGGGTTTTTTTCACACTGGATTTTTAATTTTTAAGGATAACTTAATTTCCCCAAAATTCTTAATTGGCCCAGCCATTTTTCCAACTTTTATCCCCCAAAAAAATTATTTTTAAAGGGGGTAGTACCAAACAACCGGGAAAACCCCCCCCAAATTCCCCAAAAAAAAAAAATTAATCAAATTTATTGGGTTTTCCCCCCAAAATTTCCCTAATTTTTTTAATGAAAAACTTAAATTTATAAAACTTTAAAAAATTTTTCCAAATTTAAAGGGATTTTCCCCTCTCCAACTTCAGTATTTTTCAAAAAAAAGCCCGTTTTCCTTTCTGTTTTTCTACCAAGGAAAAAATCTTCCTTTTTTGCCCCATATAAAAAATGGGGCCGGGCCCTGGAAAAACCCCGGAAAAATAAAATTTTTATTTAAAAAAATTTTAAAAAGTATTATTCTCATTTTCAAATTTAAAAAAATTTTTAAATTGTTTTTTAAAATTTTTTCCTTAGCTTTACAACCCTTCCAAAACCAAAACCATTTAAAAGGGTGGCCCCTTTGCATATCTTTTTTGTCAAAAAAACTGTACTTCCCCCCAAGGGCCCCCCCAAACCCCAAATCCTTTAATCCCCCTTGGGGGTCCAAGATCCCGTTAATGGCCTGGTCTTTTATTTGGGGGGTTCAAAAAAATTAATTTTAAAAAAAATTGGTCATTAAAATTTTTTCACCCAAAATTTAACCTTTTTTTCCTTAATTTAAAAAACAATTTTAAAAAGGTTTTTTTAATGTTTGTTAATTCCCCTTTTTAAAATTAAAATTTTTTTTAATTTCCCTTTCTTCTAAAAAAACCCCTAAAAAAACACCCAAAATTTTTAAACCAATTTCAAAAAGGGGGCCCTTTTAAAATTTTTTTATTTTGGGATTTTTTTTAAATTGTTTTCACCTAATTTCCAAAAAACCGAAAAAAAGGTTTACCTTCAGGTTTTTAAGGAAAAACATTCCTTTTTTATTTTTTG
>NC_051408.1:27548421-27548705 GCF_015228065.2 Penaeus monodon
TATAATATTATAAATTATATATATATATAATATAAAATTTTTAAATATATATAATAAAATATATATATAATTATATAATTATAAAAAATAATCTTTAAATACAAAATTTTATAATAAAAAATGTAAAATATATATAATTTTAATTATATTTTTAAATAATTATTTTAATATATATTATTTAATAAAATATAGAATATATAAAAAATTAAAAATTATATCAATTTATATAAAATATATAAATACATATAATTTAAAATTATATATTTATTATTATTAATTAAAAA
>NC_051408.1:27548732-27549806 GCF_015228065.2 Penaeus monodon
AGATAATTTTTATAAAAATATTTATATTTTTAAATTAATATATTTTTAATAATTTTTATATTTTATTATTTATTTAATTATATATATTACTATATATTTATATTTATATATATTATTTATAAAATATATAATTTATTTTAAAATTTTAAAATATTATTTATATATAATTTATTATATAAATAAAATTTATTTATAATATTAAATATAAATATTTTAAATTAATAAAAAAATATAAATTATATAAATATATATATATATTTATTATAGAAAAAGAATAAATTTTTAAATATATATAATTTAAATATATATAAATTTATATTATTAATTTATTTATTTTATATTAATATATAATATTAATTTTTAATATATAAAATATTAATAATAAATATATTTAAAAATAAAAAATAAAATTTTATAAAAATAATTTTTAAAATTAAAATATATATATTAATAAAAAATAATTAATAATAAAATATAATATATTATAAATATATATAAAAAAAAGATAATATAATATATAAATTAATATAAATATATTATATATAAAAAAAAACAAAAAAAAAAAAAAAAAAAAAAAAATATTTTAAAAATAAAATATATATAATTTTAAAATATATTAATATAATATTTTTAAATATTTTAATAATAAATAATAAAAATAATATAATATAAAATTATAATAAAATTTAAATATATAATAATATACTATAATAAAAACTAATACAATATAATAATAAATATTTTATTACTAAACATAAATATATACATACAAAAATAATATATATACAAGAAAACATATAATATATATTATTATAAAAAATAATATATAAAATATTATTTATAATATAATATTCAAAAATAAAAAAATAAATTTAAAATATAAAAAATAAAAATAATTTAACAAAATAATAAAATTTTAAATAAAATTTAAAAAAAATAAAATTATAATAAAATATTTAAAAATTTATATTAATATATAAAAACTAAAAACTATTTATAAAAAAAATAAAATAAAAACATATAATTTTAATAAAAATAATAAATAAATAAATAATAAAAAAATAAATATAAAAA
>NC_051408.1:27549859-27554003 GCF_015228065.2 Penaeus monodon
AAAAAATATTTTTAAATTTTTATATAAGTTTTATTATATATATTTAATAAATTTAATTATATAATTTAAATATTTTTATATTTATAATATATTTAATAATTTTTATATTTATAATTATATATTTATATTAGAATTTTTATATTTATTTTTTAAATATTTTTAAAAAATTAAAAATTATATATAATTATAATATTAATATTTTTATATATATATATTATTTAAATAATATTATAATATATTTTTATATATATATTTTTAAATATATATATAAAAAATATATATTTAAAATAAATTATATATTATAATAATAAAAAAAGAATATAATAATATATATAGATATATATTTATAAATATATTATTATATTAAAATATAATATTATATATATATTATTTATAATTGTAATATTAATTTTTTATATATATATTTATATATAAGAAATTATTTTTTTATTTATGTTTTTTTATTGTTTTAAATTTTTTTTTATAAATATTTAAAATATAATAAATAAATTAAAAATGGGTATAATATATAATATATTTATAATATTTTTTATATATATATATAAAATTTATATAATATTTTTAATAAAAATATATAATAAATATATATATTATATATAAAATTTAAAAAAATTTAATAAATTTTTAAAATATATATTAAAAATATTTTAATAAAATATTTTTTAATCTATAAAATTAATATATTTTATAATAAATATAAATATTAAATTATATTTTTATAAATATATAATTTTAAATATAGAATATAATATATAACATTATATTACAATTTATATAACTTTATATTTTATACATAAATATTAAAAATATAATATAACAAAAATATATATACATAAAACTACATAAAATAACATATATATATACAATACAAAAAATTATTATAAAAATAACATAAAAAAACATAACATTTTATATTAATAACATAACATATATAAATAAATATAACATTACATATATATACATATACTTTTAAATAATATATAATAATATACTTATATAATTCTATATATTACAAAACTATAAATAAATTCTAAATATACATATTTTTAAATAACAAAACATATATATAACATATACATATATATACAATAATATATATATACATAATAAATATATAAAATAATATAAAAACTAAATAATTTCAATCATAATATTACTATACTTTATATTACTATCAAAATAAAAATAAAATAAAATTAAAATAATTTAAAATATAATAAAATAATAAATATACAAATTTTAAAAATTTAAATATTTTAAATATAATAATTTAAATAAAAATATAATAATTTCCCTTATATATAATAAATATAAAATATAATTAAAAAATATATTTAAATATTATTATTTTATATTATATATAATATATATTTATAATATTTTAATAATATAAAATATTTACATTAAAATTTTATATATAAATTAAAATATTTTTAAATAAAATATAGATAATATATTATTTTTAAATTATATAGAAATTAAAAACAATATATTTATATATAATAAAAAAAATAAAAAGAAAAAATAACAATAAAATTTTATAATATAAAAAAAAATATATATAATAAATCAAAAAATTTAAATTTTAAATTCTATATATTATAATTAAAAAATTTCATAAAATAAAATAAAAATAAATTAAATATTATGTATAATTATATATATATAATATATATTATATCTTTTTTATATAAAAAACTTTTATAATTATATAATATTTTTATATTATTAAATAAAAAATTTAAAATAAAATATAGAAATTTTAAATTAATATATATTATTATATTGATATTAATAATATATAATTTTAATATTATTTTTAAACAATATAAAAATTAAAAAAAAAAGAAAGAAAATAAATATCATAAATATATATTTTTCTACATTTTAAATATCTATATTTTAAAAGTTTTATATTTAATTTTATTCTATATTAAAAAAATTTATATATATATATTATATAAATATATAAATTTATTATATATAAAATTATCATTAATCAATAATATAAAATATTATCTATATATATATATTTTTTTTATATATATATTTTAATATATATTATATTTATATATAATATATAAATATTATTTATTATATATAATATTATATTTTTTTTATATTTTATAATTAATATATAAACATATTTAATTTAAATTATTTTTTATATATATATATTATTATATTATTATTATTTTAATATATATATAATAAAAATATTAAAATTAATAATTTTATTAAAAAATTTAAAAATTAAATAATATATAAAATATTTTATATATATTTTTAAATAAATATATATATATAAAATTTTTTATGAAAATATTTAAAAAATATATATTTATAAAATATTATAATGGGGAATATATAAAAATTTTATAATAATATAATTATATAGATAAATACATATTTTATTATATATTATATATATTAAAAATTAAATTAAAAAAATTAAATAATAATTTTATATATATATTTTTAAAAAAATATATTATAAAATATATCAATATATTAAAAATTAAAATTTATAAAAAATTTTAAAATATTAAAAAAAAATTTTAAATATAAAATATAAAATTTAAATTTTAAATATAATATATATATATATATAAATAATATAATTAATATTATATATTTTAAATTAATTTTAATATATTATATTTATTTTATTTATATTAATTTTTTATTATATATTTAAAATTTATGTTTTTATATATTTCCAAAAATAATCTTGTTATTTTAAAAATATTTATGAATATATTTTTAAATTTTTTTATTATTATTATATAATTATACTTTTTATTTTAAAAAATTTATATTTATTTTATTTTATAATATATGTCTTTTATATATATATATTTAATAATTTTAAAAATTTTTTATTTATTTATATATTATATATATTAAAAAAAATTAAATATAAATTTTTAAAATAAAATTATTTTATAAAAATAAATAATTAAATTAATATATAAAGAATAATATTTAATATATATATTTTTATAAAATTTAATATAAAAAAAAACAATAATAATATCGGGAAATATAAAAAATAAATTAAAATAAAAAAAAAAAAATTTTTAAATAAAATTTATAAAAATACCCTAATATATTAATTATTTTATTATTAATTTTTATAATATATTATATATAAAAATTTTTTTAAAAATATTAAATAATTTTTTTAATATATATTAATAAAAAAAATATATTAAATAAAATAGTTTTATTTTATATATTTTAATATATAAAATTTTATATAAAAATTATTAATAATAATATATAAAATAAAATTATAATTTTATATATTTTAATAATAATTAAAATATAAATAAATATCTAAAAAATAATATAAATAAAATAATAAATATTATAAAATGAAAATAATTATATTAATATAAATCATATATAAATATAAAAATTAATATTAATATAATATAAAATTTAAAAATAAAAAATTATAAAAATAACAATAAAAATAGAAAATAAAATAAAATATAATATAAATTTAATTTATATAAATAATATTAAATTATATATATGATAATATATAATATATTATAATTATATATAATTTTAAATTTTAATATAATATATATATAATATTAAAATTTAAATTAAAAAATTTAATAAGATTTTATAATAAATATTAAAAAAAAATTAAATAAATAAAATAAAAATTTAATAAATATAAATAAATTAAAAAATTATTATAAATATATTTTATATAATAATAATAATAATTAATTTTATACTTTATAATTTTAAAATTTTTTTAAAAAATATAATAAATATAATATTTTCTATAATAATAAAATATAGGAATCAAAATTTATATTAAAATTAATATAAATTTATTTAATTATATTTTATATAATATTATATATATACTTTTATAGATATTTAATAAATTAATAATTTAAATAAAAAAATATAATTAATATATATAAATATATTTAAATTTTAAATATATAATATAAATATATTATATATATCTAATAAAAAAAAATTATTAATTATACAAAATACACCTTTACCCTTTATATTCATTTCTCGGGTTTAATTAAAATTTTAATCAAAAATGGTACTTTTTTAAAGAAGCTATTTTTTTGAGAAAGCAACC
>NC_051408.1:27554029-27556025 GCF_015228065.2 Penaeus monodon
TTTGGCGGGTTAAAAGCCGAGGTACTTTCTGCAATGCTGGCCACCTACCTTTAAATGGGAAAAAAAAAATGATAAAAGGAAAATCCATAAATTTAAGAGCAAAATAAATTTAGCTAAAAAACCAAAGGGATAACCCAATTTAGCTAGTCAACACAATTAAGGGGGGGGGGAAAAAAAATGGTTTTTTCATCCTAAAAGGGGGTCACATCTTTATGAAAAATGGGTCTGTTTTACATCCAGGAAAAGGGTCTCATGTATAAAAGTTTTACTTTGGTAGTTTTTTTTCCCCCTTAACAACGGTAGGATGGAAATCCCATCCAAAAAAATAAATTCAATCAAAAAAGGTATCTGTTTAAACATTTGTATTCATAGATAAAATATCAAGGTTGTTTCTTTGAAAAAAAAGGGGGGGTGTCAGGTACAAGAGTGTGGGAAACCACTGATGTAAGAATACACAGGTCAACCTATCAAATAGAAACACTGGCACAAAATTTAAAGACCCATCTATCTTAGTAACTTTTCGCTTGGGCTTGTTCCCCAATGAAAAGGAGTTTAGAACTGTTTTCAGGCACTGGATAACTGCATTAAGATAACAGGTATTTCCCAGATTCTTAATGCCAACAGGCAGTTCCAACTGCAATATAGCGCAAAAAAATTAATTAAAGTGGGATATGTACAAGAAACAAGAACAGCATCCAAATCTAAAATCACTTATCATTGTATGACTTCCCTCCCCCCCAGAAATACACAATAAATTTTCTATGCAAAAACTCAATTATCAGCACATCTACAAAAAATCACAAATTTCGCTGTTCCCCTTTAGTTCAGTCAATCTTTAAAAAACAGTTTTTTCTTGGTTTACAGGCAATCTTCCCTTTTCTCCCCATCATCAAACTGTTTTCCCCCTGAAACCCGGGAAAAAAAAAAATTTATTTTTGTTTTTACAAACCAAAAACAGAAATTCCATAACTCACATTATTTTTTTAAAAGTGTTTTTTAACTTTCATCCTTTGTTGTACCATTCCAATCTCATCCTTGATGGGGTCCTTTTAGATGATCTTTTTGTCGATGAGGCTTACTCCCCCTCAAGGCAAAAAACGACTTTGAAACCATTGGGGTTCGCAGTATCCAGTTCAATGCCTGGATACATCTCCTTCCCCCATTTGACATTCACTAAAATAATAAAAAAAATAAAAAATACATTAATATTAGTTTTCACAAATGTAAGCATATTTTTCTAACTGAAACATATAAATTTTTGGAAAACTTTTTATTATTAAAGTTGTTTTTCACTTTTTAAAATTTTGTGCTTTACTTCTTAACCACTATTCATTTTATATTTTACAAAAAAAGGGAAATGCCATGTTTTTTTTGGCAGTTTTCTTCCATTTTTCTGTAAAAACAGCTTCCAAATTTTCCAAACACCATGATAAAAGCAGCGGGGGCTGGGCAGGAAAATCACACTTCTGTGCATATACATATCAATGGCTGGTTATGTAAAAAATTTTAAAATTTGTATTTTGAGTGTCTCATGGGGGTTGTCAAATTCTGGAATTGAAGCCATTTGGAGAGCATTGTATCTATCCAACTGTGTCCCTATTTCATGCAACATTCAAATGCCAAATCTACTGAACACTGGAAAGAAATACAGTCTGCTTCACCATTTGCATATCTTTATTACGTGCATCAATAAATAAATCTGGTACTGTCTGGCAAGGTTCCTCCAGCCACACCCAACCTACCATATCCCCACTCCCCATGTAGTACCAATGATACAGTAGTGGTTCCTGTCTTTTATTATTGTTGTTCAAGAAAATTGAGTATGAAATAGAAACTCTGGTGCTGTATGGCATATCTTTATTCAGCCAAATCTCTTAGCCTTTTGTGCTCCCTCCTCCCCATTGCAAAACACAATCTTACACATGATAATAATGTCATTTGTTAACTTCCACACTTTTTACTACTTATATACTTTGTTTTAAATGTTCCACTGTTC
>NC_051408.1:27556181-27556597 GCF_015228065.2 Penaeus monodon
TCTATATGATAAATACATGTCTCTTGTTTTATATGAACTATATTTATGTATGTCTTTTATTTCTTCTCAAATCCCTCGAACACAAGGGGGTTAGTTATCTTTTTCTGCATACTCCACGCTGTTGTACATATTTGACACATGCTGGGTGTTGCTGTCAAGAATCATGTGAAAAACTAGAGGCACGCAATTTTTTTCCAGTCTTTATTTTATTTGTAGCATACATGATCTTTTGGTAAAAGGCTGAAAAGATATTTTCAGCCTACACTGGAGGCCTGTAGCTCCGTAATGACTGAGTTTAGTGTGAATAAGATAATATCATATGGCAAAGATATTTGTTAACCAGCATACAGGCTTGCTGTGTCATGGCAGCAACATGCCACCAGGTACAATTCTACTAAAATGACCAGAAAATTTGT
>NC_051408.1:27556849-27556952 GCF_015228065.2 Penaeus monodon
CTTGAAAAAGATTCAACCCAATGGGCAGATACAAAAGGATAATATTTCCACGTTCAGCATCCTATGCCAGCCTGCTCCGTCCCCTAAACCACTGCTTTTTTCT
>NC_051408.1:27557164-27557364 GCF_015228065.2 Penaeus monodon
TCAACTTATATTATTTAAAAAATTGTGACACGGAGATGAGGACTAGTCTCTGGTAAGTGAGTCTGTATCATAAAGGATTACCCTGAAAAGTAACATCTTGAGTGACTTACAAAAATTTATGATGAAATATAAATGCTTATTAAGAGCATAATATGTGAGGCAAGTCACTTCATTTTTTTTTAATAATATAGAAGAATATA
>NC_051408.1:27558359-27558532 GCF_015228065.2 Penaeus monodon
CCCAGGAGTCACCGAGGTTTTATTCCACATGCAGGATGCAATGCATCCAGATCGAACGGGTTATCAAAAATCTCAAATCTAGATATCAAGTGATGTTGTAGATGCAACAACTCACACTTTGCCCATATTCATCAAACCTGCACCAGATGTCTGGCAGTTTCAAGGGTTCCCTG
>NC_051408.1:27558809-27558918 GCF_015228065.2 Penaeus monodon
CAAACGGCCCAAAGCGTATTGTGCCGCTTTACAGTCTACCTTCCCTGGAAAGGCTTGGCGGAGCCTTGACGGCCTTGGCCTCCAGTGACAAACTAGGATTTGCCCCAAT
>NC_051408.1:27559047-27559663 GCF_015228065.2 Penaeus monodon
CTGCAAGATTGGATGGCGCTGTGACACTAAACAATCGCCCTTCCAGCAATAGTGACATCCCCCCCGAGGCCGCCTGCAAGCCCCGAGGCCGCCTGCAAGCCCCGAGGCCGCCTGCAAGCCCCCAACCCAGACCGACCCCAAAGGCCACAATTCCTCCCAAACGTCCAATTTCCTCCCGTCATTTCCTTCCGCGACTTCCATTACCTGACATTCCCGACGCAAATACATCTCTCGTAACATCACATTTCAACTAATCAATTTGTAAGAAAGCTTAATGGTTGATCTCTCTCGGTCATCAAACATCCAATCAAGAAAAAACGGGGGAAAGAAAAGGTTTATAAACACTAGACATTCCTTAAAAACAAGGTCTGATCCGAGGGCGTTATTCCTCGGCATCTCAAATATACATACCACTGAAGACTGTCATGGCGAAAGGTCCTCAACAAAGAATCGCTTTCCCCAGCGTGGCTCCTCCCGATACCCGTCGAGGACGCAGCGCCGGGAATAAAGTTGTCAGGAGGTGAGGTCGCCGCTGACCGTGAGGTTCAGACACAACGCGACACCGACCCTCGACTTCCTTGCGAGGGGAAACGGACGTAAATTTTTAGGCGGAGTT
>NC_051408.1:27561176-27562730 GCF_015228065.2 Penaeus monodon
CCGGTATCTTCTTGTTTTACTTCCTCTCTAATATGTTGAATGATTTTCTCTTACTTGTCTTTTCATCTCATATATTAGCTTATTCTGCGTTCTGGCCTATATGTTTGTTTATTATGCATGTATTATTATTTCATATTCGTTTTGAAGTCGAGTGTTTGTACATGACAGTTGCGAGAGTTGCTAACTAGAGTTTAATTTTGTAAATTTCAGAACGGTCGTTAAATATCTTATGCATTTTCTATTATATATCTACAATATAACAGAAAGCGTACTCACGGGATATTTTGTATAATATAGAGTTTATATAATGGTCTGTAATATTAATTTTATTTTTTTTGTGTGTTTTGTGCACACCTTAGCTTCAAATAAAATTTGATAGAACAAAAATTTATCTGGTTAATTATTTGAACTATCTGAGTATTGAGTGACTCATTATGCATTTCAAAATATTTGTTTATAGAATTTAATCTATCAACAAATAATCCATAGATACTACAAACTTCCCGTCTATAGGAATCGAAGAACATCTCTTCGTAGCTTTGAACTCCTAACAAAAGTACACTATTGGCACCGAATCCTATAAAACCATCCTAAAGTAAACACAATACATACGTCTATAGAAAACGACCTTCACACGGGCATTATCAAGTGTTTCTCTCTTTCAAAGAAAAGGAATTATGTTATAAAGAAAAAAAGGCCATTTGCGGACATGCGGTGATCGGGTGTTTAAAGATGACGCACGAGAGGTACGGCAGATAAGGGAGATGATGAGCATCTTGCCGTGAGATTCTGGATGTAAGATTACTGGTGGTGGTTTAATTAACAGCAGATCCTTTTAACTTTTGGTCGATGAGTAACTATGAGGTAGAGTGGTCACAAGGCTATGATTGTCTCCTGCTCGACCTGCTGGCCGGGGTCGTCCTCGCCTCTGCTTGCTAGAGCAGGAGGGACAGGTAGGAAACGAGGAGAAGGAAATCGGTTCACGGTTTTCATCACTCTATCCCTCGTCTCGTGTGGATTAATCTGTTTAGTCTCCTTCCATAATGTATTCACGCACTTGACTGATATAGACTTGTATTTTGGTGTTGTTTGTAAGCCTTCTGTGATTATGATAATAGGTAGACTGAAGTTTGTTCACATTTAGAAGAAAGGTAATCTTTTTGTGGGTTTTCAAAGTTTATTTTAATTGTGGCATGCCAGTTTTGTGTTAATTTATCCCATTAGCCATCATGTGAATTGGCTAAAGTAAAGTATCAAATGTTGTAACAATATCCCTTTCTATGAAAAGCATGCAAAGTATAAAAGCATAATCAGAATATACAAGGATATATGTTTAGAAAATTATTCCTATAGCGGCTATTACAGGACTTTTTAATTTTTTTCCTGGAATCTAAAGTTATAGTAAGTGGTGGATGCATGGATGTCTTCTGAAAATGTACCATTATGCACCTCCTTTCACCATCGTACTCCTCTTAAGCCGAGCAGCACCAGCACCCTAGTTGACAGGCAAAAATCTGGTTTGGTTTTCTTTTCTTGTTACATATCTAAAAATCA
>NC_051408.1:27562757-27562844 GCF_015228065.2 Penaeus monodon
ATATCTACATTGCTTAGCATTTGCTAGCCTGGGACAAGTTGTTGAATTTCTTATTTTCCTATAAGCTATCCCTGTATGTTATAAAGA
>NC_051408.1:27563079-27566117 GCF_015228065.2 Penaeus monodon
AGAAATTAGGGGAGCCAGATCTAGAGTATTTTTTGCCCAGATCCACCATAACTAATCTATAGTTCATAATTATCTTAGACATTTGTTTGGTGAGATGCAGTTATAACATTATAAGAAATATTTTGATGCCAGTCTATCACAAACCAAGCTGAGTTGAGTGTCATTGTAATATAACTTATACAGGAGGTTGGGTAGCCAGAGTTGGCTCTAACTGCAGTTCTGCATGTGACTCCAGAATCAGACACGAGTTAGTGACTATCTCCCTACTGGCCAGGCCTAGGCATGCTGTGTGGGGAACTAGGGAAGCCTGATCTTGAGCATTCATTACCCAGATTCTACTGTATTTTCATGAGCTGTAATGGTACATAGTCCATTTTTTCTTAGACCTGAAGCCATCTGAGACACTCCATGCCAGGGCAGTGTATTTGCAACATTTAACCATAAATGGAGGCTGGGCTGCTAGAGGAGGTTCAGGGATTAGGGCTGAGTAGAACTGGGTAAATTTATAAGGTGGAAGCTTTGGGCCAAGTTATTTTTCTTTGTGGGAAATGCTTCTTTAGGGAATTAGTTATTGCTAGAAGTGAGATGTGGAATCCTTTATAATCAGCTTCAGTAAAATGGAGCCATCTAGTTATATGTGCCATAATATGATGTCTATGAAAGAAGGAAGATAGTGCCAGAGATGTTGTCATACTTAACTCAGAAACTGTAGGTGAAATATGAAATTTTCAAAATCAGAAATATATATAAGCCTGTTAGCCATTACATACTGTGTGCATTCTCAAAATATTTCTATTTTACATGTATTGTAGGTTATTCTTTGGAATGAATGGCAACATATTACTACAGAGAGGGGAAGTAGAGGGACAGTGGTAGGTAAAAGGGATTGGAGGTAGGTCATGTCAGCTAAACCGAGCTAAGGCTCACATTACTTTTATCACTGTCATTGCTTTTCTTTATTTTTATGCTTTTTCACTATTTTTGTTTTATTTGTCACCAATAAATTCTTCCAGTAGCAAGAAAGCCTCATTTACTGGCTGAGAGGGATAACAATGATGCTTTCATTAGGGCATTCATTGGGAGAACCAATCCATATTTTCATGATCACTGAGACAGAAATATAAACTACGTACCAGTCATGAAATGTCAAATGCAGGTAAAAAGTCATTCAAAAGGGTAGCATATGCAATTTTGTAAATCATTCAAAGCATTCATAGGTATGCTTATAACTTAGCATGCAGCAGTTTATAGATTACTTACATTTGAATATTCAAAACTTTGGTACCTTATTTAAGACCACATAAATAGAATAGAAAATCCATGAATATCTGTTTCATGCTAGAAATATTTGTATGTACCAATGATCAGCAGCCTGTGAACTATACAATTAGACTTTTTTAAGTTCTCATTTTTCTAAGTGTTGCTATAGATTGGGGAGTGCTATAACTTAGTTCTTGCACTTTTGTTTAAACTTAATACTCATGAAGTTACACTTTTCTCTATAAAAAAGTAGTTGCACATCTTATTATCTTTTCTATACTTTTCACTACTTGGAAGTTCTTTAACTGGAGTACCTATTTTGATACTGAGAAAGTGTGTTTATATATACTCTGATTGTGGACTATTATATATGTACTTATCCTTATCTTTTAACAAGAGTATTTTATCACTAGTAATCCTTATCAGGACTGTTTAGATAACTGTCACAGTAGTATTGCATCTCATGTTTCAAAGACCTTTGCACAAGTTTGAGAATATAAAAAAATCTAGCTGCAACAAGTAAGTAAAAAACTTCAATGAAAATAAAGAGAGATAGAATGATTAGTTAATGAAGACGATCCCTTTATTTTTAAACAAGGTGGTCCCTATAGTGGACCCCATAGGTTGTATCACAATTATTAAAATTGACCTAACATTAATATAGAAAAGTATATTTTAATATGAAAGTTTTTTAATATTCCTCTTTGCCTTCTTTTTTTTTTTTATAAATATTAGCACAAATTATGGCTGAGCCTGTGGAGGATGATGTAAGTTACCTTGGATCACAAGAGGTAGCAGACTATATATCCCCCAATAAAGAGAACACCCCTGCCACACCATACCAGAACACGACTTCTGATCCAAGGACACCAGACCTTAAAGCAGCTGGGGTCTTCAGAACACCCTTGGTGTCTTCACAGGGTAAACAGGATAAGAAAACCGTTGGGTGAGTTACGAGTGTGTTGTCTTTGAGATTTATCTTATGCTATTTTCTGGACTAGATGACTAAGTCTTTTTTTTTTCTAAGTGTTTTAATTCATTTTAGGCAAAAAGACTCCAAGAAAGTGTTTTTATAAGCCACAGCAAATATTAAGATCCTTCATCAACAGTATGACAAACAAAGTTTCCAGTCTGGTTTTTAATTTAAAAGGATTCCCCAAGGAGAGGGGTCAGGCAAAATAAATTAAAGAATATTAAAAAGGCCTTATAGGTTATCTATTTTAAGATGTTATGATTTTAATAATCTATAGGTTTTGGTTCCATATTCTAGGGAAGTCCATTGGTGGGCCTATGGACCCTGCAGAAGTTTTTCCCCTTTTTTCTTTCATATATAACTCAGAAAAACAGCTCCTGCTACTCTCAGACCACTTGTCTTATTGTTTCCTAAATATGTAAGTGTGTTTGCACATGTGCATGAATTTACAGGTTCATATTATGTGTAAGTGAGGGGAAGCTGCTAGTAATTTACTCCCTCCTGACTATAAACTTGTAAAACTATCTTTGTTTAAGCAAAAGCTACATACAAAGCAAAACTACAATAAACAGCACACATACCTGGTACCAGTGGGTTACTTTAACCAACCTACCAAAATGTGGCCAAAGATGCAATATTTGGCTGTATAAGTTATATGTATTATTAGCAAGTTTGGCCATTGAAAAATATCCGTTAAGCATACTAATACCCCTCCTGATATTTTGAGGGGGGTTTTGTTCTGATTACATTAATCCCAGAAATGTGTTATTTCTAAGTGATCTTAAAATTGCTTATTGTATAGGTT
>NC_051408.1:27566558-27567019 GCF_015228065.2 Penaeus monodon
TATTTTATTTTGAGAAAAAGGGGTTAAGATATGTAGTTAACATATTGCTGCACAAACAGAGCCCATTTTGTGTATATTTCAGTATTCTAGTACATAGAAAGAAAACAATTCTGTTATTATCATTTGATTTTGTGTTACATCTAACTCTACTTCCATAAGAATATTATATGTAAATGCTTTTTTATTTATTTGAACAGTTTGCTCTTGGATCCCAATATTTCATTGCCTGCATGTGGCCCAAAATACATTTTCCAATATCTGTATCCATACACTTATGATGCCAGAATTTTCTGTGGCACTCATTCCCATGTCTTCTGACATCTGTCTAGCCTTTCTGCCGGGGGGTTCGCTGTGTACAGCAACCATTCCCGCTCACCTCACCAGGGCAAGTCATGATATTTATAGTCATCATAACGAATAGATTTTCCATGACGGCTATAGGCATGCCCTGTTATATGAGG
>NC_051408.1:27567444-27568061 GCF_015228065.2 Penaeus monodon
CAGCCATATGAGAAGTTTATAAATTGTTTTGTAGCCAGTAAAATTACATATATTCCTGAAGAATAGTTTTTAGAAAAAATTCTATAGTATAACAGTTAACTATTTTTTATGTATTCAGTTAAATTCCAGTGGCAACATTAGAAACATAATGTGCAAACATTGATTAGGCTCTGAAATCCAATTTTCAGGCGTGTCTTACCCAGTGGAGGTGCAGAACGAGTTTCTCCTTACAATTCAAGCAGTCCAGTCACAAGTCCACGTACCCCAGACAGAAACCCAAATTACAACATTGATGCCTCAGGCTCCACTTATGCATTACAGGTAAAGGATACCTACTGTATTCTGACACAAGTTTAACAAGGCATATGAGTTTTTATTCTGGCAGTGTTTACATTTAGGCTGAAAAATATACTTAACAGTGTTTAGATTTTGGAGTTAACATCTTTGCTTTCTCTGTGTTTATAATATTTTTGTATATGCATGGAATATGGTGCATAATCATAGTACATTTCCATTACATATTTTCTCATTTTAAGTAATATGGGCCGGATTAATACTGATATATAAGTAACATTCTCTAAGTGTAAAAAGTGATTTTACCTATTCATTATTATTAC
>NC_051408.1:27568273-27568397 GCF_015228065.2 Penaeus monodon
ACTCATTGCCTTCAGAGAATATAGGGTTCACTTGATCTCTGTTCTGGGTAGTATGCATGACCGACTGGGTTTGCCTCTGGGGCCTTTTTCAGATATAGCCATTGTGTACTATTTTCCACGTCAC
>NC_051408.1:27568596-27569304 GCF_015228065.2 Penaeus monodon
ATTGCCGATCTTATTTTTACGTAATACAAGATTGTGTGCAGTGATATTCAAGGCTGTTGCCCCCATGGCTTCAGTACTTTCCTTACTGGCAGTGCAACAAAAGACAATGTGAGTAGTTGACATGAGGAGACAGATCTTGTAAACAAGAATGAAGGTTACTTACAGATTCACATCAACAGTAAGACAGTGTCATGTTTTGATGTGTGGCATCTACACATGGCAGAGGAATCATTTATGTGCTAAAATTCACGCTTTGTACAAATTGGTAGTCAATCATAGCATTACACATCCCATTCTCCCTCAGGCAGTTCCCCAGGGCATGTATGGGATGAGGGTTACTTATAAAGAACAGAATAAAATGTAATGCATGAATTATCGTAACAACGAAAATGGCCTGTTGCCCGGAGCTGTGTCCAAGCCAACCGCAGTGTGAATAACACGACCAAGTCAACCGTAAACTATGAATTGATAGATTACAGATTGAGTCAGATTTGGAATATTTCAGTAGGTGAGGATGTAGTTAGTTCATGTTTCAAAGTAATTTTGTATAATTATTGAACATATTAAGTCATATACAAATTAAAAGGTTTTTATTTTTATATGCTGACAAATGTAAATTTAACTTTAAAGAAAAAGGGATATAGTTATGCTATATAACTAATTTATTTTAGTCCTTTATGAAAATGCCAAAGGAGAAGTCCGTATTAC
>NC_051408.1:27570163-27570636 GCF_015228065.2 Penaeus monodon
AGTTACTGCTCACATAGATAACGAAAATAATCAATTACAAAAAAATATATATATACATATAAGAATTGTCCCTAACTAGTCAATATACAGTAAAAACGTGAAAGAGTAAAGAGCCAGAGGAGGATAAGGGATGTGTATCTGTATGTCTTTTCCTGCCAGGGAGTTTTCTTTCTTGTCTGTGTGCCAATGAAAGTTAGCATGTCTGTATGTAATACAAAAGCTTTTATCATTTGCACTTATAAATCTTACTCTCTGACTCAAGTGCACTGGTAAAATACTTAATTGCAATGTACAGTGCATGCAGAACCCACTAGCAATAGTCTCTTTGAAGTGCTGTACACCCTGCTCTCTGGGTGGCAAATGTAGCGACGAGTGGCCGCTGCCAGGGGACTCCCACACGCACCACCCACTGCGGGCAATCAGCTAAAATGCAGTCTCAACACTTGTTCCAATGATTGGAAGTTTTAGTATAG
>NC_051408.1:27570774-27572147 GCF_015228065.2 Penaeus monodon
ATGCGCGCCACATTACAGGGTGACATGCCACACCTCAAAGCACCCATACGTGCATAGTCCGACGTCACAATCTGTGCAATAATTCTTGCTACTGCGACAACCCTGTCTGGAGCGAACCTGACATCACCTTCTCCTGCCACCAGGGATCACCAAAACAGTGTTGTAGATTGTGAAGAGCACCCCTCACTGCAGCAGGTGGTCTCGCTGCAGCTCTGCTCCTCCTGGAGGTCCTTGGGCATGAACTTCCTGTTACACATGAAAAGGACTTGGTGATGTATACCAGTTATCCACAAATAACTGAGCACCGCTTTTGTGGACAAGGGCATGTCACCACGTTCCTACCTAGTGTACACCTTGAAACAAGTGGTGTTGTCCTGCCCTGGCACAAATCTCATCTGAAATGAGTCGTTGAGGGAGTCCATGACTGGTCAGAACTTTCATATCCTGTCCTCTTGGAGTGAAGCTCCTTCCTCCAAGTGGGTGAAATAGAGGTGAGTCGTCAACTGGTCGAACTTATCTCTTGTCATAACGTGGTTGGTCAACCAGTAGTTGCGGTAATTGGGGAGTTTCACCATCCCCATTACCACGCAGATGCCAAGATATGCCATGATCTCCTACCTGGTCATTAGCATACCAGTTAGTCTCCTAGACAATGAGATCAGGGAGATCTTCGGTGAAAAAGCAACCAAAGATCTCCAAGGGCGTGTCGACATGCCTTGATGCCAAGATCACCTGGAAATTCATATGTTTGGGGATTTTGTCTCTGTATCGCCAAACGAATTTCTTGCTTCCTGGAGCATTCCTTTGTTGCATCTTGTCTGCCATGTTGGAGAAAGGATAGTCACTATAGAAAGTAGTGTCCACCTGAGACATGTAGTCCAGTTCCTCATCCGAACTTGACATGTCGAAGCAGGGGTCAAAGGCATTCTCTGCCCTGCTGGGGAGCCACTCGTCCCCACTCTCCTCAGAGGGGAGGTCAAAAAAGGACGAATGTGGAGGGTGAGGAGAAGATGAAGATCAGTGAAATACATCACTGAAACACCTTTGCAGGAGGCACGGATGAGGTCGATGGTTGGTGGTCATCAACCTCAGAAGAGGAGGAGGAGCATCTGCGAAGGTTTGAGAAGCGTGGCATTTTAAAATCAAGTAATGAATGACATGCCAGCACCTCTATATGTATGGAAAATTCACATTCTTTGACCTGGCGGGAAATGTGGCAGCAACAGTAGCCACTGAGATCAAAGCAGCCTGGATCACATGTCACATAAAGTGACCAATCATTGCCTGTGTACTGACATCACTTCATATGTAACTTCATTTACTACTGTGTGGAAGTAAGATGGCAGATGTAAAGTGACATCACTTCCTCTGTT
>NC_051408.1:27572785-27572901 GCF_015228065.2 Penaeus monodon
ATGGACATTCCAAACCTATAGCATGGGGATCCACACCTGCATGGCCCTTTTCCGGTGTCAGACCGTGGATCCTCTCGTTAGTGGATTATTAATTCACATTTTTTAAAAATGTTTTT
>NC_051408.1:27573120-27574420 GCF_015228065.2 Penaeus monodon
CACTACTTTATCTATTTTTGTTTCAGAAGTATAAATACTGTAAGATTGTTTTTATACCATAATATGTACTGTAAAGGATGCTGGAATTGCTCAGGAGGAAATGCTAATATAGTGTAGATGGTTGGGTAGAAAAAAAGTTTACACAGAATTACAGGACTTGTAAAACTTTTTCTCGCTTTAGTAATTTATTTCCTAATGTTTTTTTGCAAATCATCTCATTCAAGGCCCATTTTATGTACACACATAACCCTGGCTTAGTGTTTTTGTCCTGGAGTAAATGCATGCTGTCTGCCATTGCTAACTCACACCTTTGTGCCTCCTGCTGTGTGCTCTCCAGGTTGCTCTCAGAAACATGAAGGAGCGATACCACAAACTGCAGAAGAAAATGGCCCTTATAGAAGATGATAACCAAAGGCTTATTAGTGGCAAGTCTGAGCTTTTTGGCGAAATTGGAAAACTGCAGGTATTTGAATAACCTCATTGTTTGAGTAAATGCATTTTCGTAGCCTGTCCACTGGGTTGCTTATTATGTAAATACCCTGAACTCTCTTCATAAAAGGTTTTGATGACATGAAAATTTAATATTATTTTCTAAAAACTCATGTCTTTAGGGTCTCATAGTTTGTGTAGAAATGGATGTATACTATTCAGAACAGCTTGTAGACTAAACTGCATAAACAAGCTTGGCTAATTAAACTTTATTATTATTACACAAAAATGTATGAATAACAGCATCTTTTATGTTAATTTTAGCTAATCTTCTTATCTATAATATATATCAGGTGTAAATAAAGATTTCTTGTAACGAAAAGTGAGTAGATTTGAAAATATGATAATAAAGTATTCATATAGTTATGTTCAGTTATTTATTTTAGTTATATTATCAGATCAGTGAATACTGATATTGACTGATATTGACCTTCACTTGCAATTACTAAATACACTTAGAAAGTTCGTGTATGAGAACATGAAAAGGTCAATTGTTTTTATCAATTGTTTCCTGGTGTTCATTTAGAAGTTATGTCCATTTCACATAATATATAGAGAAAGATTTAAAAGTAACACAAGAAAATCTTCAAAAAGAGAATTGCTTAGTTTTCAATTGAATTAATAGAATAATATTTTATCACGTCTTTAGTAAATCTGTTTCTATTGTTGTCATTATCAATTAGTATTTTTGTGGTACATTTTGAGAAGTAGATTTCATCGGAAGTATTTGTTTTATATGAGGATTAATGATTTTTACCAGTACTAATTTAATGATTATTACCACGATATTTTTAAGTGGTCAAGCACCTTG
>NC_051408.1:27575438-27576431 GCF_015228065.2 Penaeus monodon
TGTTTTCTTTTTACCAGGAAAATAGCATCAAGCTGCGTGAGAAAAACCTGCACTTGAACCAAGAGATTCACAATAAGCATCAGGAATGTTGCTCACTGAAGGAGAAGTTCTCCGCTCTCTCGACAGAAAATATGACCCTGACAAGACAGCTGGCGAGAAGTGCACAGGAGAACAGAAAGTTAACAAGACAGGTAGGAATTCACCTGCTTTTCATCTTTCTTCTTTTTCATCTTCATTTTGCAACGCTTCACCTAACAACTATTCATCATAATATGTAGAATATAGTATGACTTTTTAAAATATAGAAAGTTTTACTTTAACCAAATAGAACATAGACATACAAACTATTGTTTTTTACTTCATATGCCATTTGTTGATTAATGTTTATGAACATAAACTCAGGTTGTTTGATATAGCAGAATAAATGTTTAATTGTAGTACAGATTTATTCAAATTTTTAGTATATAGATTTTTCAAGGGAACTCGTTGAATTGTATACAAGAAACCCAAAAACTCTTTTTTTTCCACCATATCAATTCTTACAAAATATCTATGAAATTAACACTTAAAAATCAAATTATTAGCAAAATGATAATTATGTCAGTTTTAATGTTTGATCATTCTGTTTAACTCTTAGGGGCCACCTGTGTGTTCCTTTGATTTGATTACTCCAAAATAATTGTTACTTGACTTGACACAAGTAAAGAGCAGTTGAGGTAGTGGAATAAATCCCTATATATTTTCACCCCCCAAAAAAGTTATGAGGTTTTGATACTTTCCCACTTTTGTCTCCTGTTAAGCAATTTTGTCTGTATTATTATTATTGTGTTATATATATATTGTTTCATATGAGCTCTTGTTCCAGTAACAGTTGAGGATGATGAAAATCGCCCTAGAAAAGCTTTCGATACCCCCAGTGAAAGCCTTCCAGGAGGGCATGCTGGCCATTTTGTCTATGATCAGTCCGAGAACAATTTCCTCTAGGTGGCTGCC
>NC_051408.1:27576473-27576699 GCF_015228065.2 Penaeus monodon
ATATAACCCCTCAATGACAGTATCAGAAATTTGAAATGCTCCAGGACTTAGGAACTTTCTGCTGTTGCCCCAGAAAGTCCATACATGTGCAGAACTTTCTGCTCGACCAATCTACCAACGCTATAGCGAACCTGCATAAAGAGTTGTTTGACAGCTATAGGCTGGGCTGGCCAGATATGGTTAGACAGTAATTAGCCTTTTTCTTTTTTTTTTATCTTCACAAACT
>NC_051408.1:27577032-27578343 GCF_015228065.2 Penaeus monodon
TTGCTCCTATGTCTATGAAGCATAGCTCAAACTCTTTAATAATGGTAATGATATGTGTAAGTTGATGGAAAAGGCTGAAGGTAGGATAAAATAAAGTTATATGTTTTCTTGGAGATGTTTGTTGAAATTAATGGATTGGTTATTTGCAGAGGAGCTTGACAGTTTTGATGATCCTCCTTCAAGATTTCTTTCATCATTAAAGGATAAATTAGATGAATTTGAACAGGTATGTGTATAATCTGTAGATGTCATTGAAATAATTTTTTTTGTTATTTTTTATTATGTCAGAAATTTTTAACTTTTTTTTGTAAAACATTTTGAAAAGATCTGATTTGAGTTTCTTAAGGTTTTATTAACCTTGGTCTGTCACTGTTTTGCATAGACTGAAACTACAATTGATATCATGTCTAAACAGATTAGTAGTAGTGAGCTTGCTGAAGTGAATTCTGAATGGGATGAGGAGAGCAGTGATGAACATCTCATGGAATCAGTGGAGTCTGCAGCACAGCGCATGAAAGACTTGCTCTCTAGCCTGCAGGAACAAAATCACAGCCTCCTCCTGTTGTCTCCTCTCTTACAATCATTCACTTCAACATCTGGGTCTCGAACTGGTAAGAATGCCATATTGCACTTCTTTGCCTATGTTAACCAGGGTAATTTTTGCTGTAATTGGCAATATGTCTTTTACATTACCTTGACCTTAGCAGTCATTGAGATAAACATAGGCCCAAGTCCTTAAAGTTGGATGTCTTCTACCCTGCAGGAAGTTCCCCATTTGATACTGACAGCAAAGAGGATGCCACAGGGCCATCTAGAAATGGCACCTTAAACCAGCGAGACCGTGACCTCTCCACTCTGACAGTGACTCCTTCCACACAGTCTCAGAGTGCCACTCAGACTGGAGATGAAACAACATCAGATGAAGATGGAACGTGTCAGAGTCGGTTAGCAACATGTGGATCTGTACTTAATCCAACCTTCATCTCTTCAGGAGGAATGAACACGTAAGAGCTTTCAAATTTTATTTGAACATTGGTTTTACTCTATTATATGTTGTTGATATTATTTGAATTCTTATTGATAATAGTGATGATATTACTGTTATATCCATCTGTCTTCATATATACTTACTTATTTCTGTATAAAGGGTATTATCTATAAATATTTTGGTTTGATAAAGTACTTTTATTAGTATATAATAAAAAAACAAGGCTTAAAGATCACAATCCCCATGTAACTCTAAAGGTTTTACCAGCTGCTTCTTGAGATGTAAATGATTTAATCCGTCGTAACCAGTTGCATCATGGCAAT
>NC_051408.1:27579470-27580167 GCF_015228065.2 Penaeus monodon
ATATGACACCAAAGTGTCATATTTAGGGATTTCTCTATGTAATCTGTATCAAAGCCAATATTATATTAATCACAAGACTGCTTCAAAACAGGAGTCAGACAACAGATGACAGTGGAGGGGACAACAACATTTTGGTGGATGCTGCCACTCCAACAGCTGATCGGCCCCAAAGTCCATTTGACTGGAGACAAGTCCAGGTAGGAAATAACATAGGAGATTGAATAATGAAAATATGAGATTTGTAATACCTTTTCTCTCAACAGATGACCAGGTTAGTCATCCTATATTAATGTCTAATAGACTAATGGAGTTATCAGTATATATGGAGTTTAAAGAGCAAAAGACCTTTGATTTAAGACGATTGATTTACGATGTAAAGATGTAATCGCGTATGCAGTGAACATGGCTTGCAGCATGTTATGGGATTTGAACTTGAACCATAACTTAGTAAAGAGGGCTGTATTCAAGGGAGGCTCTCCAGTGGCAAAGGACATAGCTGTCTTGTGTTACTGCTGCTTGGGTGAAGTGTAACTGGAGAGTGATGCCTAAATCGTGGATTGTGGACCTTAAGTAGGCTGGGAGTTTGCCAGGGATTTAGGAACAAGTGAAGCTTATTTGGTCCAAAAAGGAAGCAGTGAGGTACCCACTACCAGTCAGGATGAGGCAACGAGTCATGAAGTGTGCCTGCTGGTGGCCA
>NC_051408.1:27580255-27580363 GCF_015228065.2 Penaeus monodon
TGTAGTAGTCATGGTTATCCAACCTGCATGCAACTCATGCTCCACATGCTTTCCATGCTTGGGAAGCATGAGTTGCATGCAGGTTAGATAACCATGACAACTACAGTT
>NC_051408.1:27580624-27580690 GCF_015228065.2 Penaeus monodon
CTGTCAGACTATTTTATGGGTGGCTTTCTGTAGTGATTTTTACTTCTGGTGAAAAGATTATGAGCA
>NC_051408.1:27580818-27581252 GCF_015228065.2 Penaeus monodon
TTTGTTGTTTATGTGCGTGTTTGTGTATGTGTGCATTGTTATTAATCTTTATTATAGACAGTACTGGAGATGTATAGTGTAGAAGAGATATCATAAGTTGCTTGTGGCTCTTGTGTAAATTTTGAATTTTTTGTAAATTGTAATCATGTGTTGGTTAGTAAGATTACATAAGATCTAGGGAAGGATTCATTAGACAAACTCATGCTAGGGTCAGTGAGGTCTATTCTAATGGTAAATCTTAATTATAGAAATTAGATAATGTAACTTTTTGTGCATATGGTTGTGACCTGTATCTGATGAGCAGGTATAGACATAAGAGTTCTGTATAGGTGTCATTAACTTTATCAATATTAAGGGTTAAGAAGAATAAGAATTAGTATTTTTATTTCAGCAACATTATGATGTTGATTTTTTATAGGTCTATATAGGAATAT
>NC_051408.1:27581294-27581926 GCF_015228065.2 Penaeus monodon
TGATCCTTATAGGTGAGTGACGACGAAGGCCGAGAAAATGATATGCTACAGCCAGACACACGCACAGTCAGCACATCACCAGACCCGACTTTAGAGGATGAAGAGGAACGCATCTGTCCTATGTGCAATGCAGTATTTCCTCGGGTGATACCACAAGAGTCATTTGAATCTCATGTTGTAAGTCATTTTGAAGTTGAAAATGGATTTGAAGTTATTGCCTAGTGAAAAGAATGTTATACTGTCAGAGGACATGGCTGTGTAACTCAAGATTTTGACTGCTAAGAACTAAGGCTTCAAGTTTGTCTGCCTTATTCTAATTGTATTTTGAAAAAAATCCCTGAGATCTAAATTAAGAAGTGTGGGTTAATGTCACAAAATCTTCATTTGAGAAACAATCTAAAAGAAAAGATTGATTTCTTTATTGGTTAATATTATATATCCTCTGTGATAACACCGTGCAAGGTAGCCTTTATAAGTTACTTAAGGAAATATTTGATAGGAGGATAAGGGTAAGAGTGATATTTGTAAACAAAAGTATTTATGATTAGATCTTGATCATGTAATTTAAAGTTTTTAGTACATTATGTTTAAGGATATGGAAGTACCACAGTTTTATTAGCAGTCCATCACCA
>NC_051408.1:27581970-27582506 GCF_015228065.2 Penaeus monodon
CAAAAAAGTGGACTTCTTATTGGAAGTTCAAGAAGAAAAAGAAGTAAAAACTCTTTACAGATAAATCGCATATGTTAGTTGTACTATGTTAACTGGCTTGGTCAAGTTTTGTTAAATGCATGGTTGGGTGACGAGTCAGGATGTGTGTACTCTACCCCATCAGGCACCTCTATCCCACACTCCCAGTTATCCTGGATAGGCCTAACCCTTCCCCCTCTAAACTCTGTTCCAGTCAGCCACTCTTTTCACCCTCAGATGCATTAGAGGGCCTGCTACACCATTCTCATTAAATTTGGTGCACTTTCAAGTTGTCATGCCTGTTGAATATGAATATGTCCTCAGATGTGAACTGAAATGCTTTAAACCACCTTGAAATCTATGGTAAGGTTAAGACCTCATTTGGAATAACACATAGGGTGCTAAGCATAGACTCATGAGGGTAATCTACCCACTCTTGTTGCAAGTGACAGGAAAGACTGCAAATCAAAGAATTAGTGCTAACTCTTATTTTCAATATCTTTTTGTGGACATCCTTT
>NC_051408.1:27582892-27582978 GCF_015228065.2 Penaeus monodon
TTGTCAAAATGTATTAGAATTATACATATTCTTTTTGGTAAAGTTCCATTTTTGAAATTGAATTCCCTCCAGAATTACATTACTTA
>NC_051408.1:27583425-27583718 GCF_015228065.2 Penaeus monodon
TTGGTTAATGTTGGGTGTATGACACACTTGAATATAGGGAAAAACAGCCGATGTGAAGCTTTGAGAATAGTACATTTATTAATTTCCTTTCATTGTTAGAATACATGGAGTATATGTTGATGTTTAATGAAGAATATGTTTATCAATGTTTACAATGGAAATAAGGTTTTATATTAAACCCCAAAGTAAATATGAGTTGCATAAAAATTTGAAACATGATTATCCAGTTTGAACCATAAGCAGCATGTTGGAATTTGAAAGCAAAGAAAAAATGTCTGTGATGGTAGATGCTT
>NC_051408.1:27583756-27585598 GCF_015228065.2 Penaeus monodon
TATAAATTTTTTTATGCTTGAGAGAATCTAATATTAACTTGTGTTTGGAATATAAGTGTTTATAAACACGTGGTATTAAGAAAGGCATCTTTAAATATTTCAAGTGCCTTATCTTTTTATGATTCTTTGAGAACCAAAGAACATGGTTGTATTTTAATGTGATAGAATTATTGAATACTTAAATAATTGGAATTAACAATAACAACTATGCAGTAATGACAGTTCTTTGTTAAGTTATAGAATTACACATGCATTTTGTATTTATGTATAAATGCATACACATTCACAAAGACACTTTCCTTCTTCTTCATAATGCAACTTTGATTCAGAATCTCTAAAAAGGAAAAGAAGGAATACTTTTATTTACAAAGGATTTTTTTATGACTATTAATGTGAGCAGTTTGATTGAGTTTCCTGGGATTACTATAGAAAAGATTCCATAAAATTATCAACTTTATCTTTTCTGAACAGTGTTTTAAAATAGTTTCATGATGAAATTAATCATATTTGTTTGTGATATTAAATAAATTTCTGTTGAAAATACAACTAGATTAAGGGATTTCTGATCTATTGTCATGAAAATAGCATACTCCCTTTTCAGAAATAGTAAAGAGGAAAGAGTCTGTTGAAAGTTGGATTTGTGAATTTTTACCTTATTCAGTTGCCAAATATAACAGAAGTTACCCTTATAACTATGTTCTGATATTCAGCTGGGGCCCATAATGAGTCTTGCTTGAAGCTGGTACAAATTTGTAAGCAGTGGAAAGTAAGTTATTGTTGAAATTTACTGTACTTTGAGGAAATGAAATCTTGCTTGCAACTGGTACAAATTTTCAGACTGAGAAAAGTTTGTTTTGAGTATTATTTTTCTTTTGTTTTATGCAATTTCAAAGGATTCATGGTTTTCAGTGTAAGATATCGATTTGTAATTGTACTCTTGAGAAAGGGGATTTGTTATTAGATATAGTAAAAGAAAGTTTTTATCCAGTGCTTAAAAATGAACATGACAGTTCATTTTTAAATCTTGTTCACAATGTTGTATAGTTCTGTATTGTAACCTTATAAAAACACACTTTTTTATACAATATCTCAAAAGATAGTAACAGTTAGTGTCACATTAGCACTTCCTTGGTTGAATTCCTGTTATAGGTACAAATGCAACAGTGGACCAGCCATTGTCACCTCATATGAAATGAGGAAATGGTAGATCCCTCAACAGCCATGTGGTGATTTTACTAGCCACCTGATTTCTTTTTTGTATGTGTGTGTTCTCTTCAGCCGAGAATTTTTCATAATAAGCAAACTTAACAAGAAGTGCTAGTGGTACATTAACATAATTGTTTACTCATAATACATTCTGGTTTAGTCAGTAACCACATTCTATCCTAATAGAATAGGCATTAAAAAACTTAAGTCTTAAGTTTCCCTGCTCCTGGGAATGTTATAGTCTTCAAGATAATCTATTATGCCTTCTTCCTTGATGTGTATATCTCATTACAGAACAAAAGGTATTCATGTCTCTGCTTTAAAGTTGCTGTATAAGTAATAAACTGAGTTATAGTGGCAAGTTCATTGTTCTTGGTATTCTAAAATATATGTATTTGTACTTTAATAGGTTGGCATATTACTGATGTAAATGATAATTACTTAGCTTTGTAAGACTATGCAACAGAATACTATTGGTGATGGTATGATATATTGTAATGTGGGTTGCTACGTAAGGTGAGGACAGTATTCTGTCTGAGGGAATAAAGGATGAGATAAATGAATTCATATCCTGTAAAAAAGATAATTTGGATGCTATTGCTTACTTGAACATATTAGAGTATGTTACATTTACAG
>NC_051408.1:27585640-27585733 GCF_015228065.2 Penaeus monodon
TTCTTTAATGTAAGTAAAACACAAAGTTAAAGCATATATAATTAATTTCCCACTTGTATAGATGTACATATTTCTACTTTATTCCAAGTGGAT
>NC_051408.1:27585761-27586013 GCF_015228065.2 Penaeus monodon
TAATAATTATTGCAATTTACATATTTCTTGATATTTGTTATACAGTTTATGTTATTGAATACATTCATTGTAGTATTGAAATATACAGATGTTGTGAAGAAACCATTATTTTTTATGTATAAAGTGTGAGTAATATTGTAAAATATACATTGTTTACAGTAGTTTGACTTTTATTTCTTTCAACATTCTTATTTTAGTATAACAATTTTGTTATATAGATATATTATTAACCCAGTGCTGCCAGAAAAATGC
>NC_051408.1:27587034-27587210 GCF_015228065.2 Penaeus monodon
ATATACTGATCAAACACAGTGCAACGTAGAAACCACTTTTTGTCTAATGGCGTTTGTATAAAGTAGCTAAAAGAATCAGGATTTGGGACTACACGTAGTTTTCTATTTCCATGGATAATAACTCAGTTGACTAGTTTTCCATTGTTGTATGCTTTTTCCGCTTTTAAATTACATTT
>NC_051408.1:27587417-27587663 GCF_015228065.2 Penaeus monodon
TATCCATTCATGACTGAAAAATGCTTTCAAAACAAAAAACAGAAGCATTATTGGAAGATTATTGTGCTGAAATAGGTTAGGCTTGCCAATAAGAGATTTGAAATGGCCCTCCTCCTCTTCCCATTCCTCCCATGCTATTAGACTATTGGACAATAAAACCTATAATGCGAGTAGATTTATATTTCTTCATCACATACTCGTCACAAAAAGGAATTAGTCTTCGCGACAATTTAAACATGAATACAA
>NC_051408.1:27587954-27589354 GCF_015228065.2 Penaeus monodon
ATAAAAAGGGAAAAAATGATTTAGCGAGGTTACCCTGGAAATGAAAACACTTTTATCCATTTTCTCTATTTTTCCATCGATCTGAGTTGCCATCCCCTGACGCTCGCTCAATAAAATAGCAGGGCTTTGAAACACATTCGTGCACCTCGATTATGTCTAACTCTCACTTATATGTCTTAGCTGTTATATGAAATTTGGGGGTAAACCATAAAAAGAAAAGAACCACATGATGTTTAAAAAATACAGAACTTGTCTGTCCTTCCACATTACCTCATTAAAGCCTAGTGTCACACTGAACTTATCATAAAGGCCCTATAAAGTTCATACAATAAATTTTACAAACCAAAGTAGCACAGACCACCACTAAGTGTAAATAAAACGTTTTCCCCTTTTTGGAAACCCCGGGGGCCTGACTTTGTTTACGTTTACTGTCGTTCAGGAATTGGGATTGCTCTGCTGGGGCTTTTGCGGTGTGTAGGCAAAAAAATTGGGCCCCTTTTTTGCCCTCCTGAGTTGGACGAGCCCCCTGGGGGTGCACTAGGGGCAAAGGTGTAGGAGGTCCTAACTGCTTGGGAAGTGTACAAAGGGCCCCTAAAAGGGTTTTGTATGGGACCCCTTCCCAGCGGGGTGAGAGGGAGGGGCTGGGCATTCGCGCGGGGGTTTTTTGGGATGCTGCTGCCCCGGGGGGGTTCTCGGGGGGATTTTTTCGGGGGCTGCTGCTCAGGGGGGTGCTGGGGGGGTTTCTGAGAGGGATTTTGGGGGAGGATTGTGGGTGGGTTTGAAGTGTTTTTGTTGCAAATCAGAGGTGACCCGGGGTTTTTTTTAAAAGGAAATTTGTCCGGTTTTCTTTATTGATTTGGGTTTTTGCGGTGTTTTCCTTGAGATTTTAAATGTGTCTCGATATTTTATTGGATCTTCGTTTCTAAGTGCCCTTTGGAGATTCTGAGTGGGAAATTTCTCTTTCTATTGCTTCAGTAGTGGTTTTAATTGGGGTTTGGCATTTGTAAAAGGTGTTTTAGAGAGATTTTATATAGGGATTTTTTTTTAAAACTTTGGGCTTAGAGACTTGCTTAAAAGTGTTTTTTTTGGGAATAAACTTTAGATATTCACAGATTTTTCTGATAATGGGGTTGGCTGTATTCATTTAAACTTTTTTGATTTTTTCTTTGATCTGGATGAATGTTCGTCTGAGTCTAGTGAATAGTAGCAGAATTCAATGAGTATTTTGGCCTCTTAGCCGTAAGCCCCCAAAGCAACCCATCTCGAAACTCAAAATAGGTTAAGACGGGCTTTTTATTTACGTAAATTATCAAAAGGTGTTTTGGTTCTTACCGGCCCCGTAAGCTAGAAGCTTTGTTGGTCATGCAGTTCTAAGCTTTACCTTTTTGAGGATGCGGTGC
>NC_051408.1:27590723-27590814 GCF_015228065.2 Penaeus monodon
GGAAAGTGATGTATTTTGTATTATAGAACATTTCTCATGTTTTAGTATATATGTGACATGTTCTTTTTCACAGTTTTCCTTTTTGTATGAA
>NC_051408.1:27590912-27592006 GCF_015228065.2 Penaeus monodon
GGCCAAATCCTAGTTTTGTGTTTGAGGAAATATTTGGATGTTACCTCTTGTAATATTTGGTATTTACAAGGAACATGTTACAGTTCTATGCTGATTTTTCTCAAATTCATGTTCTAATTTTCTTTGACTTTTCTTTTTGTTGTTATTAGGGCAGTGGAATAGCTTTTTTGATGAATAAGATTATTCCCTATGTAATTTTCCCTTCTCCTAGACCACACTGGTAGCTTTCACTTCTGTTGACAGAATTATATAGCAGTGGATGTTACTGTAATTCCTTTATAAGGCAACGACTTTTCTTTTTGTCATGCTTCCTGTTGTCATAAAAACCTAGTCTAGGTAGCCTAAACTAATTTTCTAGAAAAGCTGTGTGTTGTTGAATTTAGAAAATATATAGCAAGCTCATTATGGTTCCTAATGTATCATCATTTATTATTAGTGTTTGAGAGTGTATGATATGCAGCATACCATGATGCATAAAATGTATAAGTTATAATGAATGTATTTGACTACATTATTGTCAGATGTTTGATGAATTACATTAAACAGGACAAATTACACTGTAATAATAAGATTTTTAACATTGCAGTGATATGTGTGTATTTCACTGGAAGTGTTTTATAAGTTAATCATTATAGATACTTGCTATATTTATTTCTGTAAGAATATACCTTAAGATTGACATTTTCTGGAATGTTACAAAATAATACACTGGTGAATTTCATTTAAAGAATGAAAAAGCTTGCTGACTTAAAGGGGCTATCTTTTGGATGCAAAAAAAAGTAATTTTTATTCATTTCTTCAAAATGTTAAACAAATCAGCATATATCAGACTAACTTGCAAGAAGAGCAAGTGTTTCCTTCGCAAGAGATTACATTCGTACATTCCTCACCCTATTACACTGATCTCCTTAAGCCATATGTTTTTAGACAAAACACTGTCATTCTTCTGAACTGTGCTTTGCGTTGTCTCATTTCTGTTATGGAAGTATTATGATAATAGATCCTCTCTTTCCCCAGGTTATCATGGGCTGTGATTTGCCTTAGGACTACGCATGCTTCTACTAGACTGGTGAGTAATGGCTTGTTTATTCAGT
>NC_051408.1:27595242-27596894 GCF_015228065.2 Penaeus monodon
TTGCTTGTATGTATTTACGCATTAATGTTCCCTCCCAAGCTCTCCCCTGAGTGCGAGCCAGAAAGGTCTTCTCCACTAACAGTCTTGAGTGCGCGGAGTGGCAGGTGTTTACTGGCCAATACACTTTGAATTATGGTTATGTTTGCTTGTGGAGAAATCCTTTTCCCGGGAACAGAAAGAGGGTGAGAAGGAAACAGAGATAGAGGGGACGGGAAAGAGGTGGCGAATGGAGGGGAAAAGACGAAAAAGGCAAGCGCATTTTTGCAAGGCAAGTGAGGGTTGTTGTGAGGAGCTGTTACTTGCAGTCCAGGTGTTGAGTCTTCGCTAAATGGCGGAATGCCCTCTGCCCTCATCTGCCTCCGTCGTCGAGGTGGTTACGGCCTTGAAAGGCATGGCGCAGAGTAGCATTGTGGTTTGAATAAAGGCGGGATGTATAATGTAGATGGTTGTTAGCGGCCGTGAGGATATAGAAGTAAGAAGTTTTATAGGCAAACAATGTGTCTTAAAAGATTTAATTCCCTCAAGTTGCCAACGCGGTGACTTAATTGTGTGATTAGAATTAAGGGCCAGGTCTGCTAACAGAGAGTGCTCACTAAAAGTAGAAAAATGGTGTCTAGCAATTATATAAGAAGACGGTAGCCAGCTGCTATCAAGCTGCTGAGGATCTGACCTTTACAAGAGAGCCAACATTACGAGGCCAGTTATTTACTGTGTGAATGTTATAAACGGGGAGGAAGGCCGGGCTAATTGTAAGACGAGGGACTCGGGGATTAGAGACGCGAGAGGCGGAGGGGGGGGAGGGCAGCAAGAGAGGGAGGGTAATACCGAAAAGGGGGAAGGGCGGATGGCAGGGACGAGAAGGGGGAAGGGCCGCTAGAAGGGGGAGTGGCAGGGGCGAGGAGAAGGGGGAAGGGCCGCTAGAAGGGGGAGTGGCAGGGGCGAGGAGAAGGGGGAAGGGCCGCTAGAAGGGGGCGTGGCAAGGGGAAGGAGAGAGGGGGAAGGGGCGACTAGAAAGGGGGCGTGGCAGGGGCAGGCGACGGGGGAAGGGCCGCTAGATAGGGGTAGTGGCGGGGCGAGGAGAAGGGGGAAGGGCCGGGCTAGAGAAGGGGGAGTGGCAGGGGCGAGGAGAAGGGGAAGGATACGGCGGTGGAGGAAGGTGGAGCTCTGGCGAAGTGGAGTGGGGAAGGGCGGATGAAAGGCGGTGGAAGGCGGCGGAGGTAAGCGAGATCAAGGGAAGGGTTGTTAGAGGAGGAAATGTAGTGTGTAAGGGATGGCTCTGGAAGACGGCGGGAAACACTTCCACTAACTGTAGGAAGGGGAAAATTGATAAAAAGAGTCGAATGAACGACGGAAAAGGTAGTCGATGCTGTAAGGGTGAGGATGGAAGGAAGTGTGAAGAACAAGAGTGAAAGAAGGAACGAATGGGGGAAAGAGGGAAAGAGCAAAAGTAGGAAGTGAATGAAGGATTTGTAGGATATTTTTCATAGGACGGAAAAAATTAAGAGGGAGGGGGAGGGTAAGAAGTAGAGAAAATGGAAATTGAGAAGAAAGGGAGGGGGTGAACAGAAGGAAAGGAGTATCAAGAAGTGGCGGAGGGGGGCTGAAGAGAAGGGCAGAAGGTTGGAGAGAGTAAGCTTCGCTCAGTGACAAAC
>NC_051408.1:27596923-27596996 GCF_015228065.2 Penaeus monodon
TCAGAGTCACGGTCGCGCGTGCTCTCGCCGCTAAGCAAAGTAGCCCAGTGAACACTGTAATACCTCATGTGGC
>NC_051408.1:27597148-27597621 GCF_015228065.2 Penaeus monodon
CTGGCATCAGAAGGGGCGATAGTAATGGCGGCGGAGGTGGAGCGGGAGGTGCAAAGGCCGAGGAAAGAGGAAAGAGTAAAGACAGAATAGCGCGAATAGCACGAGGCGAAGAGGTATAATGTTGAGGAAGTTTGCTCGGAATTCACGGGGACGGAAGTGGTAAACATGATTCAAGAGGCGAAAGGAGATAAGAGGATTACGGAAGGGAAATGAAAGGGCCCGGCGAAAGGATTAAGAGCTTATCATACATTCTATACACACACATCATATATATGAATTGTATGCGTGAAGGATATCGTCTAGATATTTACAGATGTATCGTCTTTTCGTTCGTTCCTTGTATTGTAGGGAGGACTTCAGCATTGAGTTATTTTCTTAGCATGTGCATGCTAGTAATTTTAGGCTTCGATATTAATTAGTTATAGGGTAATTATTTGATATTAAGTGTCCTTAATTGAATCTAGGGTACATGT
>NC_051408.1:27597908-27598668 GCF_015228065.2 Penaeus monodon
CTGTTGAGTAAGTAAAACAGGGCGGGTGTAAACCGCAGAAGTTGTGCGTGGCTGAGTGGCGAGATGTGGTTGAAGCTAAAAGTAATTATGGACATTTTATTTTTAAAAATTCTGGGAAAAGAGGGGAAGAGGGCTTCGGTCATAGAATGCCTCGGGAGGACATGGGAAGGCGCGAGAGGGACGACAGGAAGGCAACAACAGAAGTGGCGTGTTCTATCGCAGTTTGACATATGTCTTGAGACTCCCAACAATCTTTTGCTACCGCTAGCTATTTACTCGGTGTTTCTCGCCCCCCCCCTCTCTGTTTCTCATTCTTTATCACAATTTCTCATGGATTGTTCAGATTCTGTGGCCGCTGATACGAGAACCATAAATCAACGTCTGGCGCTAACATCTAATCAGCGCACGACTTGCAACATGGGCATTCTGCGTATTCCGCAATTATAGAGACTAACTAAATAAACGGATGATATGGACAGTATGGAATATTGAAAGCTATATATACAGATTTAAGATAGTATTGCCAAAACCCAAGAGATGAAAAGGAGAACACCAATGTAATTTTAAAGAAACCTGTTTCTGTTACACACACGCCCTTTTTTTTTCTTTCTTGTGCTCTCTTTCCCTCCTTCCTGTTTACGACCTTCGGCCTCGACCTCGCAAACTTTTTGAATGGGAGCCAAAGCATGGAACATTTTGTTTGTCGCGGTGATAGAGCTGTTGGAGAGAGGCTGTATGTAAAGTTGATTCGAGAGTGAAG
>NC_051408.1:27599987-27600121 GCF_015228065.2 Penaeus monodon
ATACCTGTAATATTCGATACTTTACGACAGTTTTCTTTTTTTCAAATTTACCTATAGTCGCTTTTGTTCAGCTGAGGAGTCGTGTGCGTCCGAGCGGCGACGCGGGCGCCGGACGCGACAGGGCAAGGGACGTG
>NC_051408.1:27600157-27600264 GCF_015228065.2 Penaeus monodon
AGGTGGCGGCGTCTCTGCTCGTCCACGTGTCTCCTTTCATTCCCTTCTCTCCCTCCGCTTCTCCTGTTCCCTCCTTCCATTTCTTTTCTCCTTACCGCCTAGTCCTG
>NC_051408.1:27600700-27601089 GCF_015228065.2 Penaeus monodon
GGCGCCCCCTCTTGCGTCCCCCGTCATCCGCAGGTCCCTCCTTCCTTCCTGATTGGCGCCTCCTCCAGCCGACCCCTTTCTCCCGCCCTGTTACACACTTACCCGAAGGAAAAGGTTTTCTTAAGGGAAAAGGACTCGGGGAAATCGATGGTGCGTCTCGGCCATCGTACAGCGCCCGTCGGCCTATTAGGGGCGCGCGTCGTGTTGGCGGTGTCCGGGGTTGGAGGGGGGGGGGTCTAGCGGTTTCCTGCCACGTGCCCCGCCTGGTACTGGCGGAGCTCCGTCGGGCCGAAGGGTGTCACGGAACAGCCCCGTCGGGGTGTCTTGGGTTGTAGGTTTTATGTCGTTTGTCTGGCTTTCTGATTGTTTGCTTGCCTGTCGGTAGGATG
>NC_051408.1:27601434-27601655 GCF_015228065.2 Penaeus monodon
CATCTCTCCATCTCTCCATCTCTCCCCTCTTGATTGGACTAAGAAAAAATAGAAGATCATGTGGCGATTACCAGGTTACATCAGAGCAGACACCAGTGCATTACTGTAGCCGCGAGGGTCTGTTCAATAAATTAACAGGGAAGTAAATACATGGCTTCGTTAGCGAGGATCTAATGCTGGCCAACGATCGTTCCAGATTATTCTAACACACTTACACATAA
>NC_051408.1:27601763-27601980 GCF_015228065.2 Penaeus monodon
TATATATATATAATGTCCACTGGATGTGCTTTATCACGTTTGCGTCGTGTTCAGTGCCCGTTTCATGGTTGTCTCATGGCATGTGGTTGCCGCCCGCACCGCTGATCAATAACAGAAGCATTTTTCATCGGGGCTCACTTAGTTTCCTCGCCACAATACCTCATTGAGTGCAGGGACGGGACGCCCATCTGCAGCTTTTGAAGAATCATTTTTCTCT
>NC_051408.1:27602061-27602127 GCF_015228065.2 Penaeus monodon
TAAGTTGAAGATCGTCATTCCCTGCACGGCCAATAGGATGTAGGTATGAAGTTGAGTGAAATTTGG
>NC_051408.1:27603404-27603524 GCF_015228065.2 Penaeus monodon
TGACGCCCTACACACGCCCTACCCCGTGTCTCCACACGGGGTAGGGCGTGTGTTGACGCGCCGCGGATCGAGTTCTCCCGTGATGTCTCGTAAATTGGGTGTCAAGCTTTGTGCAGGAGC
>NC_051408.1:27604094-27604748 GCF_015228065.2 Penaeus monodon
TAGACCATCAAGACGAGAATGAGAGAGGCGGAAGAGCAGACGTGGGGATCAAGGCAAGAGAGGATGAAAAGCAGACGTGGGGATCAAGGCAAGAGAGGATGAAAAGCAGACGTGGGGATCAAGGCAAGCAAATAAGCAGGACGCCAGTTAAAACGGGGGTGGGGGGAGACAAGCAGAGAGGCATGAAGGTAAATAGACATGCGGGCGATAGGCAAGCAGGCGGTGAAGAAATAAGGCAGAAGAGCAGGCAGACAAGCAGGGCTCAAATGGGCAAAGAGGCAAAGGCAAATATGCATCGAGGAATGCAGGCAAAGAAATAGGGAAAGAAGGAATCAGGGAAAGAGGGAAGAAGGAGTAAGAGGAAAGCAGGGAAAGAGGAAAGAAGGGGAAAGGGGGAAGAAAGGGCATGAGGGAAGCGGGGAAAGAGGAAAGAAGCAGTAAGAGGGAAGCGGGGAAAGAGGAAAGAAGCAGTAAGAGGGAAGCAGGGAAAGAAGAAAGGGCATGACGGAAGCGGGGAAAGAGGAGGACGGACGAACACTGTTTATTTTGGCAAATAAGGAATATTAGGGACCAACTTTGACGTCGTGTACGTTTGTGTTTGTGGAATATTTGAATGTAAAAGGAGCGCCGTGAGGACTCCTTTGCTTCAAGCAG
>NC_051408.1:27605026-27605505 GCF_015228065.2 Penaeus monodon
GCCTCCTTCCCCCGGGCCTATTTCCCATCCCTCTGCTCCTCTCGCCTTCGCAAATGTTAGCGATGCGAGCGCGAGTGAGTTGAAGGGCGGAAGGGCTGGCAGCGACGCGTCTCATAACGCATGCAAGTGTGCGTAACGGAAGAGTTGCGGGCGTGTCTGGTAACGGTAGGCGCAGTGTGCAGGGGGAGGGGGGGCGCTGCACACGCTCCACGCTCAGAAGATGAAAATCGTTAAGTCATGATCAAGAGGTTGGAGGAAGAGGTGTGGGGGGAAGGTCAGAGGAGCAAGGAGGAGAGCTGCGGAAGACGGGGTCGCCCCGAAAAACGGGAGAAAGGGCGGGGAAAAGAAGAGAGGAAAAGGGGAAAGGAAAATCGCGGAGAGGAAGGGGGGGGGAGGGAAAAAAAAGGTAAATAATCTAGGAGACAAATGCAAATAAAAAACCCAACAGGGGCGCAAAGGGGCCGTAGCCATTGTGGGAG
>NC_051408.1:27605802-27606944 GCF_015228065.2 Penaeus monodon
ACAAAACATTCTCTCTTCATTTTGAAAGAGAGAGAGGGGAGAGAGAGAGGAGAGAGGGGGAGGGGGAGAGAGAGGAGAGAGAAAAGGGGAGAGAAAAGAGAAAGGAGAAGAGAAAGAGAGAAGATACAGGAGAGAGAAAAAGAGAGAGAGGAGATAGGGGGAGGGAAGGGGGGAAAGAGAGAGTGGGAAGGGGGGGGGAGAAGAGAGAGAGGGGGGGGGGAAGAGACAAAGGAAGAGGGAGAAGGAGAAAAGAGAGAAAAGAGAGAGAGGAGAGAGAGAGGGGGGGGGAGAAGAGAGAGAAGGGGAAGAGAAAAGGGGGAGAGAGAGGAGGAGACAGAAGAAGAAGAAGACGAAGAAGAAGAGACGAGAAAGGAGTAGAACAGAGAGAGAAGAGAAGGGGGAGGGAGAAAGAAGAGAGAGAGGGAGAGAAGGAAGGAAAACAAGAGAGAGAGAGGAGGGAAAGACAGAGAGAGAGGGAGGGGGGGAGAAAAAGAGAGAGAGAGGGGAGGGGGAGGGGCGGGGGGAGAAGGGGAGGGAGAGAAGAGGGGGGGGGAGGGGGAGAGAGAGAGGGGGGGGGGGGGGGGAGAGAGAGAGGAGAGAAGAGGGGAAGGAGGAGAGAGAGAGAGGGGAGAGAGAGAGAGAGAGAGAAGAGGAGAGAGAGAGAGGGGAGAAAAGGAAGAGAGAAAGAAGAGCGAGAGGAAAGAAGGGAGAGAGAGAGAGAGAGAGGGGGGGGAGAGAGAAGAAGAGAGGAGGGGAGAGAAGAGAAGAGAGAGGGGAGAGAGAGGGAGAGGGAGGAGAGAGAGGGAGAGAGAGAGGAGAGAGAGAGAGAGGAGAGAGAGGAGAGAGAGAGAGAGAGAGAGAGAGAAAGGGGAAAAAGAAAGGAGAAAGAGGGGAGAAGAGAGGAGGGTAAGAGAGAGAGGGGGAGGGAAAGAAGGAGGGAGGGGAGGGAAAGAGGAAGAGGGAGAAAGGGAGAAGAGAAGAGAGGAGAGGGAAAGAAGAGAGGGAGAGGGGAGAAAGGGGGGAAGGGAAAGGGGGGAAAAGAAAGGGAGGGGAGAAAGAGAAAGGGAAAAGGGGAAGGGAGAAGAAGAGAGGGGAGGAGAAGAGAGGGAGAGGGAAAGGGAGAAGAGAGAGGGGGGGAGGGA
>NC_051408.1:27607164-27608428 GCF_015228065.2 Penaeus monodon
AAGAGAGAAAAAAGAGGAGAGGAGGGAAGAAGAGAGAGAGGAGGGGGGAGAGAGAGAGAAAGAGAGAGAGAAGAGGGAGAAAGAGAGGGAACGAAGAGAGAGAAGAGAGAGAGAGGGAGAAGAGAGAGAGAAAAGAGGGGGGGAGAAGAGAAGAAAGAAGAGAGAAGGGGAAGAGAAGAGAAAAAGGGAGAGGGGGGGGAGAAGAAGGGGGAGAGGGGGGAAGAGACAGGAGGGGAGGGAGAAGGAGAAAGAGAGAGAGAGAGAGAGAGAGAGAGAGAGAGAAAGAGAGAGAGAGAGAAAAGAGAGAGAGAGGGAGAAAAGAGAGGAGAAAAGAGAGAAGAAAGAGAAAGAAGAAGAGGGAGAGAGAGAGGGGGGGGAGGAAGAAAAAGAGAGAGAGAGAAGAGGGAGAGAAGAAAAAGAAAACAGAGAAGAGAAAAGAGAGGGAGAAACAGAGAGAGGGGAGGGGGGACAGAGAGAGGGGGGAGAGAGAGAGAGGGGGAGGGGAGAGAGGGGGGGGGGAAGAGAGGGGGGGAGGGAGAGGGAGAGAGAGAAGGGGAAGAGAGGAGAGGAAAAAGAGAGAGAGAGAGAGGAGAGAAGAGAGGAGAAGGAGAGAGGAAAAAAGAGAAGGAAACAAAAAAAAAGACAGAGAAGAGGAGAGGGGGGGGGGAAAAAAACAGAGAAGGAAAAGGGGAGAGGGAGGAAAAGAGAAGGAGAAACGAAGAAGGGGAGGGGAGAAACGAGAAGATAGGGGGGAAGAGAGGGGGGGGGGGAGGGGGGAGAGGGCGGAGAGAGGGGGGGAGAGGAGAGGGGGGAGAGGGGGAGGGGGGGAGAGAGAGGGCGGGGGAGAGAGAAGAGGGGGAGAGAGAGAAAAGAGAAAAGGGGGAGGAGAGAGAGAGAGAGAAGGGGGGGAGGAGAAAGAGAAGAGAAAAGAGAGGAGAGAAAGAGAGGAGAAAAGAGAGGAGAGAAGAGAGGGGGAGAAAAAAGAGAGAGGAGGGGAAAGAGGGGGGGGGGGGGAAAAGGAGGAGGGGAGGGGGAGAGAGAGGGGGGAGAGAGAGAGGGAGAGAGAGAGAAAGGGGGGAGAGAGGAGGGGGGGGAGAGAGGGAGAGGGGGGAAAAGAGAGAGGGGGAGGGAAGAGGGAGAAAGAGAAGGGAGAGGGGGGGAGGGGAAGGGGAAGAGGAAGGGAGAGGGGGAAAAAAAAAGAGAGAAAGGGGGAGAGGAAGAGGGGGAAAAGGGGAAGAAAGATGGGAGGGAAGAAGGAGGGGGA
>NC_051408.1:27608582-27609295 GCF_015228065.2 Penaeus monodon
GGGAGAGGGAGAAGAAAGAGAGAGAGGGAGAAGAGAGAGAAGAGAGAGGGGAGGGAGAAGAGAGAGAGAGAGGAGGGGAGGGAGAAGGGGGGGGGGAGAGGGGAAGAGGGGAAGGGGAGAAGAGAGAGAGGGGGAGAGAAGAGAGGAGAGGGGGGGGAAAAGAGAGAGGAGGGAAAGAGAGAGAGAAGAGAAAAGAGAGAGAAGAGAGGAAGAAAGGAGAGAGAGAGGAGAAAAGAGAGAGAGAGAGAGGGGAGAGAGAGAGAGAGAGAGAGAGAGAGGAGTGGGAGGGGAGAGAGAGGAGAGTGGGGGGAGGAGAAGAAGAGAGAGAGAGGAGAGGGCAAAAGAGAGAGAAGAGAAGGGAGAAAGAGAGAAGAGAGAGGGGAGGGAGAAGAGAGAGGGGAGAGAGAGGGGAGAGAAAAGGGGAGAAGAGGGGGGAAAAAGAGAGAGGGGAAGAGAGAAAAGAGAGAAGGAGAAGAGAGGGGAGAGAGAGAGAGAAAGAGAGAAGGAAGAGAGGAAGAGAGGGAGAGAGAAAGGGGCAGGAGAAGGGAGGGAGAGAGAGTGAAAGAGAGGGAAAGAGAAAAAGAAAAAATACAAATGTGGCAGAAATATACGCAACATCATCCGCTTAGTAACTGCATAATTAATTTGGAGTTGAAGCCGGAAGTCTGTATCACGTCGTGCGAATGCCAGAGGCCAGGATAGACGCAGGGGGC
>NC_051408.1:27609406-27610130 GCF_015228065.2 Penaeus monodon
GGCGGCTGGTGAAGGGGTGTGGCTGGCTCGACTTGACCTGGATCGAATCGAGTGAGAGGGACACGTGCCTCGCCCAAGTCGTTTTTCGATAATTCATCCTCTTTTGTGCAGATCGTGGTTTAGATTTTCGCTTTTGCGCGCGGCGGTTTCTTGCGTGTGTTCAGGTAGGGAGGCTTCCGGAGTAGGGTAAGCCTCAGGTATTTTCCCCGTGAACTGCGGCTAAAAGAAAATTCCCCAAGTTGGTTGAAGGAAACGTGGAAATTTTATCTCCGTGAGTTTAAGTGCGTTTGTGCTTCCCGTTTAGCGTCTCGCAGCCCTGGGGACTTGCTGGGGGGCCTCCCCGGAGGTATTAAAAGATTAAAAAAAATGATTACGCAGCAGAAAATAGATGTCGCTCTTCAGACTGAGTAAATTTAAACTGAGCTGAGGAAGCTGTCAAACAATAGGGATTTGTTTGAATATCTCTCGCCATCTTTTCTCCCTCTTTAAACTCAAATAAAGTCTGACTGACTGTCCTTCCCCAACATTAATCATTTCAGTTTCTTAAATGGTTAATGACCAACAGATGAGTAAGTGAATTGCTAATTGAGAAAAGTAATGTAATGTGGGTCAGTAAGCCTGTGAAGAAACTGGTTGTAATACGTAGATATATGTGTGCAAGGAGCAGAATTCATGTTTAAAGGGGAAAGATGCTATCGAAGTTTGGATGTATGTGTCAGAGAAT
>NC_051408.1:27610225-27610374 GCF_015228065.2 Penaeus monodon
GAGTGAGTTATATATAATGCAGATGAGAGGAAGAAAAGGAGCGAAGGAGGTCACGTGGATGTCCAATGACAGCGGGGAATAGAGAGATGCTGAGACCAACACTTTTGACAAGGCTGCTGAAAGGACGCCTTTTTGTGTGTGTGAGTGTC
>NC_051408.1:27610606-27611287 GCF_015228065.2 Penaeus monodon
AAAGGATAGCGAGAAGGACCAAGAGCTCCACAGCCAGGAGTCATATGCCGGGGCGGTTGTATTAGGTTGTTCCTTTATGGTGATGTTATGTTTAAGATCTCTTATCACGTCATCGTTGGTGTCATATCCTATCACTTGCACGCACTCACCCACGCACTCACGCCCCCACGCACCCCCCCCGTACACTTCATGCAACTTTTTTAGTGTTCATTGTGAATGGCACCGGTGCCAACAATGGACAGTGCCGGAAATAGCAAGGGCAGGAACCAAGAGTTAGTATTCGGAGAAAGGAAGGGTGGCTGATATAGAAACAAGTCAGAGATACGTACAGTCTGGCGAAGACATTAGAGCATTGGAAGTGAACTAAAACTGAAGCGTCTTTCTAATAGACAGTGGCAGCCACGGCATTAATCTCAGAGGCAGCGTTATGAGGGAGCAGCGGTTATTGAATAATTAAGTACCTTGGGAAGGCATTACATTTACGTCTTCGCCTTTTCAGGAATGCAATTAGAGTATGTTGTTGAAGAAGCCCGTGAACATATTCCCAGCTCTGAGATGAATATTTGCTGTGTTTTCAAGTTATTAAAAGGTGCGTGTTTATTGTCTGTGTTGTGGTGCAGCGTTAAAGTAGCATAATCCAAACGCTTGAGCACAGTGCACAGGGGCTGGCTCACAGAGGGA
>NC_051408.1:27611454-27611882 GCF_015228065.2 Penaeus monodon
TCCCATCCACCCCGTCTCTCAGAGAGACAGACGCAATGGACAGACAGACAAATTGACGAGTAGTCAGAGAGGCAGCGAGACAGAGAGAGAGGGCGGAGTATCATCGCTACCTGTTGTGGGCTACGTGACGGCCTCAGGCGCTGGAGCTCGTCCTCGGCGGCGGCCATGGCCATCTATCCAGCTCCGGAGTCGAGGCTCAGTCAAGCGCCCCGCGTGCCTGTAGGCTGCGAGGCCGGCGGGATTCTTGGCTTGGCTCATTAGCATTCACAGGGTTATCCTTGCTCGGCGCCTGCTTTTGCGCGCCTGCGCTGCGCTTCGCAGTACAAAGCATGCGGTTGTCAGCTGATGTGACGTGCAGAGGAATTACATTTTCACATGATTTTCATATGCGTTTCATGATATAAGAACATGCATGAACTCGCGCATGG
>NC_051408.1:27612096-27612259 GCF_015228065.2 Penaeus monodon
GTATTTAATGTGTTTGTGTGCAATTTCGTATACATGTGCACGACTTTTCATGCGCCACAGCGTGCGTACATATTTACACACGGTCACCAAAACATGAGAAATGGTTAGCTTCGTAGAACTATATCGACCGGTACAAGGAGTAACCTGAACCGTTATTTTTTTC
>NC_051408.1:27613437-27613502 GCF_015228065.2 Penaeus monodon
CGCGCGTTTTGACTTCTCCCAAAGGCAAGCAATCTGACCTTTAGGATGCGCTGTTGCTGTTGGAA
>NC_051408.1:27614294-27614567 GCF_015228065.2 Penaeus monodon
GGTCAAATGGCTGACTGTGTGCTTGCGTGTGTTTGTACATGTAGTCGGGACGTTTTCTGAGTAAATGGCCAAGACTGTTTCGCTTCCTCTTTCAAGTTGATATCCGGAGTTCTCGTAGATCGCCGTTCGAGACGCGGGCTTGCGTGGGCGCAGCAGCAGTGGGTAGGTGAGTGAGTGAGTACCCATGAGTTGCTTTCAGACTCCATTGCGAAAGCGCAAGTAAACGGTTGAGAACCTCGGAGGCGGAAGTGTTAGGCGAAGGCCCAGACGTGG
>NC_051408.1:27614671-27614821 GCF_015228065.2 Penaeus monodon
TCCGGCGCCCGCTCGATTCTCATGCCGCATCGCTGGCGACTCGTAATTCTGGCGATTGTGTGGCTAAAGGCAGAGATTGGCGAGCAAGGAGGGGGTCGGGGGTCGACCCCCAAACCTCGTTGGGATAGATGGAAAGCGGGAAGGGGGAGG
>NC_051408.1:27614912-27615975 GCF_015228065.2 Penaeus monodon
GGGTTGGTTTGCGTCCCAGGTGCATCGGACGACCAACTGTTACGCGGAGAACCGTCACGAGCCATGCGAGAGTTCATGAGTCAGCGTGGACAGGGCGGGAATCGGGCTTGGGGTGCGAGGAAGGGGCTGCAGAAGGAGGGACGTAGGGCTGGAGGGTACAGGGCGGAACTGGAATTGCTTGAGAAAGGTGCAAGGTGGGTGGAAGGGGGTAAGAGTGAGGGGCGCGAGGCCGGGGGCGGGGCCGCTGGTTGGAGAGCGACGTTGAGTGTCACCGCCATTGTTCGGGTCGGAGCGCAAGACTTCCGGCCTGGCTCTTCGCTCGGGCGACGGGGATGATAACGCACGCGGCGCCGGAGGACGTCTTGAGGCGAGGCTCGGGGGCTGGGTCGGGCGGGGGTCGGGGGAGGGACGTGCGCCCGTGCCTCGACCTCCTGGGCAGGTGGAGCAGGCGCTTGCAGTGGGCCTTTAGCTGCCGTGCCAGTCAGTAGGGCGCTTCTCGCCATCCCGCGCAGTCGATAGTGTCGCAACCTGGCCAGCGGCAGGTGTCCGCTGCCGGTGTGTGGAGAGCAGGCGGAGTCGTCCCTGCCTGCTTCGAGGGAAGTGCCGTGTGCGCGGCGCGGGACACTCCTCGCTGTCTCTGCCTAAGAATAACGTGTGTCGTGTATCACTTTGCATTTCATTCACTTTTTGTCCCGCCGTGCGGAGCGCCGGAGCCAGCGGAATCCTGCCCCGCCCAAGCAGTGCGCTTTAGCTGTTGTCCGCAATTCGAAGCAGGAGCCGCGACACGAGGCTCCGAGTGTGAGCACCGGGGGTGCCCGACGAAGACCGGCGAGGCAGGCGAGTGCGGTCCCCGCGTGTCATGCTGGTGCGAGCGGAGAGGTAAGCCACGTGACCAATGCTGCGGGCAACGGGGGACTCCAAGTCTGTGATCATCCACCCGCACAAGATGTTCTCCTCCCGACGCAAGAGCCTGCCGGAGTCCTCATCCAAGCTCTCAGCCGCCCCGCCTCTCACCTCCAAGAAAAGGCGCGCCTCCAATGGCTTCCTCAACCCAGGTAATGTC
>NC_051408.1:27615995-27616099 GCF_015228065.2 Penaeus monodon
ATTGCCACGGTGCAGGGCGCCTGGCCTCCAGGGGCCGCGGCCGTGAGGACACGCGTATGATAGACGGCCACTAGTATAAGAGACAAAAGAGAAAGCGTTTTCCC
>NC_051408.1:27616152-27616581 GCF_015228065.2 Penaeus monodon
GATAAAATAAGTAAGTATACAAGATAAAAATCATGAAATTAACATGGATTTAGATTTGATCCATAGGATTTCAGTGATGTAAGTACGCAATGAGTAGCATTTATCTCAGCTTGCATATATTGATACTCAGATTTGAATCGGCAAGCGCGGATGGGGATTAAATAAGATTAACGCATTGGAAACTATGGCATCATGCACGAAGTTGATATTAAGTCTTCCAAAGTGATCGTCCACGGCCACCGATCAGATGCATTCTTTGGCTTATTTAATGGCTTGTGGTCGAAAGAATTGTAGTGGATTTGGTGTAAAGATCATATTAGACAATCGAATTATATTCACAACGCGAATCACTTGTCTTCAGCGATTATCTCTCTTAATTGTTGCAAGACTTAAGCTGTCTAACTCCTAAATAGAGTTAATAGCGGTGGG
>NC_051408.1:27616667-27616924 GCF_015228065.2 Penaeus monodon
ACATGTATATATGACAATAATTGGTGCCAATCGTTTTGATTTCCATAACACGAATCCAAGGAATACCAGTCTTCACCAATTTCTTTCGAGGTGAACTACAGTTGGCGTTAGAAAGAGCCTGCACTCAGGCTGTCCGTTTTCCTGCGGTTCTTTAATCTCACAGACGTTTGGGACTTTCTGTCAAAGAAATGTGGGCAGACATATAGATAGTTTGGATAGGGATGCCTTGCATTCATGACCACTCTTATAAGTATATA
>NC_051408.1:27617911-27618081 GCF_015228065.2 Penaeus monodon
AACCCGGCGAATGACTCTTTGGTTGTTCACTCGCGTAAAAAATCCTTTGGCGGCTGTTATTGTTGCTGCATTATTCATGTTTATGCTGATAAAGTGCTCGATGTAGATGCAGGCAGCGGACTACAGCAGCTGTGCCAATGAATCCATCATCACTGGTGGAGTCTTGTTGC
>NC_051408.1:27618865-27619009 GCF_015228065.2 Penaeus monodon
GGTTGTGAGTGGGTTGGCAGCAAAGGCAGTCTTTGATGGTTTTGCGATATCAGGCAAGCCCATTTTAAACACAGCGTCTGGCCGCCCGTTGAAGTAAACGTCGATAGAATTGGCCCGAAATGATCGACAAAAGCAGTAAAGATC
>NC_051408.1:27619026-27619309 GCF_015228065.2 Penaeus monodon
ATGGCCGAATCTTGAGGTCGTGTGGAAGTAGTTTGACTCATAAATGGAGATAAATTAATATTATCATGGGGGTAATTTCTTAAAATCGTTGTGTGTCGATGGCTTTATGAATATTAGGCTTGGTATATAGGTATAGTTTACAAAATGTTATTTTAGTATTTACATGCGTTTAGACTTTAGAGAGTTTTTAGTAACACATGTAATACAAAGGCCCCGCCAAGATTTCGCACTGTGTGTATACTGCAAATATTTACACAGTTACTTTGGTGCAAGTAAACCTGTG
>NC_051408.1:27619693-27619852 GCF_015228065.2 Penaeus monodon
TCGAAATATTCCAAGAGTGCTAAATCTCCATCGCCACCCGTGCAGCAACGGCGTTAATCTGGGCGCGTCACTTTTACCTAAGAACGCTGATAATAAAAGGTAATGAGGTAGAAAGGCATTGCGAGCGATATTTGCGGGCGCGGGCCGGCGGAGCATCGC
>NC_051408.1:27619978-27620043 GCF_015228065.2 Penaeus monodon
AAAGAAAGGAGTATATATGTATATAAGCATTTATTTTTAGATGAAGGGTTTGGGGATGAGAGGCA
>NC_051408.1:27620127-27620358 GCF_015228065.2 Penaeus monodon
AATCGATGATGCCTCCTTCATCACGTGGACGACGAGGGAAGGAGGCAGAGGCAGAGGCTGGCCGTCTGGCTGCCCGACCGACCGACTGATTGGCGAAAGGCGGAAACAGACGCACATGGAAAGGAATCTGTTCTGAAAAGGAGAAAAGCAGGAAGGAGGAGAAGAATTAACTATATGTTTAGCCATAGAAAAAGTCGGAGAAGGAATAATCGTGCGAAACAGTAGATGGGA
>NC_051408.1:27620689-27620757 GCF_015228065.2 Penaeus monodon
AGATGAGGTTTTGTTTTTTAGTGTGTGTCTTTGTATTTGCAGTTTGTCTAGTCTAGGATATGAATATA
>NC_051408.1:27620891-27621522 GCF_015228065.2 Penaeus monodon
ACAGGTTGGAATGTGTGTAGTTATGGAATGCAACATTGTTTGTAATGTTTGCATTTAGCTATTATTCGTGGTTTTTCTTGAACAAACAGATTTTTTACTATTTTTATATTAATTCATTAATCTAAGTTATATCCATATGAAAAATAAAATCAATAAGCGAAAGAAATGAAAAGGTTGTTTTCGTAATGTCAGTGCCATCATAAAGTTTGGTGTGACAGCGTTTGAACTGGCGAAGAAAAATTTGGGAAATTATGAATGACATTGGCAATATGATTAATGGAAATGCAACATTGTTATTCAGACATGTTGCATTTAGCTAATTATCTCAAGTGCATCTTTTCCTTGATAAAACGAATTATATTAGTAACAGTATTATTTATAGTAATTATTAAGCTAAAAGTATTATCAAATACTTGAAAAAATAGAAACATCAATAATTCTTTAACATAAATGTTTCAAGTCCAATGAATTTCAAGTCACCGGAAAACAAGTTGATATAAAATTAACACGTTAATTAAAACTGAAGTACATAATTCATAAGGATTCTGAGTGCTGACCACCGTTTCCCAGCATTTCCCACCAGGCGAAAAAAAAAAATTTCCCGGGAAATTGCCAACCTTGAGACAAACAT
>NC_051408.1:27621623-27621901 GCF_015228065.2 Penaeus monodon
GATTAAGCTTACAAGCACGAGGCGCGGCCGTGACAGGAGGGGACCCAGGCACCTGCGGGAGGGGCAGAAGGAGCGGCTGCAGCTAGGTCCCCGCCGGGCTCAGAAGCAAAAGATCCCGTGTTCCTTGGTCCTGAATGCTGATTAGTCGTTCGAAGGATTCCGTAAGCTTTTCGGAGCTCCGAGACGCGGGATCGGCCTCGTGACCCGCACCTTCCTCCTCGCGGTCCCCGGTTCTTGCTCTCTCTGTGTGCTTCGTGGATCTGTTTTCTCGTGCTTAT
>NC_051408.1:27622037-27622625 GCF_015228065.2 Penaeus monodon
CCCTATTTCTCTTTCGGTGATTATTAATGATTCATTTTGCGCCAAAATGAATGCTACTAAGAACTTTCCAGGTGTTTCTTTTTTTTTCTTTATAATCCTGTATGTTTTTACTCAAATGTTTCAAATATATTTTCTCAAATGTTTAGTCTCGCTAATATATTTTCCCTCATGTTTTAATATCAATGTTTGGTTGTTTGCATATCTCTCTCTCAGACATTCCCGCGTGTTTACATAGCTGTCATACATTTTAGCCAGAGACGTTCTCGAATGTTTTTGTGCATGTTTATTGTACTGTAACCTATTCCTTTCAGTTGTTATTTTCCCATTTTTCTTGTTTTCTCTCTCCACTTCCTACTTCTTTGACTTGCCATCGCCCGCGGCAGTTTCAGCCGCTGTGTCGAAGAGGGTTGATCGAATGCTCGAAAAAGAAGCTTAGTTTCATGTGCTTCCTTGTTTGTGAAACGTTGTCTGTGTTGCAGCCAAGGGCGAACGGCTTGCTTCGTTTCGGCATTGTGGGATTTGACTTCGATTTCCCATCTTTTTAATGGGAGTGAGATAGTCATGATATTTGCATATCAGTTTTCATTT
>NC_051408.1:27622940-27623215 GCF_015228065.2 Penaeus monodon
ATTTTTGTGTATACACATATTATTCCTGATTGTACATTATTCTATTATTATTTGCGATCTGCCGCCCCACTTGTATATCTACTTTATGCGTTCTTTTTATTTTGTTCCTTCGATAAAGGTCAAAGATATCCGATGGTCTTTATTGTATTTTTGCTTCGTAAGGGCTAAGAATTGTGCCATTTTGCCTCGTCATTTCCTGTTATGCCACAGCAAATGGATGTAAATCTCAATACTTACATGAACATTTTTATGTATGAAACGCACGTGCGCAAGTA
>NC_051408.1:27623292-27623759 GCF_015228065.2 Penaeus monodon
ACGAGAATGAATTCGAAGTGATTGACGAAAAAAATATTAATAGTTAAATAAACGACTACATTTTGAGACGATTCTCTCCTCGCGAACATCGTCCAATTAACTGCGTTTGCGTTTCGTTTCTCCGACGATTCCGATGTGGGAACAGAAATCCGTGATTTTTGGCAGACGGGAGATGCCGATAAAAGGAAGGAGCGGAGATGGAGACGGAGGAGAGGCGGGGAGGGAGGGAGAGGGAGAATGGACGAGGCGGGATAAGGTGAGAGAGAAGGGAGACGGGGGAGAGAGAAGGGAAGAGCGAGAAGAAAGGGAGAGGGGAAGAGAGAGAAGAGGACGGAGAGGCCAAGCAGAGGGGTGAGTTCGTGCCTTGACCTTTTTCGACGGACCGCTTAATCTCATCCGCATCCGGATACCATTGGAATTGACCGCAAGGGAATACAATTACAACAAATGTATTCCGACCCTGATAG
>NC_051408.1:27624072-27624304 GCF_015228065.2 Penaeus monodon
TATCGAATATGCAGAAATTCCTCCAAAGTTTTATGATATCCAACAAATGAAAAAGCGAAATTTGAACTTGATTCATTTTTGCCCTTGTTTTTTTAGAGGAATATCGTCATTCTAAACAATTGTTTTTTTTGTTTCGTCGTTCGAAATGAATGAAAGGGCCCAGCAAAAATAGCAAGAAAAAGCTCCGTTTTGAGAATTTTTAAAACCAAAGGGCCCAAAAAAATTTGGTGGT
>NC_051408.1:27626974-27627054 GCF_015228065.2 Penaeus monodon
GCCCCCGAGGGATGGGAGGGGGCTTGGGGGAAATGGAGAGAGGAAGCAGAGGGGGAAAGGAAGGGGGAGGGGCAAGGGGG
>NC_051408.1:27627109-27627523 GCF_015228065.2 Penaeus monodon
AAGGGGGAGGGGTGACCGAGAAGAAGAGGGGAAAAGGGGGGTGGAAGGGAAAAGGAAGAGAGGAGGAGAAAAGAGGTAGGGCCAGGGAAAAAATTTTGGGAAGCGGTGGCGGGGTGGGAGAAAAGGGAAGAGACGGGGACAGAAAAAATGGGAGTGGAATGGAAAAGAAAAGGGGGAATGGAAAAAAAGGGAAAAAAGGAAGAGAAGGGGGGGGAAAATTGAGAGAGAGAGAGAGTGGAAAAAAAAAAAAGCGGAGGGAGGGAGGGGGGGGTGGAGAGGAAGGGGAAAGTTGGGGAAGAGGAGGGAGAGGAGGCCCGAAAAGGGGGGAGAAAATGAGGAGAATTTTGAAAAATGGGAAGAAGGAAAGTTGGTGGTGGGCCAAATTTTTAAAAAGGTTGGTTTTCCAATTTCCCC
>NC_051408.1:27628285-27628845 GCF_015228065.2 Penaeus monodon
CTGCCACCCCCACCCCCCCACCCCCCAGAAGCAACTAGTTGTTCTGCGTGCAAAGTGGAGCCCTGAGTTTTCCGGGCGAAGCGGCACCCACAATCACTTGAGGTTTCGGAGTGTGCTCATGACGCTAATGCAAACTCGCCGCGCCCGCCCGTGCCATTGCCTATCAACTCGTAGGCTGGTGGTGGCAGGTAATAGCAAGTGGTGGTAAGTGATGGTAGGTGTTGGCAAATACTTCGAAGTTGTGGAAAGTGATGACAGGTATTGGCAGATGGTGACAGGTGAAGGCAGGTGGTGGCAGATACTGTTGGGTTGTTGCAGGTGATGGTAGGCATGGAGTAAGGAGCGATGGCACCGTCAGCTAGTGGCAGTGGTGGAGTGGAATCCCTCAGGATGTGAGGGCCAGTGTGCCATTTACTTGGGGTTAAGAGTTGGCTGTGGCGGCAGTGTACCTGTTGGCAGGACGGGGGAAGCGAGGGGGATTAGAAATATGATGGTCGTGAAGGGCGGGATTTTATATTTTGATGTTTTTCGTCTGTTTATTTATTTTATTTTTTTGTGTG
>NC_051408.1:27629145-27629266 GCF_015228065.2 Penaeus monodon
CGATTCATGGATAAAAGCTCTCACAGGATTTGGCCAGAGCGACAGAGATTGATAATACCAATTAAAATGATTGATGTTAGCGGAGCGGCATTGTGGTAAGGAAACGCTATCCCCCCCAACT
>NC_051408.1:27630133-27631679 GCF_015228065.2 Penaeus monodon
CAAGCAATAATATAGCTATCCAATATAATGCATTCACCCAAAGAAGACAAAAGAAATGAATATTCATTAAAAATACAAAAAAGCACCAGCATCCTCAAACAGGTAAATGCTTAGAACTGCACTGACCAACAAAGCTTCTATGCTTACTGGTGCTCTGGTAAGAACCAACACACATCTTTGATAATTTACCGTCAAATAAAAAGCCAGTCTTAACCTATTCGAATTTACGAGATGGGTTTGCTTGGGTGCTTACGGCAAAGAGGCCAAAATACTCACTTGACATTCTGCTACTATTACACTAGACTCAAGACTGAACATTCATCACAGATCAAAGAAAAATCAAAAAGATTTTAAATAGAATACAGCCAACATTATTATCAGAAAAAGTCTGTGAATATCTAAATGTTTATCCCCAAAAGAAATCACTTAAGCAAGCTCTCTAAGCCAATGTCTTAATAAAAATCCCTATATAACTACTCTCTAACACAGCTCTTCTACAAATGCTCAAATCACCCAATTAAATCCACTACTGAAGCAATAGAAAGAGAATTCCTACTCAGAATCTCCAAAGGACACTTCAGAAACGAAGATCCAATAAAGATATCTGAGAGCACATTAAACTCTCAAGGAAATCACCGCAAACTCCCAAAATCCAATAAAGAAATCCTCGGACGAAATCCTTTAAAAACACTCGGGTCTACCTCTGATTTGCAACAAGAAATCACTTCAACCCACCCACAGGATCCTCTCCAGAAATGCCCTCTCAGAAACGCCCCTGAGCACCCTCTGGGGCAGCAGCCTCCGAAAAACTCCCCTGAGAACCCCCTGGGGCAGCAGCATCCCAAAACCCCCGCGCGAGATGCCCAGCCTCTCCCTCTCACCTGCTGGCCGAAGGTGTCCCCATACAACACCCCTTTAGGACCCTTCTGTACACTTCCCAACGCCAGTTAGCGACCTTCCTACACCTTTGTCCGCTAGTGCCACACCCCAGGCGGCTCGTCCACACTCAGGAGGGCGAAAAAGGCCCAATTTCTCGCTCTACATCACCTGCAACGCCCCAGCAGAGCAGCATCCCAATTACCTGAACTTGACAGATAAACGTAAACAAAGTCATGGCCGCCGGGGTTGCCAAAAGGGAAAGACCGTTTTATTTACACATTATTGGTGGTCTGTGCTAGCTTGGATTTCGTATTCATTGGTATGAACTTTATAGGCCTTCACTGAGGAAGTTCAGTGTGACACTAGGCTTTACATGAGGTAATGTGTGTAATGAGACAGACATACGTTTCTGTCATTTTTAAGCATCATGTGGTTCTTGTCTTTTTGATGGTATTATCACCAAGTTTCATATCAACAGCTAAGACATATGAAGATGAGAGTTAGACATAATCGAGGTGCACGAATGTGTTACACAGCCATGCTATTTTATTGAGCGAGACAGTCAGGTGATGGCAACTCAGAGTCCGATGGAAACTAGAGAAAATGGATAAAAGTGTTTTTCATTTCCAGGGTAGACCTCGCTAAATCATTTTTTCCCTTTTTATTA
>NC_051408.1:27632061-27632286 GCF_015228065.2 Penaeus monodon
GTCGGAAGACTAATTCTTTTTGTGACGAGTATGTGATGAAGAAAATATAAATTACTCGCATTTATAGTTTTTATAGTCCCTAGTCAAATAGCATGGGAGGGGAAAGGGAAGAGGAGGAGGCCATTTCAAATCTCTTATTGGCAAGCCTAACCCATTTCAGCACAATAATCTTCCAAGAATGCTTCTGTTTTTTTTTTTGAAAGCATTCTTCATCATGAATGGATA
>NC_051408.1:27632452-27632624 GCF_015228065.2 Penaeus monodon
GCATATATTATAAAATGTAATTTAAAAGCGGAAAAAGCATAAAAACAATGGAAAATAGTCAACTGAGTTATTATCCATGGAATAGAAAACTACGTGTAGTCCCAAACCTGATTCTTTTAGCTACTTTATACAAACGCCATTAGACAAAAAGTGGTTTTTACGTTGCATTTTG
>NC_051408.1:27633977-27634204 GCF_015228065.2 Penaeus monodon
GATGACCGATGGCCTTGTGTCATGCGTCGGCGACTCTCACTAAGTAAAGGCTAGCGGTGTAGTTCATAAGGTCATACTGTAGACTGTGGTAAGAAGAAAAATTAAAAACAATAATCACGAAAATATAATATAAAGTGAAATAACTAAAGAACATATGGCAAGGCACGGCGAATTAAGTGGCCATATACTTTGCAGCACGGAACTGCGCCCTGCCATGCGATGGGGTT
>NC_051408.1:27635396-27635736 GCF_015228065.2 Penaeus monodon
TTTTATTGTACTGAATTACTTCCATCTTGATTATTTAGCTAAAATTGCAGATATTCCATTAAATTTTGACTTCAGTTATTATTATTTTGCATGCATCATTCGGATTCAGACAGCCGCGCCTTCGTCAGCACGGTCAGCTGACGCCTGCTGACACACGGGGATCCATGTTCAATCTTTTCTCACGGGACCGTCTTGGATATTTGAAGATATTCCCTTATGTAAGCCGTGGTTCTGTCGTATGTATATTGCCTCCGAACTCCGGTGTCGCATGCACGGACTCAATCAGGCAGTCAGTGTTGCGCTGTGTTTCGTGTGCCTCCAGCCGCTATGCTGGTTGCAA
>NC_051408.1:27635971-27636078 GCF_015228065.2 Penaeus monodon
TTACTATAGGTATTGACTCCGTTCTTACCTTGCAGGTTCACATTTCATCTCGTGAGTAAGTAAACATAGGCACGCACGTAGCTGCGCTCACACCGCCAGTTCCACAA
>NC_051408.1:27636156-27636962 GCF_015228065.2 Penaeus monodon
TTGGAGATGCATGAAGGCAAGTATGCCTCCTCCGAGTGGCGAGCAAGCAAGGGCATATGAACCAAGCGCATAACTGAACGGAGAAGCAAGGTAGTGGAGAGAATATAAGTCAAATCCATTTGAAAAGCAAATAATACACGGAAAAAATGTATAATGAATAGGCAAAAAGCGGACGGGGCATCAGCTGTAAAGGGGGGTGGGGGCTGTCCCGAAGTAGACTTTGGAGGGGGGGGGAGGCAGAGGGACGCGCAAAGGTCAGCCGCTCAGCCTCCCCCGGGGTCGCCCTGACATTTGTGGGGACGCGACCTGTTGAGAGCTCGTTAGGACGAAGAGGTGTGAGGCAGGGCGAGGGGGAAGGGAGGGAGAGAAGATTTTTATTGGAAACGATACGTTTATTAAGGAAATATTACATATTACATAAATAAATAATGCATAAAGGGATGAAGCGACATCACTCTTTACAATGGCATACATCATCAGCAAGAATTCCATAAAGATATACTCATGGTGAAAGATCCTTGGACTTCTGCTACATTTTTTCATGTGTTAATTCTGCTCAGTAACATTATTTCAGCATACACTGAGGCTGGCTGTGGAATACCAGTGCCTCACAGACCCACATGAAGTTTCCTTTTCATTTCTCACTACTCCCAGCTCCCATGATGATATCCATATATGTAGTAGTCTGGTTTCCGGTTGTGTTGATAATGCAGACATGCTCTGCCGGAATCCAATTTAATGTCATTTGTAAACTCTGATGAATATTCCGCAGCCTGCTCTGCCATATGATTCAACTGTATATATAT
>NC_051408.1:27637345-27637800 GCF_015228065.2 Penaeus monodon
CAGAACAATACCGAAGACAAGTGGAGAACCTGGATTCTAGAAGGAAGGGAGGAAGCGAAATGCTAGGAAGAGATAAGAAAGATGAGGAGCTTCTCCCCTTGCCGGTGTTATTATTAGCCTTTAGTTTCTTTTGGGAGGCCTTGCAAAAAAGGGAGCGCTCGGGTTGCAGTGCACGCTTTGATGCAGTGAGGCTCCGTGAGTAGATAGGAATTTTCTATCCCGGGTGATCATTTATTGTGCACTAGACGACCATTTATGGCACTTAATCTCACAGAGAAGCGTTTTTATGCACACACTTTTGCGGTCTTTGCGGAAAGCTCTTTTATTGCTCACATCGTCTTAGTCTAATAAGAACATCTGCTAAGTTCCGGCGCAATATTCCTCTCCTGATAGAAAAAAATGTGATTTTGGTTTAGTCACAGGTCAATGCATATAGTTTCATTTTCATATCTGTC
>NC_051408.1:27638302-27638618 GCF_015228065.2 Penaeus monodon
TGTGTACGGTTAGCGTTCTGGGAATTTGGGTCGCCTTGTGCAGTGTAAATATTTAATGAGCTATTGATACACAAGACGTTTTAGCAAGGCTATTATTTATTTATGTACGGTATCGTGGGTCCGAGAAAGTTGGGCTTGAGGTACAAATGCGTGGTTGGTTTTGTCACGGAAACTACTACACGTTTTAATTAATCGCATTGATACTCAGATTGTCTACCGGGGGAATTCATGCTCCGAACGCTCATGGTATACGATTTATTTGATTCGATTCTATTTTGCTACACTTTCCTCGCCACCTTTGGCACTACGGGCTGCT
>NC_051408.1:27639130-27639718 GCF_015228065.2 Penaeus monodon
CTCAGTCATCGGCCTCTCCCCGAACAGCCGCGTCGCTTCGCCCTCATCATTGCCTCCTCGGGGCGCGCGAACAGAAGGCAAAGATCCTGTCGAAGTCGTGCTTCACAGGAGGAGCCTCTCGTGTGGAAAGAAACAGAGCGCCGGCAAGAATGAATGAAGCACAACCGCAGTGTTTCTTTTGTGCCTCTTGCATTTCTTCATTTATAAATTAGGCTGAAAATGTGAAGCAAAAGAATGAGAATGGAAATGGTTTCGAGACTAGATAGTGTATTATTACGCGTCAGCAATATGATTATTACTTGTGGTCGATAATAGAATGTGAAAAGGGTAATTGGATGATTATCGTAATGATGCTGCCTTATAAGATTAATTGATATTAATTATGGTTCAGTGTTTATTTTAGGGAAAATATTTTCCCGCCATTGAGGTGTGCTTCAAAACGGCCACTTTTATCATCGAGTATCCGATTCCTCTCACGTTCCGTCAAAGCGTCGTCGTGATGATGAAACGAAAAACTTGTTAAGCTCATTCCGTTGTTTCTCTCTGCCGCAGTCAGTTATGTATTTGTACTTGTTGAATAATAAAGGT
>NC_051408.1:27639842-27640012 GCF_015228065.2 Penaeus monodon
AGTAAATACATTTACAACAGAATGTTTCCAGGTATTTCGTCCTTTGCGAGGCGCGAGGCCGCGCTCGTCGCGCCGGCCCCGCGCCTGGGGGACCCGTCCGGCATGACTGACCCTTCTGTTTCCTGCCCCCAGAGCTCATGTCGGCCCCCGGGGAAGGGAAGGCAGGGCAT
>NC_051408.1:27640061-27640215 GCF_015228065.2 Penaeus monodon
TTCTCGTCACGGAGATCCGACACCACAACTTCGACGCCATCCGCTTCGCCTCCTACAGGACCGCCGCCAAGCTGCGCTTCGTCCAGAAAAAGACCAACAGTGAGTGCGTTCGGGGTCGAATGAGGTAAAGACACAACACACACCCAAACAACCC
>NC_051408.1:27642196-27642303 GCF_015228065.2 Penaeus monodon
TGCCGGTGAACTGGAGGATCTGTTCACAAGTGATGTGTTTGGTATTTCAGAATTTTGTTATTTGCTGGGGAAGAGGAGAGCATTTGAAGGGAGAGAGAGAAAAAAAG
>NC_051408.1:27643458-27644111 GCF_015228065.2 Penaeus monodon
TTCCATGGTTTGTTCAGTTATTGCACAGAAAGTTAACATTTTTTTTTATCAATTTTCCAGTGCATCTGGTAGACATCTGGAACATCATAGAAGCATTTCGGGAAAATGGATTGAACACTTTAGAGCCTTCTACAGAGGTCAAAGTAAGTAGAATTTTGGTTTAGATGATTTTGTGATGACGGTTATATCTTTGGAAGATATGCAATTTTACAGAACTAGTACAAATGTGCATGTCCACACCTGTTTGTGAGAGCATTAGGTCATTGATTCGGAACTCTGCTGACAACCTTCCCTTCTGTTGCAGGTGTCTCGACTGGAGACCCTCATCTCAACGCTGTACCACAGTCTCAACAAGCGGCTTCCAGTAGGGCAACACATAGTCATTGATTCCTCGACTTCTGTTCTTCTGAACTGGCTTTTGTCTGCTTATGACAAGTTTGTTGATGGTTTGGGTTTTGTTATGACATATGGAGTACACGTTAGTAAGGATGCCCAGTGTCTGTCATTTTCGGCACCGGGATTGCTCTTTAGTCCAAAGAGATAGATATCTGTGAAATAAGACCTAAATGTTAGTAGATCTATAATGATTGTTAAAATGATTTTATGTGTTATTGCTCTGTAATATAGGTAGCATGTTGCTACTACTGTACCTC
>NC_051408.1:27645125-27645427 GCF_015228065.2 Penaeus monodon
GACCTCGGGTTAAAACTCACTTGCCATTCAGTGGGACATAAAGCCTGGTGGAAGTACATCAAACAGCAACAAGGATTTTCACTTGATGACTGCATCCCCCTCTTAACAAGCCAGATGGATCAGTTGCAACCTCCAGCAGAGAAAAGGCTGAACTTCTGGCTTCACTCTTCTCCTAAAAGATGAAAGTACATGATCATGACCGACCTTCTCCTAGTCTGCCTCTCGTGACCCACTTGAGTCTCAGCTCTTTTGTGATCACTGAAGTATAAGTCAGGCAGCATCTAAATAAGGTTGATGTCCAT
>NC_051408.1:27645504-27645602 GCF_015228065.2 Penaeus monodon
CTTTTTCCCAAACATGCCTGAGGTACAGTAAATGGTCTAATATTTGGAAGAAAGCAAACATTGTGGCATTACACAAAAAGAAGAGCAAATCGGATCCA
>NC_051408.1:27645676-27645773 GCF_015228065.2 Penaeus monodon
TCATTATTTTGATAAAAAAACATCTACTCAAGTACAAGAAAATTTGGCTTCAGGTCACAGAGATCAGCTTCAGACCCAATGCTGCACCTAACTACAG
>NC_051408.1:27646220-27646722 GCF_015228065.2 Penaeus monodon
ATCTAGATGTCAGACACCTGAGAACTTCCTTGCATCCATCAAAAAGCTAAATGACGAAATTATCAGTATTAGGATATCAACATTCTTGGCATGTAGATTGATAATCACCTAACCTTCACCATTCACATCAGAGAGTTAGCAAAGAATGCAGCAAGAAAGTTGGCCTGTATACAACGCATCACTCCTCTGCAGTCCTTTCAGCTCCCCAAGTCCGCTCTTTGATGGAGTATTTGCCACTCACCTGGCTGTCCTGCCCATCAACTCATCTTTCCCTCCTGGACACCATTCAGAACAGAGCCCAGTGGCTAGTGTAAAATGAAGAAGCCCGCAAATGAACCACCAACATTTTCAGTCCCTTCAACATTGGAGACATGTGGCTGACCTTTGCATCCTCGACAAGATAATTACACAAAATAATTCCCTATTGACAACTCTATGACTTCCACCAGCAGCTGCACCCACATACAGGACAAGAATCGCCAGTAATTGAGTCCAAGAAGTT
>NC_051408.1:27646772-27646838 GCF_015228065.2 Penaeus monodon
ATTTTCTAGAATGTGGAATATTTTAGCCCAACAAACTAACCTGCATTATCTCAACACATTACAGCT
>NC_051408.1:27646892-27647049 GCF_015228065.2 Penaeus monodon
ATCCACTTGTAATTTTTTAGTTAGACCAACTTCGCTTTTGTCAGAATTTATTTATAAATATCTGTAGTAAGCTACAGGTAATTTTAACTTTAATGGAAAATTTTAGTACTTATAAGATTAACAAAATGAACTATATTTTACAGACCATCTAACTTCT
>NC_051408.1:27647236-27648640 GCF_015228065.2 Penaeus monodon
ATTCTTCAGGAATATGTTTAGAATAATTTTCAATTGTCCATCTTCTCTTTGGATATGACTTAATAGTGTAGTCTTTGTAAGTATATGTTATCCAGATTGTTTTCAGTGCTACTCTTTTGTACAATGTATTACCAATCTATTACCCATTTGTGATATACCAGACAAACATGAGTGAAAAATTATTCCATTTTCAGGGAAAATGAGGGAAAGCTAAGAGTTTTTAGCGTAAAGGTAGCATTGGCAACACTGTGTAATAGCAAACCCCTCGACAAACTCAGGTGTAAGTACTCCTTTGTGTGTCCAGTGTTATACTGTGTTTATATGGAGAATGAAGTTTCATGTATCATATTTTAGTTGTAGCATTATTCTGTTATTGATAAGTTTTTCATGTTAGCTTAATTGTTTTTCAGTGTTTCTTTTGTTAAAAAGGAGTATTTTGCTTTGAAAACAGAATGAGAACTTTCCTCAATATGGTACAGACACAGTATTAATTTTGGGGGAAATATCTCAGGCTGTAACTGTATGATATTCTAGATGTTTTGTGCAGGATAAGGACTTGCTGTATATGTCAGTAATTAATAATCAATCATTTACTTTTTGGAAGATATAATGGATGTAATTACTGTTCCTCATCTCCTATCCTAAATAAACAGCAGTGTTTCAATTATCATAGTTTCAGTGACTGTTGCTCCCTTTATGGGCAGTTTTCTTATTTACCAAGAAAACACTTCAAAAATGATACTGGAATATACATTTTCATGCAAGTAGTAGCATACCCTTAATTGAAACTTGATTTTTTGCAGATGTGTTCTCTCAGATATCGGACAGCAATGGACATCTTGCACTTACGCGCTTTTCAGAGTATTTGCAGGAAGTCCTTGCTCTGCCTGCAGCTGTGTTTGAATCTCCGAGCTTTGCTTACTCTGACAATTTAGCAACACACATTTTTGATGGGGTAAGAACCTGAGACAGACAAGGTTATTGTAAATTTCAGATTTTTGAGAGATTTTAAGCTCATATTTATAAGTATCATCATTGGATGTGCTTTGATATCCCAAATTCTTTTTGGCTTGACTGAAGCTACATCTTTTGCACTTGATTGACAGGTGAAACGAATCAATGTTAACGACTTCTTAGAGGTGGTTCTTGAAGACCCTGGACCCGAATGTCTGGCTTGGCTGCCTCTCCTGCATCGTCTTGCAGCATCCGAGTCAGGTACAGAAATTGCTGACAGGAATTGTTGCTACTTTTATCTAGCTCAGGGACAGGCCTTTGTCATGACAGTTTGCTGTACTTCTTCTCCCATTCTACAAGATATGACAATAGTTTTTTTTTTTTTTATCAGTTTTCTTTGCCAGTTTCTTGTTACAAACTATTTTTTTGCTCTAGTTTTATTATCAGTAA
>NC_051408.1:27649775-27652256 GCF_015228065.2 Penaeus monodon
ACCAGTCCCAATCTCTGTCCTTATTTCGTACCATTGGTCTTCATTATAACAACAAAGAGTATGCTTCTGAATTAAAAGAAAAGATTTACTTTCAGATTGGTTGCATGTCTGCGGTTAATATACTTTAACTAAACAAATATCTAATTTTTTTTAGTAATAGAAAACTTGAGCTTTCTAAACTGAGGTTGATGTGGCTAAACATAATGAAATAATGAAGGCCTGTCAGAAAGCCTTCAGTGTAGAGGTGTCTTGGTTACATGTCACAGAGCTTTTGATGATCCCCTTGCTGTTTTAAGAGAGAGGAGCAGGAGCTGTAATGTCAAGGGCAGAAAGAATGAGAAAGGAAGAGAGACAGACTTGTTTATCATTTTATGTATTTTTTTTGGTGCAAGATATTTTTTGTTATGGAATTTACAGAAACTTCCATTATTTCCATTTGTTTGTTTCAGGCAAAGTTAACACAAGCAATTTTTTTTTTCTTCAAGCGTATGAAATGTCATGTGACTAATTTGCAGCCATTTTGGACTTCATATCTCCTCCCTGCTTTTCAGAACTACTATATTCAAGCATAGCTGCATTACCTGTTATTTAGACATCACCACAGCAAAAGGAATCACGATGAAGTTATTTGCATTGGTATTTAATTTTGAACTAATCAGAGACTGAAGTTTGCTGATGTCAATACATTTTAATTTATAGATTCTCAGTGGGCTGTTGAACTGATAGATGATGACTTTGTTAATGAGTGTAAGTGCCTCTGACTTTCAAGTATCCTTAGAGAGTGCTGTAGTTGACTGAGATTATGAAAATCACAAGTTAAAAACCTTTTAATCCATTCCTTTTGTACTTTCCTCTTTTAGGAACTTTCAAAACCAGAAAGCAAAAGATGCATGTTCATTTACCAGATAACCATTGTATAGTAAAATGAGCATGTAGCATATTATTTTATATGACTACAGCACTCTCGTGTGTAAGATCCTATGTGGCACCCTAAATCGAGTTTGAAGCTTGAACCAGTGTCTGTTGTTTGACCTTGAACAAATTCTATAACCCAAATAGCAAAATTAAATTTCATATAATAGATTTGTAGTCTAACATTGTCACACCCTCTCCTGTCACCTTATATTACAGTCTCTAGAGTTTTGAGTCCATTGATGTCACTGAAAGGCACTAGAGCTAATTCAGTCATTTTTAGACTTCAATTTTTTATCACCATAGAGTATAGTGATTTGTCTGAATATTATTATTCCCTTTTATACTTGTGAAAGTAATGTGTTATTGTCATCTGATATTCTTTTGTTATGTTTATAAGGCATAGGCTGCTAGCTGCTATCCATAACATGAAGTATCACATATACTGAAGGCACTTTAGTTAACAGTATTCATTATGTAATGTAAGAGAAACAGTACTTGTAATGATATTAGCTCATTTTGTTTTTATTCCCATGTATGATTATTTTCAAGGTTGCTTTGTACAGAAATCTTACACATCCTGAGTGCTTGAGCTTCAAAGATTTTATCTCTAATATTATAACTTTCTGTCTATGGAACACACTCAGCCCAATCATAATGAGTTTATATTGATAGTACTGTGTTTTTGTGATTTTTTAAATTAGCAAAAAAATTTGTTTTCCATTGCTAACGTCTGATAAGTTGTAGAGCAAAAAATACACTTACATCTCAATATATTTTTTTATCTCTAGCTTTCAGGAATTTTGTTCAGGAAAACGTGACTCCACGATGACAAGATCTTTGGCGGTTAGATATAATACCACTTTTCTATGGTATAGGTAATATACGATTAGTTAAAGAAGAAAAAGGAAATTGGATCAGTAACCCAGAGCTTATATTTCCCTCTCTCTGCACAGTAGTAAAATCTCATCACAGTAATTTTATCATGATACGAAGAACTGAAATGTAATTAATGTTTTGCTTAATTTCTGGGTGGAAGAAAATCATGTAATGTCAGCATTTGGTAAATTACAGAAGAGTGAAAATCTTTCCTTTATTTACAGAAATTCTTATCTCCCAGATATTGTACTTGCAGTATTGTAAAGTAGTAGAGCTGGTAGGAGATATGCAAATCTGAAACAGATTGTGATAAAAGCCTAACTTGTAGACTAACATGAACATACAAAAGCTAACATGGAAACAGTTTATAGTAAAAAAATTTCTGATGGCCTTCATGTACATAGTTATAAATATCATGCATACTATAAAACCTCTTCATGGGATGCGGCAGTAGACTGGATCATAGATAGTACCTCGCATTTTTCCTATTATAAACTTGATCAGTTTGTATTCAGGAAGCAAAGTATTGCCAAAATCTCTGTGGGATAATTTTGTTGTGGGCGTTGCACAGCATTCAAGATTATTTTAGATAATTTTAATATTCATTTGTTGTAGATGGCAGATAAGAAAGTTTTAAGGTACTATCTAGGATTCCAGAGTTGCAAAAAATAATTATAACAATAAAACCCA
>NC_051408.1:27652757-27653534 GCF_015228065.2 Penaeus monodon
TATATATATGTATATATAATTTTTTAGAATTATGCTTGCTATAGTTTTTTAAAATTTTATTCTACAGATAAAAATGGGCCATGATAACAAGACATAATTTTACAAGGCTTGATTAATTTAGACATGTTTATCCTCTTTATTTTTTCCTAGTATTGTGAATATTAGTATTGTTGCATTTAAAGTATGCATTGATAATTAAACTTAAATTGCAAGATAACTAAAGTAGGGTATAAATAGAAAATATCTTCTGAACATGTTGTAAAATAGTTGCTTTTATTATGTTGCATAGAAAATTACTATTTGTATTAGTGATAAATAGCTTTAGGAACCAAACATATATGAATTATCAGTTTTACAGGATTTTCTCTACTCTGATTTTCATAGAAATATTGGAAAGATTAACATTAATCAAACATGGTTTTACAGTTATTCATCAGACCATGTGTGATGGCTGCAGAAGGGAAAACTTCTCTGGACTGCGCTATAAATGTGAAAAGTGCCACAACTACAGCATGTGTCAAGAATGCTTTTGGCTGGGAAGGTTCTCACCCCCTCACTCTATTCATCACCAAGTCAAGGAGTACACAGCTTTTGTAGGTTTTGATGTAGAGATTCTGTATTTCATAAATTGTCATTGATTTTTCAGCTTCATTTTCCCCCACCCCCCTTTTTTTTTTGTTTAAACAAAGTATGAGTGAGACTGAATATCATCACAGGGCAAGGAATATTTTTGACCTGTTTCAACTGTATTTTCCATCAGAAGTCCATGGTTTGAGC
>NC_051408.1:27653598-27654513 GCF_015228065.2 Penaeus monodon
TTTTTGTAAATATTAGGTATCATTAGTGTAATTACAGTTGCAAGTTAAACAATGTTTACTTTACATCTCTAATAGATTACGTAAAGCAGATAATGGCAGAATATAAGTTATGAAACCATGGCATGGAATAATTTGATAGTGATGAGAATGATTGGCTGAGAATGAAATTTTTGATGAGTAAGAGGAGAAGAAATTGAAATTGTGTAATTAAAAGTAAATTACAATAGTAAAACTGGATTTAAGAGAGATGTTTGACAGAAAAGTTGTGCAGAAAAAAAGAAAAAATAGAGAAGTAATTGATAACAATTTGACTGAACAGTGGCATGGAGGGTGCACTGAAGGCAGTTATGGTAATGAAATACATCAGTGAAAGAAGTATATGGAAACAGATATTGATATGTTAGTTATTGAGAGTTACATGACAGAATGAAGTAAAAATTAAAAAAATGTACTTGTTTGTCATATGTAGTAGTATTGATTACTCTTTTCAAATCTAGCATTAATTATGTAGAAGAATCAATTGAACTTATAGCAGTGTCACAGGAAATCATAAACAAACATTTGGTAGTCCCACTTAACAAATAGACAGCCCATGGTGTACCATATATGTCATTGCTATGGAGTTATTATGTCATTCCTTTTATAATATTTAGGCATATATTTTCTTATGATGTCATAATCATACCCTGGCCATATATTTTATTGTTACTAATACTCATTTATATTGTAACTGACATATATAGATATTATCTCTATAATTGGGCATGAACAAGTGTGAAATGAAAAGGGATTGTGAGAAGCTAGAAAAACTGCCCTTTTCAGCTTAAATCTCATATATAAGAGCAAGTGAGAAGCTGGTTGGTCTCCCAGTAATAGCCTCATGAATCTGTGTTAGTGAATATAGAGAACCACAGC
>NC_051408.1:27654539-27655792 GCF_015228065.2 Penaeus monodon
AGATTTATGTTGAATAGTGCAGTTGTATTAGTCTCCTACAGTCCAGTTTAATTTCATGCTTGTTCATGCTCCATTATATAGATAATATATGTATATGTCAATTACAATATACATTACCATTAGTAATAAGAAGATATATAACCAAGTAATTATTATTATATTATAAGAAAATGTATATCTTACCTACTCCCATGCCCATGACATGTATGGTACACCATAGGCTATCTATTTGCTTGTTATGTGGGACTATGGAATGCTTGTTTTTGAGTCCCCGTGACAACAAAGCTAACAGACTTCTCACTGGCTTCTGTACAAAACCATAATATTTATCCATGCCAAAAGGAGTAATTGACAATGTTCAGTAGTTCATAAGCTAATTCATTTATAGGTTACTTTGTTACTTTTACAGCAGGATTACACAAAATGTAATATGAAATGTTACTCAGTTGAATATACTGATGTGTATGTCATAAAGAAGTTAACATGGGTAGTGCATAATAAACCACTTTAAAAGTCTTTGCCTACAAACTGTTAGAAGAATGAATGATAAAAGATAATACTTCCTCATAAAATGAATTGATGAACAGATGTATTAATGTGCCAATCATTGTATTCAAGCAACAGTAATGTAGGCTTATATTAGAGCTAACTGGTAGTCTAGCCTGCTTTGAACTTGCAAAACTTTGTTCATTTGGTATTTTAAAAAAATTAGGATCCCAAAGAACTTGCCCTGCATTTCAGGAACAAGGTTGTGGGAATTTGTAGAGTCCATAGAGTATAGCTATCTGTACAAAAATTACTTCAGTTGGTGATACAAATATTTTGTCACTAAATAATAGACGAGTGAAGAAGAATGCAAGTAGTCTTTTTTAAAATCAAAAGAAAATAATAAACCAATAAACACAAAGGATGCAAATGTTACAGTAGAGAATGACACAAGTAATTCAATCTTAAATTATGTCAAATATTACAGACTCCAACACGGCACTCTTTTCGGCGCAGTCTGAAGTGTGTTCCTGACAGACCTTCTGTAGACAGACCAAGATTTCCAGAAATGCCAGAGAAGACTCTAAATCTTTCTCATATTGTGTAAGTTATTGTTTCATGTAGTCAGTAATCTTAGGTATGTTTCTGTCAACAAAATTCATACAATTTATTCCAATATTGATGAATAGAATTTGTCCTAAATGAAAACTATTGATAAAAATGATATATGAGTACCTGTACCTGACTAAGTTTTCTTAACCCACTGG
>NC_051408.1:27656086-27656377 GCF_015228065.2 Penaeus monodon
TACAGCAGACAATTCATAGCCATTTTTATAAAAATTCTTAACCAACTTTCCTTCGTGTATAATCTTAACCAAGTTTATTTACACATTAGAATATTTTTCTTTCATCTTGTAAAATATAAGTAAACCTAATATTGCTTTATGTTTTCCTTTATTTTTCACTTAAGACCATCATTTCTAAATCACATGTATTAGCAAAGGCTATATGCATATATGCATAGAGAAATTCTTATTTATTTTCAGTAATGTGTGAAAAAGTAGTTTCTTTGTTTCTTTTACTTGTTCTTCTCCAGC
>NC_051408.1:27656440-27660111 GCF_015228065.2 Penaeus monodon
TCTTAATCTAAATCAGTAACACGGTCTTTCTACTAAAGGCAGAAAAATAAAATTCATAAATGCATATACAAAATCCATTTCCTCTGATTGGTTTCTGGCTGTTTACTCTATCTCAGAAAAAAAAGAAAAGGTTATTAGTGACTTATCTGCATTTTAAGGTCTTTTACATTTGCAGGCCCCCTTCACCTCTTCCATCACACAACGGCTTTGAGGGGGGAGCCTCAGCACCGATACCTACCTCCTTAGAAAGTCGGTCTTCCAGTAGAAGGTAGATTTATCTCGGTTGGGGAGTAGAAAGATTACCATTTATAGAAAACTTATTTTTATAGTAATATTCCATCGTAGAAGGATTATCACTGTTAATGATACTAATTATGTACTAACAAAAGATTTTCTACTAGTTTTCAAGTTGAATTTGAGAGGGAGCTAAGCTTTTAACTAATATTTCTTTGTGACTGGTCAAATAACATTAACATCTTAAAAACTATTGAAAACTAACACTGCAACTAAGAGCTACTAACCATAGGCTTCTTTCCTGCAAGTTGTGTCAGCAGCTTGCCAGACTGGAGTCAGTTGGATGAGGAGCATCGACTTATTGCTCACTATGCTGCTCGTCTTGCAAACCAGACCTCCCTTTCTGTAAGTCAGCTCTGACTCTATGGTAGTCTCAACAATATGTCCTTAGATTTGGCCTGGTTTACTTTAGTGTTCTTTTGGTATAGTTATTCTCTTTTTATTTTTTTCAGATTTCTTTGGCCCTTTAAAATGTCATTTTTAGTATACTTGCTAATGGAGGCTTAGATAAAGAATATTCTTTTTTGTTCTTCTTTCTTCTTTTTGTTCCACTCTATCCTTTTTGTTAGCCTTAATTTTAGATTCCAGCTAAGCATATCCTTTACAAAGCTTTTAACCAAAAACATCCCTAAGAGAGCTTCAGAAGACATTATTTTCTCATCAAATTTCTTTCTGAGGTTTAATTTCCTCAAAAAATCTTGATAGTTTTAACAGTTCCCTGTAAAAGTTTATATGGGTACAGTAATGTAGGAAAAAAAAAATCACTAACTGTATAAAGCAAAGGTAGATCTCTTGACTTAGCTCTTTATATCCAGGAGAAAGACGTGATCTCTAGAAATAGAAACAACAAATTTGCTTTTTTGCCTCTGATTCCAAGTCTTTCATGTTTTCAGGTATTTCATTTACCTGCTTCTAAAAAAAGTAATACTCAAGAAGCTGCAGTATGTATAAAAATGCCAGTGAACTATATTAAGCAGCATTCTCATTATTGGTAAAAGTCATTTGCAGAAATGTTTGTGTGAAATCTCTGTTTTTTTATTGCAGGGAAGTGAAAGTGTGGACTCAAGCCCTGGCTTTGATGCATCTTCTGCTCAGCGAGATCTGATCTTGTCACTGGAAGCAAAGAATAGGGAAATTATGAAGGAAATTAATATTCTAAGGTAATTTCATTTTGTTTCATGTTTGGAACATGAATGCTAAGAAGATTAGAATGAAGAATATTTTGAACATTTTAAGCAATTTTATTCAGGTGTAATGGTTTACTGATTATATATAAATTGATGTATTTTATATGGATTTGAATGCAGAACAAACTGAGGTTGGAAGATGATTCTAGATACATATTGATATGATTTATATATTTTTTTCTTTTTTGTTTGCTGTAGAGTATATGATATAAACAGTGAGTAGATTCACTGCTTTGATATTTCACTTGGCATAAGACAGAGCTCTGTAAATATTTAATGTAGTTAGACATTGAATACTCATAATAATTTTTTGAAGTATTTGACAGAAAAATCTGCATGACATGGCCTTCAATGGACAAGTGTAATTTTGAAGATTAAATCAGTTATTTCCCATTTTTGTATGTTGCTGATATGACTATTAACCGGTTCATGTTGAGGGGCATCTTTTCTTGTCATGAAGCACCGAGCCCATATGCCAGGTGGCAAGTATCCTTGCCACATGGTCGAGTCTGCTATATGTTATGTTTGCTAAATAGCTATTTGCTTGTTTGGCTATCTCTTTGATCACTTAAAAAAGTACAAATTCCAAAGTAGGCTTAAAGTCTCATTTTAGTCTCTTCCATTGGAAAATTATATTTGCAGTAGCCAAAAGCATAGAAAGTGAGGTAAATATATATGTCCCACGCTTCTAATTTTTCACACAAATGGCTGGCAGCTGCCTGGCACATGGCTTGGTTTAGCATGAATAAAAGCTGTCAAAAGCTGTGTTAATTTAAAGAAAAGTCATAAATGAAATATATGTTTATTCCAAAGTCAGCCATTTATTTTCATATGGTCTGTAACTTCTAAGGATGATTAAAGATAAAAAAAACAGCATATGTTTACAAATAAAGTTGGGTTTCAGGAACAGAGTGTATGTTTGCAGGCAGCAGCAGGAAAGAGCTGAGGGCAGCAGTAATCCTACATTGGTGGCAGAGCTTCGTGCTTTGCGGTCTCATCGACATGAGCTGGAGTCTAACTTGTCTTACCTGCAAGATTCACGCAAGCAGTTGATGCAGCAACTCGAGGGGCTTATGAAGATGCTCAAAGTATGCAATTGTGATTGTTTTTTTGAGAAGTGGCATGTTCAGTCATGTGTCTAGGAAATATTTAAAGGAAATTGAATGACATGGAAAAAATTATTTTGTCTTTACACTAGGAAAGGCAGACATGTTAGTGTAATGGGTTGTGTAGCAACTGTGGGAGAAAGCATTTGGTAGGAAAGGGCTTCATGAAGTCCCATAATTATTAAAAGTGGTCTGACATATTCTCAAAGATCAGAATCAATTGAGAGCATGATCTTCCAAAGGTGTTCTCTAAGAACATCTTTGGATATGCATGCCCTCAGTTGAGTTATTACAATTTGGTTTTAAGGAGTGAACACTGTCATTACCACCATTTAGCCATGAAAAGGGAGGTTGAAAAAAGTCTTTTGGTAGAAAATATAGGAGTAGTTTTTGGTACAAGTTTCTTTTTTCCCCCTCTATATTTAAGCTTGGAGTTTTCAAGAGTCTTCAATAAGTGAAAATGTATATATATATATTCGTGTAGTTAAGACTGACTTTGTATTTTTGTAGGATTTACCTTGTAAACCATCTAAAGGTAAAAGGCAGGGAAATTATCAGATGCTAAGAGTATACACAGGTCTGCAAGTGTCATAACTGTATTAGATGAAATAAAGTAATTGGAATATGATTGGTTTAGCAAAAAAGATGTATTTTGCAGTATATTTAGCATCTGAGAATATTGCTTTGACCCCTCAGTATACTATGAGATGATTTATCACATCACTACCATCTCCCAGACTATCATTCAGAAGCCATGAATTGTGCACCGTGTCTTTACTCTGCAGAACCGCCAGACCTCACCCACTACCCCCAATGGCTCCCCCAAGTCTCCCCCTCTCTCCTCGGGGGGAACAGTGGGTAGTGGCAGCATTATGACTCACCTGCCTGGGGGCACGCAGGGGTCCACGTCTTCCTCCCGCTCAGCTCCCCCCACACCCTCACACACGCCGCAGGTTTCCACACTGGACTCCCTTTCCTCGTTACACGTGGATGGACTGCAGTCGGCTGTGTCTTCAGGTGAGATACCTGCTTCTGAGAGTGGGATGGAGGATTAGTGATTTTGTTGTATATTTTCCTCATATAT
>NC_051408.1:27660569-27660979 GCF_015228065.2 Penaeus monodon
TTTTTTAATATCTTTGTACAGGATATAAGATGCAGTAACTCTGAAGGGCAGACTGAAAGGGTTTGATTCATTTGAATGTAGAAAATAATTTTTTTGCAGTGTTTTTGCTCTTAGATTTTAGGAATTGGGTGGCAATGGGAGGTTGATGGTTTGTTATTTAATCTATGTTTCTGCCAAGGCTCACTAGGTAAGGGAGAGTAGTGCCATGTGTCTTCATGTGGATGTACAACATTCCAAAGTTGTCTAAAAGCATATCTTTTTCCATGCTTTTGTGAAAAAAAAACATAGGAACATGGATGCCTTGCAAATATTGACTGTAATCCCCAAATAGAACTATGAGACCTCTTAAATGGCAGCTCACTTACAGTGAGCCCATTTTTTGACCAGTGGTTTAAGTGCCCCTAGAAATG
>NC_051408.1:27661580-27662038 GCF_015228065.2 Penaeus monodon
TGCTACACTATTAAGCATTAAGGACTTTTTTGGTAAAAAGTGGAAATCTTATTACTATCAGATTGATTAGATATTTTTGAAGGTGCACTCTGTTTTTTAAGTGAGGCTTCTGCTATGCTAACTATAAGTTCTCCGTTTATCATGTAGTAGGTTTAAAATCCATTACTGGATTTGTCTCTCCTTGTCTCTTTATAGGGGGAACTTAGGTGAATCTTTAAATTATTCCTTGATACCCAACTAATTATCTCCCTTGCCCTGCACTCATATTGTTAACTCTGCACCAAGGTGGCAAAATGTAGTTGGTGGTAACAAGTTTTTAGCCTGAGCTCAAGTGTCATGTTTTTGTGACACTTTGTATTGCTTTGACTATGTTCCTCAAGGTTCACTAAACAGTACAGAAAAGTAAGTCATGTGTTGTACATCCTCATGCAGGGATGCTGCCTGCCAAAGTTATCTGA
>NC_051408.1:27662064-27663045 GCF_015228065.2 Penaeus monodon
ATACTTGTGTAAGTGAAGCTACTGGTAAAGGAGATGGTTCAGCAAAAATTGACTGAAATCACAAAACTAACTGTGTGCGACCTTACAAATTGCTGCTCATGTGTAGCAAGCCCATAATTTGACTACTCAGGGGTTTAGGTGGCATGGGTGCATTGAACTAATGCCACTGAGATCCAGTTGACATAGATGAGAGCACATAGACTCTCATTGTCCATACTTAAAGGTCTTTTTATAGGAAGTTTTATTATGTAGATTGATATAATTCAGTATCTCCACTGGCCACTGGTCATCAGCCTATAGTTAAAAATTCCCTCCACATATGGGTGTATAGATATGTCATTGTTTTTCTGTTCATTGCTACCAGTGTGTGAAGTCAGTCTAACCTGGATTCCCAAGGCTGTATGACTTAAGATGTGCGAAACTCTACATTCTTTGCAGTGTTTATTAACTTACTCTCTTACTCACATAAATGGTAATAATCCAATCATTGTAGGATCTATTTGGATTCATATGAATATTCCTTCACAAGTTCTTTGCACCTTTGCTCATGGTTTAACTGTTGATACTGAAATACTGGTCTCTATTCCCATGCCTTCTTAGGGGCTGTTTGGTCAGCATTTTTGCAGTGAACAGCAAGCCTTCCTTGGTCTTGTGGATGATTAAGGAATCACATCCATATACTAAATCTGCAGAAAATTTCTACTGGTTACTTTCCACTCAACTGCAACAGATTTGCTATTTGCTTGACTTTGCTTCATTGTCTTCCAGGCATACTCTAATACTATATGCAAGGTATATGTTTTCACTTTTGATTTTTTGCTTTTGGTTGTGACTTTTGATCTCTTGATTCTGATTCTCTTTTCCTCTCTACAAATACTCAAATAGTTTGTTTCTCATAGATTCTGGCTTATGGTTGCTAAAATTTTCCTTTTGAATTAACCAAAAATCAGTAAATATCATCATTAGTATTGTTATTGTCAT
>NC_051408.1:27664201-27664545 GCF_015228065.2 Penaeus monodon
TCAGCCTTCCTAATCTTTCTCAACAGTGAAATCTGCAAACCTGTTTCAGAGAGCAATATTATGATTTCCTGTGCTTTTAGGCCTGCTTTATGAAGTTCAATAACCCTCACTGTATCACCTGTATTAGTATTTGTCAGGCCCATCACTATCAGGAATCATGTTTCAATAGACACCTTCATCCATACAACTTGATTTATTGTCTTGTGGTAAGATGAGTGGATGTTAAAAGAGATATGGCACATGGTCAGTTTATCCCAACCTTTTTTTTTTTAACTCATGCAAGAATGAGAGCATTTTAAATCAAACCATTCACATGTTCACTTATTTGAGGTAAACATTCAGAT
>NC_051408.1:27665171-27667235 GCF_015228065.2 Penaeus monodon
AGGTTCAAGTTGCACTCCAGACAACTCTCCAGATGATGATGATAGTTTGGCCTCTCGCAGCTTAAGAAATGATCTCCTGGTAGCAGCTGATTCAGTCACCAATGCAATGTCTAGCCTTGTAAGGGAGTTGAACTCAGGTAGGTGCTGGAAATTCTCTAACGGCCACACTACTGCAGAAGTGGTGTGAGTGATGAAAAGTAAATTATCGTGCTAGTCATTTAGCATTTGTCAATGGTTATAGCTGTGTGTTGATTAAGTGTTACGCTGTATCTTGCAGAGAACGTTATGATGATGAATTCAAGGTAGTTGTTCTAGAGCCAAGTGAGTAAACCAGAAATAAGATGGACAGAACTTCCAATCACATAGGAAATCCTAATTTGTGTAGAGGGATATAATATTCTTCAGTGAAAGAATTAATTATTTATTTTTATTTATGTTTATTGGTTATAATGTCTGTGGTATATGGAAAAATATTCATGATTATTAATTATATAAATTTGAGTTTACTGTTGGATTCTTGTTTTTTATTTTGTAGGAAACAAGTTTATTCAAGTGACAGGTCTATTGTCTTTTTTGTTAATAAGTAAATTTCTAATTTGTGTAAATTATCTAAAAGGGCTTGCCATACCTTTTATATTTTTTCTTTTTACAAAGTATCATCAGTATCTAGAAATCATGCCATCATTATACATCATGTTCTTTTCATTCATGGAGCATTTACAGAAGTCTGCCTTTATTATTTGATTTTTTTTGTTGACTGATTCTTACTGTCTGATTTTTGTTGTTGTTGGTTTCTGTTTACAATTGGGTGGGCCAAAACATGTTCCATTTTTAAAACTGTATATTGAATGATATCTCCATTAATCTCCCAACTGCTTTATGAATGGATCCTTATATTGCCCATTTGCTTGTTTAATCCTGGATCTGACTTACCACTGACTCTGCTTGTCACCTTTGCATGGCTACAAAACCCACTCTGGCCCAAGAAGAACCTCTCATAGTCTTGTCTTTCCATCCATTGATGTTTAGTGAATTTGTAATATACCAGTGGCAGTGTTATTGATCTTTAGTATTGCAAGTCGTGACAGGCTGAGGTAACCCAATGATTATTTTTGATACATATTTTCCAGACACAGTAGTTGAGAAATCTATATATATCAGTGGCCTGTGTTATCCTCATTAAGAGATATATTTAGTAATTGTTAATAAATGGGCCCATGAGCTTGCCAGTGGTGAAAAAAAATTGTTCAACTTGAAGAATATGACTTTCTAATTTGATCCTGGTTTTCCTTTTATTTTCAGGGCTATTATTGTGATATACTGATATAAATATACTGATACATTATGTAATCTTAATTCCAATGATTTACAGCTTATAAGAAAAAAATATTATGAGGCATAATGTAAATTTACACAGCACTGTCAAACTGCTTACTCTGATCAGCACATCTCCCTAAGATGATTTTTGTGACCAGGTGTTCTTAAGTCAATCCTATTCCTGTTCTAAGAGATTTAAGGGCTTCAGAAAATATCTTCTCCACCTCTAATATTTCCTAATATTTTTTCCCGGATTACTCCCTGAGACAAACACATTTCCCTTACTCATATGATGCTAGGTTGCATTGTGTGTTACATGTTATATAGATTTAGTTCCCTACCCATTAAATGAAATAAATGAAGATTACAATCAGGATATTAGATTAAGTATCATGTTGCATAAACTAGTGCTTAAATGTGTAGAAGAGACACAGTGTTTAGGTGTAGCCAACAAGAATAGCTAGTTGAGTTCTGCCAATACAGGGATACAAGTTTACACTCAAGAGTACTGCCCTGAAGCTCAATTTTGTGAAGGGAAATTTGTGGGAACACTCTTAACTGAGTCATGGAAGTTGTAAGCACAAAATCATCCTGTTTCTCTGCAAAAATCAACTAAATTATTTTAGTTGGCTATATGAATTGTGTGTAGGAGGTTCTGCATGGGCCACTCCTCACAAGGTTTGAGATTGAAGCAATAAAAGGCAGAAAAAGAAAGCAAGATGGAAAATAAAAACAGTCAGGAATATA
>NC_051408.1:27667845-27667912 GCF_015228065.2 Penaeus monodon
CATGGCAAAGAAGCTGAAGCTTTATATGGGATATATATCCTTATTGTCATACTGTGAATATGTGACA
>NC_051408.1:27667953-27668886 GCF_015228065.2 Penaeus monodon
GACCTGATATTCCATTTGATAATGTTAGAAATTGGCAATTTATAAGTTTAAATGCTCTTAAAATCTCAGTATTTTAGAGAGGATGTTAAAATTGTCAGTCATAGGTTGCACTGGATAATAAAAAAAATTAAACCAGAGGTTTGATTGCAGATTATTTATTATTTTCTTTGTTTTGTATCAGATGTAAACAAAACAAACAAATCATACCAAGCATAGAGCACAATTAGTAATAAATTGCAGATTGTATAAGTGCATTGTATAATGTGTTATTATGCAACTGATATAACTATTTAGGCTTGAGTCAGAGAGAGGTATAAAGTAATCAAAGGAGCAGCCACTCTGGCAAATTGGTCAGTTGTTAGTTACAGCACATCACAGTCCTTTTCTAGATTTTTACTTGCAAATATAAATATTCAATTTCAGTTCTTATGTTCCTATAAATGATGTATAAGAACTGCTAGTTGATGATGCGTTAAGATAATTGACATTTTACAGGCCTTCTGCAAATAGTCAGTTTACAGAGTTTAATGAATTACATGATAATGGGATATATTTAGTTTATAAAATTTGTAATTTATTCCTTATTGTGCTCTGTAGCAGTCAAATTTGTTTGTATCTCCTGTGAAAAGCAAAGCAGTAATGAAAAGGCTGCAATTGAACATTCAGTGATATCCTGAATGTTGACTGAAATGTGATCCATTTTTAACTTTTTGACCTCTTTCTAAAGTGCTGATTCTTTAATCAGTATTTAAACTTTTATGTTCCAAATCTTTGATATTATCATACAAAAGCACACAATTGATTATAGTCAGAGGACACATAAAGTGTGGATAGCATGTATAGCTGTACTATACAAACATTATACATTAACTAGTCATTTTCTTAGTAATGGAAGAGGTATTTACCTTCAGTGCAGATAAGACATAAAGTGAC
>NC_051408.1:27670790-27670912 GCF_015228065.2 Penaeus monodon
CAGAATCATATGTAATTATGTATGAGTATATGAATTTTATAATAAAAATGAATTTAAAAATTTTAGTTTACAGATATAAATGTAGATATCGATGGAAAAGTAAATATGATTTTAGATTTTTT
>NC_051408.1:27672286-27672767 GCF_015228065.2 Penaeus monodon
GAGGACAAAATTATAATGAACTACAGTAAATGTATTTTAATCATATAATATTATTAAAAGATATATTCATAAAAATGCAATCTCGGAGTCTTCTTTCAAGAAGTGATTATCACTGCTAATTCTGTTGTCTATGTGATGGATGGTTATTATTGATATAATTGCTTTTTTATTTATGTTGATATTTTTTTCATCATAAGGTTTATTATAAGTTTTGATGTTTATAAATGAATATTGTTCTTGATGTGATCCAATGATAAAACTTCTTAACTATTGGTTAAATTTGTAAATGTAATTTATAGCCATCACTTGATGTAAGAGTATAGTTTTTTTGCACTTAATCCTTTATTTCATTACATATTATTTTGTGTTATGAAAGACATTTTATTGCTGGTAAAATTTATATGATTTATAAAAGGCAACAGAGATTAGTATTAATTATTTTGATTTTTTCTTTTTATTTAACCCATTGCTTCTGAGAAAG
>NC_051408.1:27673175-27675267 GCF_015228065.2 Penaeus monodon
CAAATATTCCATTTTTTTGGTGTTACATGTATATTGGTTTCATATTTCATTTTATTGAAGACCAATGCTAATATGCCACTGTAATAAATGTACAAGTACATGTAGTTCAAGGGCATTGGTTAACCCCTCTGTGCCTGAAGTCACCAACTGAGGTGTGGAATTTCCCTGGTCAATCCACAGTGTGTCATTGATCAAGGCAAGAGCTTACTTTTAACCCACATTAAGCTGCCTGTTCTCACTCAAGACATATAATGTAACCAGCTCATCAGAACATTGTTTAAAAAAATAGTACTTAATTTTACTTCTTTATAATTATTAGAGTAGTTTTTAGGAGTTATAGTATGTAAAAGTTGGTAAAATACAGCTGTCAGGCTCACCAAAGGCAGTTACCATATGCAAGCAAAACGTTCTTGGTTTCCAAACCAGAATATGTAATGAAATCAACTCTAATCACCTGTCTCAGAAGGATACTACTTTATAATGATACCTTCTTTATAAGTTAGGGTGAGTTTAAGTAAGGCTGAAATACAGCAGTTATGTTAGGCCAGGGCAGTACACATAAGGAAACACTGGCATGGAGTGGTTAGACAGGTTGATTTGCATGACATTTTGAACTACTATGTAAAATGCCAAAAAGCACTTACTTATCCATGTACCACACAACACAATGAGATCCAGTATTCAGAAGTTATGATAATCTGTTTAAGATTTGCTTGGATTTTTTTTTTTATCAGACAAGAGTAGAGAAATTTCTTTTGCATATCTTGACCAAAAAGAAAGAAAAATGATTCTTATGAATAAACATTCATGATTTAGCACAAATTTATATATGTAGTGAAACATTATTCTGATACTGTGATTATTGTTTTATTGTATAGCTTGGCATGTGATACCTAATAGCTTTCACAGCCAGGAGTGGGCATGCATCTTGAATGTGGAAATACTGGATGTGAAAATGTCTTTGTTGAATGTGTATGTTCAGCTGTTGATATCCCAGTGTAATGATATTCAGTATTGCCTTTTTAGGTGCACTTATCTAAATTTAGATGCAAAAGTGTTCATGTAATTAGTTTATTTAGGGGAGTAAATTGTGATTTCATGTATTTCCAGGATATAAGCAAAAATATGAATCAAAACAGTTGTAAATGGTAATGACTCTATATCAAAAAGTCTGTAACATATTTCTTGTGGCAAATGTCTGATTGGGAGATCATGGAGAATATTTAGCTGACTGAAGCATCTTCATCTGGAGAGGTGATATGAAGATGTAATTCCACTGTGATGAATGAAGTAATCCTTGACAACTCACAGATGTGGAAGTGATCAATGCTGTAACACATTAAATGAGGGAAAGTGGTTAAAATGAACTATAAATTCTGTAAATAAAGTATCAGTCAGAATGATTGTTAAATGGATTATTCATTAAGTACTAGGTTCATTCCAACTAGAAATAGAATGACCCTCCAAGAGCAGTTGGTGACATTTTTGTCATTTTTTTATTTTCTGAATGATCCCTTATCTAAAATTTGTATCTGTAGCCTGTATCTTCACAATCACTTTTAATAAGAAGAAAATTGGAATGGCTTTCCTAAACTAATGATGATAGAGGTAACTATATTCATTAGTCATAGGACAGGGTATCACTGGTTAAACATTTTGTTAGATCAAACATACTGAAAGAAATTTTGTCGTGAATTGGGGTACATACTCAGTTGGGATTAATATTTCCCTTTTATAAAATTACATAATGTCATATCAGTAGTAGTGATTTTAGATTCATGCATAATTTAGGAATATTATTATGTTTCTGAAAGAGTACTGTAAAACCATGCTATCGCTTCTCAGTCTACAAAGAATGCAAATAATAATTTCCTGCCTTTTGTATGGTATCACAACACATATATGTTAGATTGCATGTTGAATAGAATAACTTCCTGTTTTCATAATCTGTATTATTACTTCAAAAGTCTTTTTCCTCTGAAAAGTATGCCACTTGAATTTTACCTAAATGCATGCATGTTCCTGTATTTTTACTTCATGAGTATGTATTAAAAACATGGAGTTAAAAAGTATGCTAATGTTCATTATATAT
>NC_051408.1:27675757-27676283 GCF_015228065.2 Penaeus monodon
TATACTCTGACTCTTATTTATTGTGTTGTTCTTCCCAAAATCTTCCAGAAAGTAGAAATTTTCTCTCAGTATTTGCTCATTTCAGTGTCGTGCAGGTTTTTATATGAAGATACTGAGTTTGATTGTATTTTTTGTCTGTCCAGGATAGGAGGTTATTTCCTTTTTATTTGATTTTTTTTGGTAGTTGAGCTTGTTGTTGGCTTTTAATTTTTTTCAGATTCATAAAGTAAACCCGCAAAATTTATTTAATTCATGCATTATATTTCCCATGCAGCTTTGCATCAGAATTACATTATATAGTTTTTCCCCAACCTACCTCCAGTAAACCCCAATTGTTTACGAACACTCTGCATTTCCTTTAATATAAGAATGTAGTATAAATGTTTCACTTTTTTTAAGCCAATGCATTTTTGTCCCATTTCGACTTACCTTTTTCCATATGTAAAAGAGACATTTTTTTTTGTAATATTTTTCTCTGATCTTTAAGTCGAGTGATTAGATCAATATGAGTGAATGTAAAGTACAA
>NC_051408.1:27676616-27677721 GCF_015228065.2 Penaeus monodon
AGGACTTGATATCTGTCACAATACTAATGTCTTTGATTTAAACTACTATAGATATGTACAAGCTTTTAAATATATGTAATATATTATAGGAAAGAAGAAAATACTTGGAATGAAATGTATTAGTATGGAACTCAATCAGACAAAAGATATTACTGAAATTACATTATAAGTTTGATTTAAGTGACATGTGCCATTGGGAGAATTGCTCAGGGTGCCTAAAATCATGACAGTAGGCAGTGAAACTTTAAGATACTTTATATTTTGTCTTGTAAATGTATTTGTACAGCATCCTTCATAATAACTCTGATCAATTCTTTCCTCATAGTTGAGTTATACCAACCCAAAATTTCCCAAATATGTTTTTGATTATCCTACACATAAGTGTCATGCGGAGATTGATGGCTTTTATAACCGGTGCAGCAAAAAGGGACTCTATACCAAGCTTTAATCATAACTGTTAATGATATTGGCAATAAGTCATAAAATAAAAAAGGATATTGACACTAAATGCAATTCCCACATTTGATTTTCTAAACGAGAGAGAGATCCTGTCTATGGAACTGGGATAATTTGAACTTCAAAAGGATATAATTTTCTAACACTATGGCAAAACACAAATGGGTGTTTGAGAAACTTTTGGCTACATTATTTATGGTAAATTACACCAAAAGTCCATTTTACTGACCACAATTTTTTATATTGTACGTAAGGGTTTTCCTTATGTAAAAGACCAACCAAATTTGCAGTATATCCCATATTAAAAGCTGTGGTAAAATGCATGCCCACTATGCAGTGTTGTGGCTTTCTTAAATTTCACTTAAGTAATGAAAATATACCATAGAAAGGACAAGTACAGGGGAAAAGGAATTGGTCAATTTTGTGTATTTTGTTTGGAAATTAGTAAGTTGAAATTGCATTGCTCTCACATTATTTTCCTGAGAAAAATGTGATGAAATATGATACAATTTATTGTTTACTTATTTTTTATTTTTGCAACAAATATCAAAATTTTTAACAGATCTGGTCTTGTACCGGTAAAAAAAATTTGGTGTTAAATCAATAAAATTGCCATAGAATCGATTCTACTCTGCACACAGTCTAGAGA
>NC_051408.1:27677787-27678604 GCF_015228065.2 Penaeus monodon
AACTTTAAGTCACATGTAATAAATTCTACTTGACAAAGGTATTAATGGAATTGGTAAATTGAACTCAATCTGGCAACTCCTAAGGTTTGATCCAATGTATATGCATTCTTTTTCTCTGTGATCCTTTGAAAAGGGAAATGGGAATTTTACAAGAACTGAAAACTGTAGTTCTAGTGACTCAAAATAATTAATGCAACTTGAAGTTAATATAATTTTGAGTGATTGAATATGTGTGTGTGTGTGGGGGGGGGGGGGGTTAGGGTACAGCCGGTTTATGACTTCCCAACCGTAACATTAAATTTATACTGTGTAACTGTGGGTTGCAAAATAGTTTATGCTGCAAACCGTATGTTGTGTTTTTTTCGTGTGTTATACAGATAATATATTGATGGTATTTAAGCCTCTTTGGAGTAAAATCATACCATTTGTAAATAAGTTACCTTAATAAGGACAAAATTATTCTAGAACATCATAAGAATACTTGATAAAATATCAATATTTTCATACTCGGAGAAAAAAATATTATTGCACCTGTGTTTTAATAAGACAAATGATAGTATGGAAGTTTTAACATCTATTATACCAAAGAATAAGGACAGAACAGTGGTACGCAATGAAATTCTTCGAGTATTCTTGTGACTCGCAGCTCGACAGAGAAGCTTTCAGCAAGCTCACTCTTTGGGTTTTCCCCTACACGAGCTTCAGCCAAAAATCTAGCTTACCCTTTACTGGTTTATGGTTTTATATTGATCGTTTTACAAAAACAATATGAAAGGCCTTTTTTTTAACTACAAATTGGTTTAGTGGTATTCTAAAA
>NC_051408.1:27678704-27679118 GCF_015228065.2 Penaeus monodon
ATTTCCCTCATACATTGCATAATTAAAGATTCAGACTTAGATATCATAGAATGGTTAGATTGCAGACATAAAATGACACATGAACCATGGCAAAAAAATTAACATACTATTTTCTTTAATCCAACTAACTTCACTCTTGCTGTATGGTTAATGTTGTTGTCACCTCTTCCCAAAAGAAAATTATAAAATGGAAAAAAAATACATATAGAGTGTAAGTTTTAAATTCCTGCTTTGAATGCTCATCTTGAAAAGGAATAGATAAGTGAGAAAGTGTTTTCAGTGGTGTTCCAAAAGATATCCCCTTTCCATGCATAGGAGTCTTGATAGGAAGGTTTTTTCATAGATAGGTGTGCTCCAAATCTCTGAATTTTAATTGGTAGATTATGACACTTTGTCTCAGTAATGTAGATGTGT
>NC_051408.1:27679160-27680163 GCF_015228065.2 Penaeus monodon
TTCTCCAGTGTAACCTCATCGTAGCTCACTCTCCCACCTCCTATGCCACACCTGTGATCCCCTCCCCATCCCCACCCCAAGTTCCCAATATAAGTGAAGTTTGCAATTATAGTGTTGATATATTAACTTTCCAAGTTTTTGTGTATTGAATAAGTACTGTAGCATTTTGGATTGGTGCATCTGATATGGCAATGATAATTAGATTTTTAATTATTTGAGTCATTACATCTAACTATATTGGATAAGGTAATACCACAATCAACTTGGAAAGTGGTTAATAGTTATAAAAAGACAAACATCTGTGGGTCACATACATGGCAGATTGTTCTCCTTTCATCTTGTTAACTTTTCCTCAAAGTATGAATGCTGGATCAAATCATTTTACTTTATTTCTATTAAAACAAGACTTAACTGCTTTGTCTCCCTTCTTTACCTTCTTTGCAAATGAGATTTAACAATGATTAAGAAGCATCAAATCAGCAGTAGAAAATTATAATGATATAGTTATTAAAGAAAAGGACAAAATTAATAATGAACTACAGTAAATGTATTTTAATCATATAATATTATTAAAAGATATATTCATAAAATGCAATCTCGGAGTCTTCTTTCAAGAAGTGATTATCACTGCTAATTCTGTTGTCTAATGTGATGGATGGTTATTATTGATATAATTGCTTTTTATTTATGTTGATATTTTTTTCATCATAAGGTTTATTATAAGTTTTGATGTTTATAAATGAATATTGTTCTTGATGTGATCCAATGATAAAACTTCTTAACTATTGGTATAATTTGTAAATGTAATTTATAGCCATCACTTGATGTACAGAGTATAGTTTTTTGCACTTAATCCTTTATTTCATTACATATTATTTTGTGTTATGAAAGACATTTTATTGCTGGTAAAATTTATTTGATTTATAAAAGGCAACAGAGATTAGTATTAACTTATTTTGATTATTTTCTTTTTATTTAACCCATTGCTTCTGAGAAAGCATAG
>NC_051408.1:27680569-27682682 GCF_015228065.2 Penaeus monodon
CAAATATTCCATTTTTTGGTGTTACATGTATATTGGTTTCATATTTCATTTTATTGAAGACCAATGCTAATATGCCATTGGTAATAAATGTACAAGTAACATGTAGTTCAAGGGGCATGGTTTAACCCCTCTGTGCCTGAAGTCACCAACTGAGGTGTGGAATTTCCCTGGTCAATCCACAGTGTGTCATTGATCAAGGCAAGAGCTTACTTTTAACCCACATTAAGCTGCCTGTTCTCACTCAAGACATATAATGTAACCAGCTCATCAGAACATTGTTTAAAAAAATAGTACTTAATTTTACTTCTTTATAATTATTAGAGTAGTTTTTAGGAGTTATAGTATGTAAAAGTTGGTAGAAATACAACTGTCAGGCTCACCCAAGGCAGTTACCATATGCAAGCAAAAACGTTCTTGGTTCTCAACCAGAATATGTAATGAAATCAACTCTAAATCACACTGTCTCAGAAGGATACTACTTTATAATGATACCTTCTTTATAAGTTTAGGGTGAGTTTAAGTAAGGCTGAAATACAGCAGTTATGTTAGGCCAGGGCAGTACACATAAGGAAACACTGGCATGGAGTGGTTAGACAGGTTGATTTGCATGACATTTTGAACTACTATGTAAAATGCCAAAAAGCACTTACTTATCCATGTACCACACAACTACAATGAGATCCAGTATTCCAGAAGTTATGATAATCTGTTTAAGATTTTGCTTGGATTTTTTTTTTAATCAGACAAGAGTAGAGAAATTTCTTTTGCATATCTTGACCAAAAAGAAAGAAAAATGATTCTTATGAATAAACATTCATGATTTAGCACAAATTTTATATATGTAGTGAAACATTATTCTTGATACTGTGATTATTGTTTTATTGTATAAGCTTGGCATGTGATACCTAATAGCTTTCACAGCCAGGAGTGGGCATGCAGTCTTGAATGTGGAAATACTGGATGTGAAAATGTCTTTGTTGAATGTGTATGTTCAGCTGTTGATATCCCAGTGTAATGATATTCAGTATTGCCTTTTTAGGTGCACTTATCTAAATTTAGATGCAAAAGTGTTCATGTAATTAGTTTATTTAGGGGAGTAAATTGTGATTTCATGTATTTCCAGGATATAAGCAAAAATATGAATCAAAACAGTTGTAAATGGTAATGACTCTATATCAAAAAGTCTGTAACATATTTCTTTGTGGCAAATGTCTGATTGGGAGATCATGGAGAATATTTTAGCTGACTGAAGCATCTTCATCTGTGAGAGGTGATATGAAGATGTAATTCCACTGTGATGAATGAAGTAATCTTGACAACTCACAGATGTGGAAGTGATCAATGCTGTAACACATTAAATGAGGAAAGTGGTAAAATGAACTATAAATCTGTAAATAAAGTATCAGTCAGGAATGATTGTTAAATGGATATTCATTAAGTACTAGGTTCATTCCAACTAGAAATAGAATGACCCTCCAAGAGCAGTTGGTGACATTTTTGTCATTTTTTTATTTTCTGAATGATACCTTATCTATAATTGTATCTGTAGCCTGTATCTCTCACAATCACTATATAATAAGAAGCAAATGGAATGGCTTTCCTAAACTAATGATGATAGAGGTAACTATATTCATTAGTCATAGTGACAGGGTATCACTGGTTAAACATTCTTTGTTAGAACTCAAACATACTGTAAGAAATTTTGTCGTGAAATTGGAGGTAACAATACTCAGTTGGATTAATATTTACCTTTATAAAATTACATAATGTCTATATCAGTAGTAGTGATTTTTAGATTCATGCTATAATTTAGGAATATTATTATGCTTCTGAAAGAGTACTGTAAACCATGCTATCGCTTCTCAGTCTACAAAGAATGCAAATAATAATTTTCCTGCCTTTTTGTATGGTATCACAACACATATATGTTAGATTGCATGTTAGAATAGAATAACTTCCTGTTTTCATAATCTGTATTATTACTTCATAAGTCGTTTTTCCTCTGAAAAGTATGCCACTTGAATATTTACCTAAATGCATGCATGTTCCTGTATTTTTACTTCATGAGTATGTATTCAAACATGGAGTTATAAAAGTATGCTTATGTTCATTA
>NC_051408.1:27683230-27683777 GCF_015228065.2 Penaeus monodon
TATACTCTGAATCTTATTTATTGTGTTGTTCTTCCCAAAATCTTCCAGAAAGTAGAAATTTCTCTCAGTATTTGCTCATTTCAGCTGCTCGTGCAGGTTTTTATATGAAGATACTGATGCTTGATTGTATTTTTGTCTGTCCAAGGATAGGAGGTTATTTCCTTTTTATTTGATTTTTTGGTAGTTGAGCTTGTTGTTAGGGCATTTTAATTTTTTTCAGAATTCATAAAGTAACCAGCAAAATTTTATTAATTCATGCATTATATTTCCCATGCAGCTTTGCATCAGAATTACATTATATAGTTTTCCCCAACCTACCTCAAGTAACCCCAATTGTTTACGAACACTCTGCATTGCCTTTAATATAAGAATGTAGTATACTGTTTCACCTTTTAAGCCAATGCATATTGTCCCATTTCGACTTACCTTTTCCATATGTAAAAGAGACATTTGTTTTGTAATATTTTTCTCTGATCTTGAAGTCGAGTGATTAGATCAATATGAGTGAATGTAAAGTACAAATTATTCTATCAAAGATTAGGATGAA
>NC_051408.1:27684114-27685198 GCF_015228065.2 Penaeus monodon
AGGACTTGATATCTGTCACAATACTAATGTCTTTGATTTAAACTACTATAGATATGTACAAGCTCTACTATATGTAATATATTATAGGAAAGAAGCAAATACTTGGAATGAAATGTATTAGTATGGAACTCAATCAGACAAAAGATATTACTGAAATTTACATTATAAGTGTTGATTTAAGTGACATGTGCCATTGGGAGAATTGCTCAGGCTGCCTAATCATCATGACAGTATGGCAGTGAAACTTTTAAGATACTTTATATTTTGTCTTGTAAATGTATTTGTACAGCATCCTTCATAATAACTCTGATCAATTCATCCTCATAGTTGAGTATACCACCCCAAAATTACCAATATGTTTGATTATCCTACACACTAGTGTCATGCGGAGATTGATGGCTTTATAACCGGTGCAGCAGAAAGGACTCTATACCAAGCTTTAATCATAACTGTTAATGATATTGGCAATAAGATCATAAAATAAAAAGATATTTGACACTAAAATGCAATTGCCATTTGATTTTCTAAACGAAGAGAGATCCTGTCTATGGAACTGGGATAATTTGAACTTCAAAAGGATATAATTTTCTAACACTATGGCAAAACACAAATGGGTGTTTGAGAAACTTATGGTAAATTACACCAAAAGTCCATTTTACTGACCACAATTTTTTATATTGTATGTAAGGGTTTTCCTTATGTAAAAGACCAACCAAATTTGAAGTATATCCCATATTAAAAGCTGTGGTAAAATGCATGCGCACTATGCAGTGTTGTGGCTTTCTTAAATTTCACTTAAGTAATGAAAATATACCATAGAAAAGACAAGTACAGTGTAAAGGAATTGGTCAAATTTTGTGTATTTTGTTTGGAAATTAGTAAGTTGAAATTGCATTGCTCTCAACATGATTTTCCTGAGAAAAATGTGATAGAAATATGATACATTTTATTGTTTACTTATTTTCATTTTTGCAACAAATATCAATATGTTAACAGATCTGATCTTGTACCGGTAAAAAAATTTTGGTGTTAAATCAATAAAATTGCCATAGAATCCATTCTACTCTGCACACAGTCTAGAGAA
>NC_051408.1:27685250-27686526 GCF_015228065.2 Penaeus monodon
CTTTGCTTTAAACTTGAAGTCACATGTAATAAATTCTACTTGACAAAGGTATTAATAGGAATTGGTAAATTGAACTCAATCTGGCAACTCCTAAGGTTTGATCCAATGTATATGCATTCTTTTTCTCTGTGATTCTTTGAAAAGGGAAATGGGAATTTTACAAGAACTGAAAACTGTAGTTCTAGTGACTCAAAATAATTAATGCAACTTGAAGTTAAATATAATTTTGAGTGATTGAATATGTGTGTGTGGGGGGGGGGGGTACCGGGTACAGCCGGTTTATGTACTTCCCAACCGTAACATTAAAATTTATACTGTGTATCAGTGGGTTGCAAAGTAGTTTATGCTGCAAACCGTATGTTGTGTTTTGTCGTGTGTTAATACAGATAATATATTGATGGTATTTAAGCTCTTTGGAGTAAAATCATACCATTTGTAAATAAGTTACCTTAATAAGGACAAAATTATTCTAGAACATCATAAGAATACTTGATAAAATATCAATAATTTTCATACTTCGGATGAATAAAAAATATATATTGCACCTGTGTTTAATAAGACAAATGATAGTATGGAAGTTTTAACACCTATTATAACAAAAGAATAAGGACAGAACAGTGGTACGCAATGAAATTCTTCGAGTATTCTTGTGACTCGCAGCTCGACAGAGAAGCTTTCAGCAAGCTCACTCTTTGGGTTTTCCGCTACACAGACGCTATCAGCCAAAACATCTAGCTTAACTTCACTGGTTTATGATATATCTATATGTGATCGTTTTACAAAAACAATATGAAAGGTACACGTGTGTGTGTGTTTCTGAAAATCCGTCGACGGGCGAAGGATCTGAAGGTGGAGGTGGACAAAGTCTTCAATCTTGGTGGCGAGCACGTGGCAGACATCCAGGTGTCACATCTAGTCGGCCACAACAGCCACGCATACTTCGGTCATTAGAATCAACGAGGCAACTATCAAGCCGCCCAAAAACAGTACAAACACGCCCTGAAAAGACAAGTCATGAGAAATTCCGATCGGTTCTTACGCGTTCGGTTAGGCCGGCATTCAGACAAACGCAGTGTGTTCCTCACCCACAGGCCGGTGAGGTCGTACGCTTCGTTGACCGTGATTTTGGTGCTCGCCTTCAGGCACGCGGTGGCGTTGGGCAGCTCGTCCTCCAGCCACTTGAAGTACAGGTCATGGGACACCAGGCGCTCGATCCTGCGACAAGACATTCTGGTTTGCTTAGGGCGTTATGTTTTTCTACCAGTTTACAGTTCCA
>NC_051408.1:27686661-27686838 GCF_015228065.2 Penaeus monodon
TGTTGATTGCCTGCATAATCGGCGTTCCTTTTCGTCCGATTAAGCAGAAGATGAGAGGCCAGTAACGCTCCTTGCCGATGTAGAAGTCGCAGCGGCCTGTCAAAAAGAGCGTCATTGTGGGCCTGTCCGCCTGTCCGTCTGTTCCTAGATTTCTATATATGTTCTTAGCCAATATAA
>NC_051408.1:27686934-27688379 GCF_015228065.2 Penaeus monodon
GTGCGTGTGTCTTACCGTATTTAGTGAAGTCGTCCGAGAAGACCTTCCTGCAGGTGGTGTCCTCCACCAGAAGGGCGTACTGTCTATTCCTTACGTCCGTGTAGGCGGCGTCGTAGAGTTTAGACGAGGCGAGGAAGTGCGCGCGGTCTTGCTGTATCGTGTTCGCCAGATCTTTGTACACCCCTTCCTTGACCGTCTGCAAGAAAGGAATCCTGAGCAACCTACACTTCATTTCTTGTGTCTACAGCTCTGGCCTCTAAAAAGGGGGTTCAGGCTTGCTGGACTTTCGTACTTTACACTTTACAAACGTACAAATTAGGTAAAACTCTCATGAGTATTTTATATACATATATAACAAAAAATCAAAAAGTAAGGAAGAACATACAGACATGTGTTCGACCAACGCCGTCGCTTTCTCGAATATGAGATGGATATCCGGGTCGCCGATGACTTGCCTGAGGTAGTTGTACTTGACGGGCACCGTGCGCACGGCCAGCATGGAGGTGAGGGCCGAGGAGTAGGAGCGGGCGATGATGAGCGCCGCCAGCCACCACATGCCGATGACGACGCGCCCGCTCCACGACCGGCTCGTCCACGTGTAAGCTGGAACACCAGAACTCATGGCAGGAAGACCTTACATGTGGGGAGGACGCTCTTGGGGAAAGACCACACATGTAAAAGGACGAGTACACGAGGCCAAAGACTCACGCTGGCTGATTAGCGCCCCATAGACCGCCCACAAATGCTGCGGCAGACTTGCGTTTTTGGATGGATTCATCTCCTCCCCCCCGAAGAAGGCGTGGGCGGCCTTGCGGACGCCAAAGAGCACGGCCCCGGTTGCGCCAACCGACAAGACTAAGCCGATCCACACGTGCCACCTGCGGGAGAGGCGTGAGGCGAGTGAGAAGAGGTTTTGGTGTCTGACGGTGCGCTAGACCAGTCCATAGGAAACACTCGGTTCTTCCATTTCGCCCACGATTATTTTTCTGATTTCCCTCAAAACTCTTGATGTGTATCAGTAAATATGAGATATTGCATGTCAGTTAATTTTCCCCACCTAGTTCATAACTTCACGATATACGCGATTCCGTTTGTGGCAAAGAGGTCATGCAATTCAAACATCATTTGCTCCTCCTGCAGGAGCAACCAACCTGAAAGGGGTGAGGAAGCCCTTGGGGTCGGGCTCAGAGCGCGGCCTTTTCGTCAAGATGCGATAGTAGTCGATAAGGATGGGCGAAGAGAAGTCCACGACGCGGGACCTGGAGTAGGTCAGGCCGAAGGGGCCGAGTGCCAGGTCTGCCTCCTGGGGCGAGGTCAAGAGGGATCAGGGAGGGACTGCATAGCATGTGGGTGTAAGGGTGTCTAACTCGCACACTCGAGCACTTACATTCACAACTACATAAACACAAAATGCGACTTTGTATAGGCTCGTTTATATAGGTACT
>NC_051408.1:27688488-27688840 GCF_015228065.2 Penaeus monodon
TACATGTACCCACACACAGACACAATATAAGCCAACGTCACCCTTCAATACAAACATTCCAGCCCGTTGAGAGGAAACGGTTTCCACCTGATGCACCTGAAATAACAGCCAGCAGAACGAGAGCCGCCTTTTCTAAAATTAAATTCCAATCGGAAACTGGCCTCCTCCAGACCACGGGGAAGACCACGTGACAGTGGCGAGGGGTGGGGGTGGAGGGGGCAGTCTTTGTCGAAGGGGACATGTACTAAACGTTTGATGTTTGCTTTTAGCGGCCCTCATGGTATTTTAGTTATCTCCTTGTTCAATTTCTTTCGTCCTCATTCTATTCATCCCCGAAATTCACAAAATTTAC
>NC_051408.1:27688859-27689054 GCF_015228065.2 Penaeus monodon
AACAATATCGTCATCTAACTTCCCTTAACAGCATCCAGAAATCTCTCCTAAATAAGAATTTTCATGTGAGTTCATCTTACAAAAGCGGTTTCTGCAACTCACGTTTCGCTTGACCATCCCGATCATCCCGTTCCAGTCGCCCGCTTCGGTGGGGATGCCCCAGGCGCCGTCGCGGGGCCGCACCAGGGTGTAGCT
>NC_051408.1:27689319-27689818 GCF_015228065.2 Penaeus monodon
ATAAATTGAAAGGCCACGAGGAGCGCAAAGGGAGGCAAATATAAATGAACACTGAGAATGTAAGAGAGGATAATAGCCAAAAGGGAATTTCTCTCTCGTATTGGAAGCTTTCAACACATTCTCGAAGAATATTCTCGAGCACAGTGCATTACGGAATTGCTAGAAGAGTCTCGGGGGGAGAGAGCACCAAATCAAAGCATAATCATTATTGACTCAATTTGGAAAGTCGCAAAAAGCTCCATCGGCGCAAAAAGCACGAGCAGTACATAGGCCTACCTGAATCTGAGTGCCGTGGACAGGGCGAGGAGCAGGTTGGCCATCGGGCCGCTGATGGAGATGTTGCCGCCCCGGTCCTCCCTGACGGCGATGTGAGGGACCCACTCCTCGGCCGCCACCCGCAGCGTCCGCCCCTCCAGCAGGCTGTCGGGGGGGAGGTAGAGGGCGCTTTTTTTTGGGGGGGAGGGGGTGGCAAGGGGTGGAGGAAGGAGAAGAAAAGGGG
>NC_051408.1:27690765-27690901 GCF_015228065.2 Penaeus monodon
ATCCACCGATTCTCGCCGCGCGCTTACTTCAAAGTCCCGTGTCCTGTCTCGTGCATCTGTTGGCTCCCCTCGCCCGGCACAGGGGACTGCTCGCTTTTTCCGCGCCCTTTGCCTGCTCTTATATTGGCGAACATTT
>NC_051408.1:27696909-27697085 GCF_015228065.2 Penaeus monodon
TCGTTTGTTGGAATATATTATATACAATGAAAAAGCAAGGCGTGCAGCCTACCTCTGGGCAGCGTGGCGGACAAGAGGGCCAAGAACGCAGCGACGGTGTGGTTCAGGTGCATTTTGTCGGCTGGAAGCAACAAGAAATTCTTCAGAAACCTGGAACCAAGGAAAGATGTAATAAA
>NC_051408.1:27697210-27697444 GCF_015228065.2 Penaeus monodon
TGTAGGGGTTATCTGTCTCTTTCCCCTAGTTTGCGGGGCCGTAGGAGCCAACGAGACCTAAGCCTCCGGCCTCCTGTTTCGGCACAGAGTAATTGTCATTGGCGTTGTCTTGTGCACTATTACACTTGGTAGCGTCTTTCAGCAAGAAGAAATAAAATATGTGAAACAGTCATTTGCCCAAAGCATTCACCAAAAATATAGAAGATTAAAAGCTTGTATAATGAATGAAACGTA
>NC_051408.1:27697505-27697909 GCF_015228065.2 Penaeus monodon
GAGAGAACTTTACTGTTATCAATCAGGTTTTTATATTCACTTCCATCATTCCTTTATAATATACTTAACGTATTTTATCATTCCCATTTTGAAGCCGTTTGGAAAAAACGAAACAAAAATCAAAACTCAAAAACCATTATTATTAAAATTAAACACAAAAGAAAAGAATAAACCTCCGAAAAACATAAAAGTACAGCACAAATACACTTAAAAAAAAGGGGCAATCTTAAATAAAACGAATAAAAACAATACCTCTTACTGCTGCAGACTCACTGTATGATTCCATAAAAGGCACGTAAATTAAAACAAAGCACAAATAAAATGATAAAATCAGAGAAGAATGGCGGCTATCTGAAGGATAGCCGACCGTGGTTAATGAGCCGATGCCTGTGCGCAACTCCAGC
>NC_051408.1:27698035-27698130 GCF_015228065.2 Penaeus monodon
TAACTGTAGATTGCCGGGAATTTGGAAAATTAAAGGAGGTTTAATGAATAAAAATATACATAAAACAATATAAACAGTAAAAGAAGGGCCCAAAT
>NC_051408.1:27698366-27698551 GCF_015228065.2 Penaeus monodon
AGCGTCTCCATCCTCCACCTGCAGCGCCTCCGTCAGGCGGTACCTTCTGCAGCGTCGCCGTCAGTGTCTCCATCAGGATCCTCACGCCCTGGTCCATACTTGTAATATTGGTCGCGGGGACACTTTGTGGGGGTTTAGGATGATGCTGAGCGGGTGTGAGTTGCCGAAAGAAGCAGTAGGAGCGG
>NC_051408.1:27705271-27705349 GCF_015228065.2 Penaeus monodon
TTTACATAAAAAAAACGAATTTCAAGAAAAATGAATGCGTGAATATCCCATCCACTATGTTTCTAGATGTTCTAGAAA
>NC_051408.1:27709449-27709534 GCF_015228065.2 Penaeus monodon
GTCGAGCCGGTTGGAGGGTTGTTATGGACATCCCGATTTGCCAGAAGATTTCTGGTTGAGGTTCCCCCACGTTGGTGGTTCAGGG
>NC_051408.1:27709756-27710020 GCF_015228065.2 Penaeus monodon
TACTCTCTGCCTCTATCCGTCTATAGTTGAAGTTTCTTATTACTCCTCTCTCCCGAACTTCTAATGCAACTCGCTCACAGGTTATTACTCGTATAATGTATATTGTATATATGTAAGAATGCATTCGAAAGCTAAGGGTGATATGGGACCTGACCTTCTTGTAGTTCTTATGGCGATATTAGTTCTGCTTTTCCCATCACATGGTCCAACTGGAATTTGTATTGGTCTTTAATGACGATTTTCCCCCCATTCGCCCTTGAAAAA
>NC_051408.1:27710120-27710555 GCF_015228065.2 Penaeus monodon
GTTTGTTTTTTCCGGGTTTGGGGGGCCCAGATTTCTTTGGGGTTTTCGGGGGGTTGGAAACCCCCCCCCCCCCGGGGGTTTTTTCCCCATTTTTTGGGGGGCTGAAAGGGCGTCGGAGAGTGTGGTAAAAAAATGGCTATGATGGTGGGGCAGGGAAAGGTTGGGTGATAGCATGGGAAAGGGGAAAGGCATAACGATGGTGTAAAGTGAAAGACAAACTATGTGCGAAGGAGAGTGGGGAAACTTTGGATGGTAGGTGATTGGTAGAAAGATCGAAGGATTGGTTTGGTGGGAAAATGTAGGGGGTTATGTTAAAAGAGTGGGAAAAATGGGGAACATGTGGAGGAATGGGGACTGATGTCGGGATGGGGAAATGACAGGGGAAGTGTGTTGGAGGTAATTGGGTGAGGAGGAATACCGCGCGCGCGGGTGTAC
>NC_051408.1:27717216-27718011 GCF_015228065.2 Penaeus monodon
TAAATTCTAAATTTTTATTTTTATTTTAAACTTTGCGGGGCTTGATGTAAGGTGCTCCTAGCTGCCCCATATTTTTTCCAATAATAAAATAAAATAAATTATTAAACTGGAATGCTGTATCTGTACAATTTATTGACATGTCTTCATTCAGATACCATTACTATGAATCAATATTGTTGACATGGGATATGCAGGTCTTAGTGTTTCAGTCTTCTAAAACATGTTATGAGAAATATTATAAGAAAAATCATCGCACTAAGGCTAAGCCATTAAGCATTTTGAAGACCCAAGCAGAGAAATCTTTCTATTTCAGGCGCACCTGTGACTTCTCGGTAATTTAGTATTTCAGTTGTAGTACGACCATTTTATAATGTGAAAGTTAGATTTTTTTGTAGTGAACTTTAAGCTGTTATTATCACCCGATCATTTTTATATAACACCTTTATAACCTTTTTACTAAACAAGTTATTTTACATACTTGGAAACTTTGAAGGGCCTAATTTCAAAAACTAATTCCTGATGACTATACCTTTCATCATTCCTTATTCCCATTTTTAAGTCGGAGGAACATATAATGGTGTGTTAACATCATTACATTACATAATAGTAATAGTTTAGAAAAAAAGTCTTGCTATTGATTCTAACAGAGGTATATTCTGGCCTAGAGGGTATAGTATAGATTAGCCTATTTCAAATCCAGATTTAAAATGGCAAGGCCCAATTATACCCTAGGGGTTATTCTGGTCTAGCCCAAACTATACCTGGGTATATTCTCGGGTTAATCTGCACTGCTAT
>NC_051408.1:27718078-27718157 GCF_015228065.2 Penaeus monodon
AGGGCCTCTTCAGTAACACCAATCCAACTGTTAACATTAACGAAAAGGCATAACAGTTCAGCGAGCTATTAAGGTTTTG
>NC_051408.1:27718223-27718295 GCF_015228065.2 Penaeus monodon
GCGGATGCCACAATCACCTCACTTGCCACCGGTGCAGCCTCACTCAACATAGTTGCCACCGCACCGATTCAG
>NC_051408.1:27718688-27718798 GCF_015228065.2 Penaeus monodon
CTCTTGCTATTATCTGCACCCCAATTAATGTAAATGAACAGCAAACTTACTCTGTTTTCAGAGTTCTTTTGCTTTGTCACTGTCCTCAGCAGTCTCTTCTTCCTAAATAA
>NC_051408.1:27719397-27719525 GCF_015228065.2 Penaeus monodon
TCTGGAGAACCTTGGTTTCTCCCGATTTTACCAGTAGACATGAAGGCTAAGCTGATGCTTATCTTCAAGAAATTAGACTGACAAGTCACCAAGGAGTCGGAACTAGACACTGAGGAAAAAAAATCACA
>NC_051408.1:27719919-27720023 GCF_015228065.2 Penaeus monodon
GATTCTCGTGGTCCTACTTAATGCCACATGTAACTGCTTGGTTACATGTGCATGTAAAAGCGATGATAGCCACGAGTGGGATGGACGCTTGAGATTCGCCATTA
>NC_051408.1:27720313-27720461 GCF_015228065.2 Penaeus monodon
ACCTTTCAAGTGATCAAAACGCTCCCACCTGGTTCTGCCAACCTGAAGTGCAATTCTGCTGAAAAGGGTAATAACCCATACTCAAGCAACCACATGCCTCGTGGCCCTTCCATATGAACTTTTTCCAGCATCTCAGGGAGTGGTTGAT
>NC_051408.1:27720554-27720663 GCF_015228065.2 Penaeus monodon
GCTGTGTGACTTGCCTTCGCGCCCTTTGGCTTCTCCACTACTAGGAAATTATTGTGCAGTTCATACCCAACACAGAGATGGATGAAGACGACCTGCAAGAGGATGGCGG
>NC_051408.1:27720924-27721194 GCF_015228065.2 Penaeus monodon
TAAACATGAAGGCGGGCGTCGCCTATTCAACGCTGGCCACCAGCTGCACCATTACTCTTTTTCCTTGCAAGAATCCATAAATCTGGTGTCCGCGTCCTAGTGGGACACTGGCGCTGCCTGCCACTCTGCCAGCCTCTCAGTGGAGGAAGCCACACGACATAAGACGTCATTCAGACTAACCGCAGCCAAATGCACACCAATCCCCACATGCAGCCACAAAATCTCAACATCCGAAGCTCCATCCAACATGGAGTGAGCTTCAGTGGTGTC
>NC_051408.1:27722836-27722967 GCF_015228065.2 Penaeus monodon
CTCACTACTCTGGCCCATAGGAAGTTCATTGAGTGAGAGGAGAAGAAGCATTCCTACTGCGGATTATAGGCCGCCAACAACATATCCCGATCGATTGCCTTGTCTGTGGATAAGACACGCATTATCTCGTA
>NC_051408.1:27739245-27739318 GCF_015228065.2 Penaeus monodon
GAACATCTAGAACATAGTGAGTGGGCATATTCACGCATTCATTTTTCTTGAAATTCGTTTCTTTTATGTAAAA
>NC_051408.1:27754487-27754692 GCF_015228065.2 Penaeus monodon
TTTATGTGAAAATCATATATGGGGGCACTCTAGCTGATTATATTTGATATATATTATCATCGTGCTCCACTGCGTTTAACTGATGCCTTATTTCGTAAAATTTGGTCTCTGATTGTCTGTGCATTAATTTCGGCTCAGTACCTAAGCCTTAGTGGTAAAATCTATTGAAATATTTAAAAAATGGAATTATCAACAGAGCATCGCA
>NC_051408.1:27754917-27755034 GCF_015228065.2 Penaeus monodon
TGCCGAGACCTGACTTCGGCAGTAGTCACTTGAAGCCGCCCTGCTGGTGAGAGACCGAGGACGAGGCTGTTGGACCTGAAGGGACCCAACAGGGGGCTACAGTGAATGATTTAAGCG
>NC_051408.1:27755497-27756435 GCF_015228065.2 Penaeus monodon
CGCACTAAAGCAAATTTTCCGACGCGAAGCACTATGAATGCGACGCATCGCTTTAGTGTTTGTCAGGTATTCGCGCGAAGTCTTCCGCCTTTGAAAATCCGGGGCGTTAGAGAGGCTCCCCGTATATGACAAGACTTGAGAGAGCATTATTGGCAGCGAGCGCAAGCAGGCGCTGTCGCGTGCTGACGGACAGTTATTGGCGGGAAATACGGGATAGGTAATGAGAAGCGAGGGAAGGACTGTGGGACGGGGGGGCCGAGGACGTTGACGCCGAATTGAGGCAGTTACGAGAGGGCGGAAGGACATGAGGATGAGAAGGAGGGGAAAGTGCGGAGAGATAAGGGAAGCAATAGGGGGTTTAAAATGCGAGGATGAGATCAGGTGAGAAAAGAGGCGGTTGAGGAATGGAAGTGGAAAAATGGGAGGTTATGAGGAAAATAAGCGGATTGACATGCAAAAGCAAGTGAGGACGAAAACAAAAAAGGTTGAATAACGCATGAGGGAGGCACTGAAAGAAAAGACAGGAAATGAAGAATTAAGGGATAGAAAAGAGAGAAAATTCTTGATAATGAAAATAAGGAAAACAAGAAAAATACATCTAAACAAAGAAACAATATGGTAAAAAAACGAACAGAAACAAAACAGAACGATTCTCAGTCGCAAAGAAAAGAAAACCAACAACAAAAACTGACGAAGCAAAAATCCACGGACCAAGCAGAACACGAGGAAGTAAAACGAGAAGAAAACGCAAAGACCACGATACATGTGAGTGACAAGGTCTCGCGGCGACAGAGAACGAAAAGCACACGCTGTAGAGTTTCTCGGGAAAAACTCTTGAGAAGCCGAGAGAAGGAGGACCGGAGGCGGAGGCGGTCGAGGCTCAGGGCGGAAAATCTACCTTGCGGTGGATGTAGAATGATAGGGGTGAGAAATACACC
>NC_051408.1:27756585-27756791 GCF_015228065.2 Penaeus monodon
CAAAACTGAATCATATAGTTTCTGCCGATTCGTCTGTGCGCACGTTACGGTTACATTAGCATGATAAGCATCCATGTGACTCGAAATCTTGAAGTCCAATGCATTTTAATGGTTATTCGTAAAATGGTTATAATTGACAAACAACATATTATGCATAAAACTGTAAATTGATAACATAAATAACGACATAATGATATGATAAATTG
>NC_051408.1:27756966-27757304 GCF_015228065.2 Penaeus monodon
TAAGGTAACGTAAAGAGAAAAAAGGGAAATGGGGCAGGAGAATAGAGGGCATAAGAAGGGAAAGAGGAAAAGGAGGAGAGGGAGCTCAGAGGAAAAAGGGGGTGTTGGACGACGTGGAGGGAAATGGGAGAAAGGGAGCGAAGGAGGTGGGGAAGATAAGGGGAAGAGAAGGAATAGTGGGGAGGGGGGGGAGGTAGGGCGAATATGGTGTCTGGAGGCAGGAAGGGAGAGGAGATGAAAGGAAAAAGGAGAAGGGAGACGAAAGGTTTAGAAGGCAGGGTGAAAAAAGAGTGGACACCTCTATTTTTGTTTTGTTCCGTTGGAAATTGCATAGAAGT
>NC_051408.1:27757955-27758300 GCF_015228065.2 Penaeus monodon
GGAAGCGAAATTACTACAGTATAACGACTAGAAGACTACACAACGGAAAAATTGGCTACTTGTCAGGAGCAAGCCTTAGAACAGTCCATTACAAGCCTAGCTCTTACACACAGTCGTAGGTGTATATGGTGTGCGTTGCGTGGCTCCTTCTGTTACTCGGTATCGACTAAGCAACGGCATGATAAACTAGATATATTCCAAATCCAAAACACAGACCTATAAGCATTGAATAATGCACGATTCCAAACCGCCATTTGCCTCCCCATCCCTCCCTCCCTCCACCACACTCCAGATGAACACCGAACAGCGCATCCCTTCCGGATACCCTAAAGAATCTCTAGAGAG
>NC_051408.1:27758360-27758850 GCF_015228065.2 Penaeus monodon
CGCCACTCCTCTATTCATGCGTGCATAGGAGAGTATATTAAGGCGGAGGATCTTGCGCGTCCCATTCAGTTTCCCTTTCTCGCTTGCGCCGTCAATAGCCGTTGCCTCGTTGGACCGCGTGAACAGGGTGAGTCCCTTGCTCCCTCATCCTTGGCTTTCCGTTGAAATATATGTTCTCTGTCTGTATATAACGGGCTTCTCGGGATCTAGATGGTATGTGTGTATTATTATATCTAGACACACCTGAAGTACATAGGTAATGTTCCCAGGCAAGAAACATCCAGCAAAGAGCGTGAGGCCTGACGTCGACGCAGCTTCTGGCTGAAGGAAAGCTACAAGCCTCCTAGGAACTAAAAGCTTCGAGGAATCAACACCCCGGCGCAATGATCACGGACCTCTTCCACAAATGGGCTGTCCGGACAGGTGAGGAAGATGGACGATACATACGAATGCACGATAGGAGGAGGTCTAGATCCTCACATTTTTCTCG
>NC_051408.1:27762452-27762839 GCF_015228065.2 Penaeus monodon
GAAGTATCGTCCAAAGCGTTGGTGAGGGGTCTTTGGAGATTGTGTTCGCGTGCGAAAACCAATAGGATGCACGACCACGTTGCTACCAGACTGTAAACGGCTGCAAACAGATGCACTGGTAGTTAACGTATGCACGACTCAAAACACGAGGAATGAAAATACGAGACGATGACTGGGTGTAAGCTGAGTGCTGTGGGCGTGCCCGGCCAGCACAGGGCCAAAGGCTGATGGTGTTCTGCACAGAACGGTGACGGAACGGACCTCGGGCGTTAAATAGTCAGCCATAATCGACAACTAGCTCCTGCAGAGGCAATGTTCTGAACGAACGCGCAGCCCAGTGGAGAGACGGTGACCACGCCCATTATATAGACTGCCTGCAGACGTGAT
>NC_051408.1:27763176-27764769 GCF_015228065.2 Penaeus monodon
GGTTAATGTTAATCATAGGATTAATATCTAAATCTCTAGACGCTGGGAGGTGCTATCCTACAACCATCTCGAGAACTTACTGACCTTGCAAACGCGACCTTGTTGACCTTCGTGGCCCCGATGACACCAAGGTCACGAGCCACACCCATTGGCCCCAATTCCGGTGCCACTTCCGCTCTGGCACCCAGTCCTCGGCACTCTCTACGTAATCATAGGTATTTGTGCTAACTGCACTTATGATAGTTCTTCTGGTATTATTGCACTATGCTTGTAATTTTGGTCATGTGTCAGAAATAAGTTTCGTTTTGTAAAGTAATAGTAACAAACTCAGAGGTGTCTGTCTTTCCCTGACACGCACACAAAAGAAGACTAAAGTACGATTCCTCCGGGACCTCTCTACCCCACGTGACACTCACTTCGCCCCTGCAGGTCTCCTGGCGCTGACGGGCAACAGTATGGTACTGGGGGTCTTCTGCCATGACCAGAAGCCTACGCTGGGCACCAACCTCCTCACCATGAACCTGGCGCTCTCAGATGCCTGATGATGCCCTCACACAGTTTCCGGGTCCTTCATCTCGAACTGCTCCACCAAGTCGTGGACGCTCGGGCCCGCGGCATTGGAGGTGAGCTATCCTTTAGGGCGCGAAACTGGCACGGCGCATTTCCTTCCATGGGTCTGACGACGGTTTTTATTTTTTTTCGAACATTGTCACATTTCCAAAACTCATTGCTGAACCTGCATCTCCAGAATCAGAGCTTACGTAGTTATTTTCTCCTATGTCCTTTGTCCATGGCCACCCGCGCCCCAGATATACGGCTTCCGCGGCGCCCTCTTCGGAACCGTATCCATCATCACATGGCCCTCATCGCCTCGCCGGTACCGCGCCATCGTCACGCCCTTCGCAGGTAAGTTAAGTGTCATATTAATTTGATTGATTATAGTTTTCAAATGCAAATACATTCTCCAGTCCCCGCTCAGCAGGAAGAACTAATCCTTGTACCCCGTAATCACCAGGGCGGCGGCCGAGTTTCGGGCGTGCAATGTGAGTGGGCCCTGGGCGCGTGGGGTGTCTGTACCAGCGGCGTGGGGTAGCCTTCCCTCCTTGGCTGGAACCAGTACGTCTTGAGGGATTCCTTACAAGGGGGGGTGCGATTCCTCTATGTGTTTATACATATTTTATCCTATTAGCAGAAGGGGCATTTTGCGTTCTTCTGATTGAAATCTGTCCGTCCATACTAGTAAGAGATGTTAAAAAAACATACATTCAGTTGCGTGTTCCAACGGTCGAGATTGAAGTCCTCTGGGCAGATTCTGGCTTTGTCTTTACCTAGAACTTTTTTCTGGTACATTACGAAAAAAAAAGATAAAAACAAAAACGCTACTTCCTAGTGTTTCTCTTTCACGTGATTGCATTTATATAAATGCATATATACAATAATCTTATGATTCTTGCGAAAGATTTAGAGAAAGAATCACGGGTGTGCAGTAGTAAAAGATATATACAACCTATAGTTGATAATAATGTGCTATGCTAATGGTGAAAAAATATGAATGAGGGAAAAAGAACTTCACAGCGCAAAGGACATGCATAT
>NC_051408.1:27766729-27766836 GCF_015228065.2 Penaeus monodon
GATTCCGGGGTTATATTATTGATCCTCGTTATGAAGGAGGGAGCACAGAGACATTGGGTCTTGGGTAAGCGTGGTGCTCTGGAGCGCAGGTCAGCCACCAGCCCTGA
>NC_051408.1:27767572-27768414 GCF_015228065.2 Penaeus monodon
AGAGAAGAGAAGAAAAGAAAGAATGTATACTGTAGACTAGATAAAGAGCGAAGAAGAAGATAATAGATATGGAAAAGAGATATTACTGAAGGGAGGAGAATATAGATATATAGAGAGAAAGCTTAAAAAGGGAGAGATATGTGAGTAGAAAATAAAAGGCCTGCTATATAGGTAATAAAAGAGGTTTGAGTGGTTGCATGTACTGATACAGAATATTCGATATGAAAGCATTGCACAGTTTCATATACCTAACAAATAAAAAAAAATGAAGAATCGATAATTCATTAAACAAAAATATCACCATTTCGGTCACCCACGTTGGCACGCCCACACCCTATGTGCGGCCCGTGGAACATTTGCTATTTATCCTTCTTACATTAGCCCACTTTACATGATTATTCAGGCCAGTTCCTTCGTCCTTTTAAAATTATCATTTACACACTAATTTTTTTGTTATTGTTTTTAGAATAAATGAAATAGCCCAGGGCTATACTCATGGGTTCCGTGAGCTAATTGTCCCTAGACGATATAAGTAGCCCGCGGGGTGACAAGAAGAATTAGTTTGGAAATTATGATTCGCCATAAAGGAAAATAAACGTTGTATATAATACCATTAGTTAATCACAATTAAATATCTGACAAGTTCGAATAAATCCGTACTAGTACGTTGATACCTTTTTTTAATGTGAACACTTGGACTCTCAAGATGATTGAGAAGGGAAAGATTAGCCCGCGAAAGGGTTGAGTTTGACTGCCCTTGATCTAAACCTCCGAACGAACTGAGCCCCGCCACGTTGCCCCGACCTGGCGAAAATTGCAAAAAAGGGAGTTCGGACTTTATG
>NC_051408.1:27768504-27768591 GCF_015228065.2 Penaeus monodon
AACCTGGATAATATAATTTAATTCCACCATTTTGTCATGTGCTCACAATCCCAGGGCCGAGTTGTGTATGTGGGAAATACAGGCGCG
>NC_051408.1:27768658-27768763 GCF_015228065.2 Penaeus monodon
AACGTTTCATGCCTGATGTTGTCACTGTTTTGCGCGTGTAAGGAAGCGCCTGGACTCGGGGCTTGCCAGAGGCGCAAGGCGAAGGGTGTTCCGTTGCCTTGTTAG
>NC_051408.1:27769147-27770034 GCF_015228065.2 Penaeus monodon
ACCGGGGGCAGTTAACACCTTCCTTTTGCACGCAGCGTGGCACCTTTAGACTACCTGATCGGCCGACGCGTGGATCGATCCTCGTCGTGGCCCTGTCCTGGCAGCTACATCGTCCCCCTCGCGTCATCGCCGCTGCTACGTCCACATCGTGATCTCCGTGAATCGCCACGACGAGGACTCCTTAACCATGAGCGGGCGCAGGGAGAGGTAAGGAGCACGAGGAGGAAGGAAGGCTAACGCAGAGAGGGTGAGAGATACGTGGATCAAGAATGGCAAATGGGGAGAGGAAGAGGATGTGAAAGATCAGAGAGGGTGAGAATTGGAAAATGAAGCGAGGCAGATCCGGTTAATCATAGGGATATTAATCTTCGAGAGAAATAGAAATTTAAAGAAAAAAAAAAAAATATATGTAGGGAGAGGGAGGAAGCGATGCGATACGAGGGAAACTGATGAGTAAACCACACGCAGAGTAATGTAAAAAAAAAAAATTTGAAACAAAAGATTAAACGTCTGAAAGCAAAAAATTATAAGAATAGATTTGGTTTTACGCCACGCCGGTGGCGGGTTACCCCGAGTGGCTGCCCTTCCTATTAATCACTCCACCGCTCCCCGGCCGCGAACGTTACTGGCTGCACCCGGCGCCCGCTTAAAAGTCTTATAAGAATAAGAAGTAAAATTGTCTTAACGCAATCCTTGTGATGTCTGATCACGGGGATGGCGATGACTCGGTGGCGGCGCTAGTCATCAAAATTTGGGGACTTTTATTTTTTTTTTACGAGTGAACTCCGTGATGATAAGCTGTGAGGACGTTGAAAAATTAAAACAATAATCCTTTGGAAGTATATTTCCTTGAAATTAGACAATACCTTTACACATTTACGAAAACG
>NC_051408.1:27770392-27771854 GCF_015228065.2 Penaeus monodon
GTTTGAGGCGCGAGGTGAGCTGAATTAAAATAGTGTTTTAATCCGAAATCCGGCATCCATGCAAGTCCATTTTAGGCTTCTCAGAAATTCAAACCTCAGACCGCGAAACCATATTGGAGTCCATCCCTTTCCTAAGAACAGAACAGAAATAAAGTTCAAAGAGGCATCTAGTCTCAATTACTGATTGTTACACAAACGCACATATACGGGAAAAAAATCGATATATGACACTAGTTTATTTTCAAAGTTAAACGAGGGATAAAAAAAGTACTTTCCTCTCCACAGTCAAGACCGAAGTAACATAAAATTCAATATCTTCTCATGTCAAGAGGCACATTTTCTTGTCAAAGACATAGCAGGGGCTTAACCTCATAATGCTCTCCATGGCGACGTAGGCTTTCGTGACGAAAATCATGGGCTCATCGCCTCGTCACAGATGTAGCTGCGTATTTCATCGTAAGATTTCATCCCCTCGTCATCGACGTCGCAGCAGCATATCTCCTGGTCACCTAAGTCTCGGAAGCGTACCCTCTTGTAAACGATGTCGCAGGGGCTTATCTTCTCGTCACCGACGTCGCGTGGGCTTATCTTCTCGTCACCGACGTCGCATGGGCTTATCTTCTCGTCACCGACGTCGCGGGGGCTTATCTTCTCGTCACCGACGTCGCGGGGGCTTATCTTCTCGTCACCGACGTCGGGGGTTATCTCTCGTCCCGACGTCGGGGGCTTATCTTCTCGTCACCGACGTCGACGTGGGTTTATTCTCGTCACCGACGTCTGGGCATCTCCTCCGCCCGGGAGTATTCTCGTCACGACCACGGGCTTATTCTCGTCACCGACGTCCGGGGCTTATCTTCTCGTCACCGACGTCGCTGGGTACTTTCGTACCGACGTCTCGGGCAATCTCGGCGGGGCTACTTCTGCTTTCCCGACGTCCGGGGGCTTATCTTCTCGTCACCGACGTTCGGCGGCCAATCTCTCGTCCCGACGTCATGGGCTTATTTCGTCACCGACGTCGCGGGGGCTTATCTTCTCGTCACCGCGTCGCGGGGCTTACTTCCGTCCCCGGTGGGCTTATTTCTCGTCACCGACGCCCGGGGGGTTATTTTCTGTCACCGACGTCGCGTGGGCTTATCCTTCTCGTCACCGATCCGTGGGTTTCTTCTCGTCACTACGTCTCGTCGCCAATCCTCGTTACTGGGCTCACGTGGGGCTTTCTCTCGTCCACGACGTCCGGGGGCTTATCTCTCGTCACCGACGTCCGGGCACTCTCGTCACCGACGTCGCGTGGCTTATCTTCTCGTCACGACGTCCGGGGCTTACCGTCCGGTCCCTTTCGTCCGGGCCCGGGCTTTTCTTCCGGGCCCCGGGGGTTATTTCGTCACCGGGCGGGCCCATTTCCCAACCGGGGTTATCTTCTCTCACGAGTCGCGGGGGCTTTTTTTCCCGCAAAAAAAAAAAA
>NC_051408.1:27789577-27789704 GCF_015228065.2 Penaeus monodon
TGCCGAGACCTGACTTTGTCAGGTCTCGGCAGTTAGTCACTTGAAGCGCCTGCTGGTGAGAGACCGAGGACGAGGCTGTTGGACCTGATATGACCCAACAGGGGTGCTACAGTGAATGATCTAAGCG
>NC_051408.1:27790106-27791006 GCF_015228065.2 Penaeus monodon
CGCCCACAAGCCAAATTTTCCGACGCGAAGCACATGAATCGACGCATCGCTTTAGTGTTTTGTCATGTATTCGCGCGCGTCTTCCGCCTTTGAAATCCGGGGCGTAGAGAGGCTCCCCGTTACTGACAAGACTTGAGAGAGCATATTGGGCAGCCGAGCGCAGCAGGCGCTGTCGCTGCTGAGGACAGGTTTATTGGCGGGAAATACGGGGAGGTAATGAGAAGCAAGGGAAGAACGGCTGAGGACGGGGGAGGCCGAGGACGTTGACGCGAGTTGAAGGGCAGTTACGAGAGGCGGAAGGAATGAGGATGATAAGAGGGGAAAGTTGGGAGAGATAAGGGAAGCAATAGGGGGTAAAATGCGAGGTGAGATCAGGTGAGAAAAGAGGCGGTGAGGAATGGAGTGGAAAATTGGAGGTTATTGAGAAATAAGCGGATTGACATGCAAAGCAAGTTGAGGAGAAGCAAAAAAGTTGAATAACGCATGAGGGAGGCACTGAGAAGAAAAGACAGGAAATGAAGAATAAGGGATAGAAAGAGAGAAAATTCTTGATAATTGAAAATAAGTAAAACAAGAAAAATACATAAAACAAAGAAACAATATTGTAAAAAAACGAACAGAAACAAACAGAACGATTCCTCAGTCGCAAAGAAAGAAAACCAACAACAAAAAATGACCGGAAGCAAAAATCACGACCAAGCAGAACACGAAGGAAGTAAAACGAGAAGAAACGCAAAGACCACGATACATGTGAGTGACAAGGTCTCGCGGTGCACAGAGAACGAAAAGAATTACGCTGTAGAGTTTCTCGGAAAAACTCTTGAGAAGCCGAGAGAAGGAGGACCCGGAGGCGGAGGCGGTCGAGGCTCAGGGCGGAAAATCTACCTTGCGGTGATGTAG
>NC_051408.1:27791222-27791381 GCF_015228065.2 Penaeus monodon
GTTACGGTTACATTTAAGCCTGATAGCATTCCATGTGACTCGAACTTGAAGTCAATTCATTTTAATGTTATCTGTAAAATGGAGTTATAATTGACAACATACATATTATGCATAAAACTGTAATTGATAACATAAATATACGACATATGATATGATACA
>NC_051408.1:27791496-27791878 GCF_015228065.2 Penaeus monodon
CATAGAAAGGAAGGTGGGGGGGGGGAGGAGGGGGGCAAGAAGGAAGGGGGAAGAAAGGGAGGGGAAGGTAACTTAAAGAGAAAAGGGAAATGGGGAAGGAGAATAGAGGGCATAGAGAAGGGGAAAGAGGAAAAGGAGGGAGAGGGAGCTCAGAGGAAAAAGGGGGTTGGGAGTGGGAGGGAAAGGGATAAGGGAGCGAAGGAGGTGGGGAAGATATGGGGGAAGAGGAAGGAAGTGGGGGGGGGGGGGAGGTAGGGCTGAAAGTGTCTGAGCAGGACAGGGAGAGGGAGATGAAAGGAAAAGGGAGAAGGGAGACGAAAGGTAGAAGGAGGGTGAAAAAGAGAGGAACACCTCTTATTTTGTTTTGTTCCGTGGAAATTGC
>NC_051408.1:27792553-27792756 GCF_015228065.2 Penaeus monodon
GGCTACTTGGCAGGAACAAGCCTTTAGAACAGTCCATTAAAGCCAGCTCTTCCACACAGTCGTAGTGTGTATATTTGTGCGTGCGTGGCTCCTTCTGTTATTCGGTATCGACTAAGCAACGCATGGATAAACTAGATATGATTTCAAATCCAAAACACAGACCTATAAGCATTGAATAATGCACGATTTGCAAACCGCCATTG
>NC_051408.1:27792781-27792846 GCF_015228065.2 Penaeus monodon
ACACACTTCCAGATGAACACCGAACATCTGCATCCCTTCCGGATACCCTAAGATCTCTAGAGATG
>NC_051408.1:27792914-27793395 GCF_015228065.2 Penaeus monodon
ATTCATGCGTGCATAGGAGAGTATATAAGGCGGAGATCTTGCGCGTCCCATTCAGTTATCCCTTTCTCGCCTTGGCCGTAGCCGTTGCCTCGTGGGACCTGCGTCGAACAGGTGAGTCCCTTGCTCCCTCATCCCTTGGCTTTCGTGAATATATGTCTCTCTGTCTGTATATAACGGCTTTCTCGGGATCTAGATGGTATGTGTGTATTATTATATCTAGACACACCTGAAGTATATATGAATGTTCTCCAGGCAAGAAACATCCAGCAGAGCGTGAGCCTGACGTCGACGCAGCATTCTGGCTGAAGGAAAAGCGACAAGCCTTCTAGGAACTAAAAGCTTCCGAGGAATCACACCCCGGCGCAATGATCACGGACCTCTTCCACAACATGGGCTGGCCGGACAGGTGAGGAAAGATGTGACGCATACATACGAATGCAGATATGAGAGGTCTTATATACTCACATTTCTCTGAGCATTG
>NC_051408.1:27797403-27798898 GCF_015228065.2 Penaeus monodon
GGTGCTATCCTACACCCATCTCCGAGAACTTACTGACCTTGCAAACGTGACCTTGTTGACCTTCGTGGCCCCCGATGTACACCATAAGGTCCACGAGCATTGGCACCAATTCCCGGTGCCACATCCGCTCTGGCACCCAGTCCTCGGCACTCTCTACGTAATCATAGGTATTTGTGCTAACTGCACTATTGATAGTTCTTCTTGTTATTATTGCACCTATGCTTGTAATTTCTGGCAGTCAAGAAAATAAGTTTTCGTTTTGTAAGTAATTAATAACAAACTTCAGAGGTGTCAGAGGTGTCTGTCTTCTCCCTGACACGCACAAAAGACGACTAAAGTACGATTCCTCGGGCCCCTCCCGTTGACACTCCTTCGCCCCTGCAGGTCTCCTGGCGCTGACGGGCAACAGTATGGTACTGTGGGTCTTCGCCATGACCAGAAGCCTCCGCTCGGGCACCAACCTCCTCACCATGAACCTGGCGCTCTCAGATCTCCTGATGATGCTCACACAGTTTCCGGTCCTCATCTCGAACTGCTTCCACCAGTCGTGGACGCTCGGGCCGCTGGCTTGTGAGGTGAGCTATCTTTCGGGAGTGAAACTGCCCGGTCGCATTTTCCTTCCATGTGGTCTGACGACGGTTTTTATTTTTTTCGAAAATTGTCACATTTTCAAAACTCATTGCTGAACCTGCATCTCCAGATCAGAGCTTACTGTATTTCTCTCTATGTCCTTTTCCATGGCCACCCGCGCCCCAGATCTACGGCTTCTGCGGCGCCCTCTTCGGAACCGTATCCATCATCACCATGGCCCTCATCGCCTTCGACCGGTACCGCGCCATCGTCACGCCCTTCGCAGGTAAGTGTCAGTGTCATATATTTGATTGATTATAGTTTTCAAACTGCAAATACATTCTCCAGTCCCCGCTCAGCAGGAGGAACTAATCCTTGTACCCCGTAATCACCAGGGCGGCGGCTGAGTTTCGGGCGTGCAATGATGTGGGCCTTGGGCGCGTGGGTGTACAGCGCGGCGTGGTGTAGCCTTCCCTTCCTTGGCTGGAACCAGTACGTCCTTGAGGGATTCCTAACAAGGTGGGGTGCGATCCTCTATATGTGTTTATACATATTTCATCCCTATTAGCAGAATGGGGCATTTTGCGTTTCTCTCTGATTTGAAATCTGTCCGTCCATACTAGTAATAGATGTTATAAATACATACATTCAGTGTGTGTTCCAACGGTCGAGATTTGAAGTTCCTCTTGGGCAGATTCTGCTTTGTCTTTACCTAGAACTTTTTTCTGGTACATTTACGAAAAAAAAGATAAAACAAAACGTACTTCTAGTGTTTCTCTTTTCACTGTGATGCATTTCATTATAAATGAATATATATTAATAATCTTATTGATTCTTGCGATAAGATTTAGAGAAAGAAATCATCGGGTGTGCAGTAGTAAAAGATATATACATACCTATAGTTTGATAATAAATGTGCTATGCT
>NC_051408.1:27801496-27802189 GCF_015228065.2 Penaeus monodon
TATGTGAGTAGAAAATAAAAGAGCCTGCTATATAGGCTAATAAAAGAGGTTTGAGTGCATGTACTGATACAGAATATTCGATATGAAAGCATTGCACAGTTTCATATACCTGTACAATAAAAAAAATAAAGAATGATAATCATTAAAACAAAAATATCACCATTTGCGTCACCCACGTGGCCCGCCACACTCCTATGTGCGGCCCGTGGAACATTTGCTATTTCCTTCTTACATTCAGCCACTTTACATGATTATTCAGGCCAGTCCTTCGTCTTTTAAACTTATCATTTACACTCCTACATTTTTTCTGTTATTGTTTTTATAATAAATGAAATAGCCCAGGGGCTATACTCATGGTCCGTGAGCTAATTGTCCCCTAGACGATCATAAGTAGCCCGCGGGGTGACAAGAAGAATTAGTTTGTGAAATTATGATCGCCATAAAGGAAAATAACGTCGTATATAATTACCATTAGTATCACCATTTAAAATCTGACAAGTCGAATAAATTACGTACTAGTACGTGATACCATTTTTTAATGTGAAACTTGTGACTCTCAAGATGATTGCTGAAGGGAAAATTAGCCCGCGAAAGGGTTTGAGTTTGACTGCCCTGATCTAAACCTTCCGAACGAAACTGAGCCCCGCACGTTGCCCCGACCTGGCGAAAATTGCAAAAAGGTGATTTCGGACT
>NC_051408.1:27802269-27802369 GCF_015228065.2 Penaeus monodon
ATCCTAATTATACCTGGATATATAATTTAATTCACACATTTTGTCATGTGCCTCACAACTCAAGGCACGAGTTGTGTATGTGGGAATTACAGGCGCGGAA
>NC_051408.1:27802435-27802537 GCF_015228065.2 Penaeus monodon
AACGTTTCATCCTGATGTTGTCACTGTTTTGGCTGTAGAGGAGACGCCTGGACTCGGGGCTGCCAGATGCGCAAGGCGTAAGGGTGTTCCGTTGCCTGTTAG
>NC_051408.1:27802700-27803078 GCF_015228065.2 Penaeus monodon
CCCGAGGCGTTAACACCTTCCTTTTCACTGCAGCTGCACCTTCGACTACCTGAGCGGCGACGCGTGGAGTCGATCCTACGTCGTGGCCCTGTTCCTGGCAGCCTACATCGTCCCCCTCGCCGTCATCGCCTGCTGCTACGTCCACATCGTGATCTCCGTGAATCGCCACGACGAGGACATCCTTAACCACGAGCGGGCGCAGGGAGAGGTAAGGAGAACGAAGGAAGAAGGAAGACTAACGCAGAGAGGGTGAGAGATACGTGGATCAAGAATGGCAAATGGGGAGAGGAAGAGGTATGTGAAAGATCAGAGAGGGGAGAATTGGAAAATGAAGAGAGGCAGATACGGTTAATCATAGGGATATTTAATATTCGAGAG
>NC_051408.1:27803108-27803307 GCF_015228065.2 Penaeus monodon
TGTAGGGAGAGGGAGGTAAGCGATGCGATACGAGGGAAACTGATGTAGTAAACCACACGCAGAGTAATGTAAAAAAAAAAAATAGAAACAAAAGATTAAAAGTTGAAAGAAAAAATTATAAGAATAAGATTTGGTTTTACGCCACGACGGTGGCGGCTGTTACCCCGAGTAGATGACCTTCCTCTTAATCACTCTCACC
>NC_051408.1:27803373-27803570 GCF_015228065.2 Penaeus monodon
GTAAAATTGTCTTAACGCAATCCTTGATGTCTGACACGGACATGGCGATGACTCGCGTGGCGGCGCTAGTCATCAAATTTTGTTGACTTTTAATTTTTTTTTTACGAGTTGAACTCCGTGATGATAGCTGTGAGGAAGTTGAAAAATTAAACAATAATCATTTCGAGTATATTTCCTTGAAATTAGACAATGACCTT
>NC_051408.1:27803933-27805726 GCF_015228065.2 Penaeus monodon
AGGCGCGAGGTGAGCTGAATTTAAAATAGTGTTTTAATCCGAAATCCGGCATCCATGCAAGTCCATTTTAGGCTTCTCAGAAATTCAAACCTCAGACCGCGAAACCATATTGGAGTCCATCCCTTTCCTAAGAACAGAACAGAAATAAAGTTCAAAGAGGCATCTAGTCTCAATTACTGATTGTTACACAAACGCACATACACGGAAAAAAAATCGATATATGACACTAGTTTATTTTCAAAGTTAAACGAGGGATATAAAAAGTACTTTCCTCTCCACAGTCAAGACCGAAGTAACATAAAATTCAATATCTTCTCATGTCAAGAGGCACATTTTCTTGTCAGAGACATAGCAGGGGCTTAACCTCATAATGCTCTCCATAGCGACGTAGGCTTTCGTGACGAAAATCATGGGCTCATCGCCTCGTCACAGATGTAGCTGCGTATTTCATCGTAAGGTTTCATCCCCTCGTCATCGACGTCGCAGCAGCATATCTCCTGGTCACCTAAGTCTCGGAAGCTTACCCTCTTGTAAACGATGTCTCAGCGGCCAATCCTCTCGTCTCCGACGTCACGGGGGCTTATCTTCTCGTCTCCGACGTCACGGGGGCTTATCTTCTCGTCACCGACGTCGCGGGGGCTTATCTTCTCGTCATCGACGTCACGGGGGCTTATCTTCTCGTCATCGACGTCACGGGGAATTATCTTCTCGTCATCGACGTCACGGGGAATTATCTTCTCGTCGCCGACGTCGCTGGGGCTTATCTTCTCGTCACCGACGTCACGGGGGCTTATCTTCTCGTCACCGACGTCGCGGGGGCTTATCTTCTCGTCACCGACGTCGCGGGGGCTTATCTTCTCGTAACCGACGTCACGGGGGCTTATCTTCTCGTCATCGACGTCACGGGGGCTTATCTTCTCGCCACTGACGTCTCGGGGGCCAATCCTCTCGTCACCGACGTCGCGGGGGCTTATCTTCTCGTAACCGACGTCACGGGGGCTTATCTTCTCGTCATCGACGTCACGGGGGCTTATCTTCTCGTCACCGACGTCGCGTGGGCTAATCTTCTCGCCACTGACGTCTCGGCGGCCAATCCTCTCGTCACCGACGTCACGGGGGCTTATCTTCTCGTCACCGACGTCGCGGAGGCTTATCTTCTCGTCACCGACGTCACGTGGGCTTATCTTCTCGTCACCGACGTCTCGGCGGCCAATCCTCTCGTCACCGACGTCGCGGGGGCTTATCTTCTCGTCACCGACGTCGCGTGGGCTTATCTTCTCGTCACCGACGTCTCGGCGGCCAATCCTCTCGTCACCGACGTCGCGGGGGCTTATCTTCTCGTCACCGACGTCACGGGGGCTTATCTTCTCGTCACCGACGTCGCGTGGGCTTATCTTCTCGTCACCGACGTCGCGTGGGCTTATCTTCTCGTCACCGACGTCGCGGGGGCTTATCTTCTCGTCACCGACGTCTCGGCGGCCAATCCTCTCGTTACCGACGTCACGGGGGCTTATCTTCTCGTCACCGACGTCGCGTGGGCTTATCTTCTCGTCACCGACGTCGCGTGGGCTTATCTTCTCGTCACCGACGTTGCGTGGGCTTATCTTCTCGTCACCGACATCGCGGGGGCTTATCTTCTCGTCACCGACGTCGCTTGGGCTTATCTTCTCGTCACCGACGTCGTTTGGACTTATCTTCTCGTCACCGACGTCGCGTGGACTTATCTTCTCGTCACCGACATCACGGCGGCCAATCCTCTCGTCACCGACGTCGCGAAGGCTTATCTTCTCGTC
>NC_051408.1:27807142-27807461 GCF_015228065.2 Penaeus monodon
GCGTAGGTAAGGTATGAAATGTCATTCACAGAATGACAATTCCATTGTCCATGAGATGTGAAATGTGTATTATTAAGATAACTGGCGTTTGATATGCAGCACAAATACCACTCATTTCTGGCGGATTCACTTTCCACTGGCAAATATTCGATTGTCATACCATGAACGAAATCACTGAGGCCCGCCGCTTCTTCTCACACAGGGCGTCAAGTACACCAACTTGCAGCGGCGAGAAGCTCAGCTGGCCAGAGTGGTGTTCACGTCGGTTTTCTTCTGGGCTCTGGCTTGGACGCCCTACGCTGGTGAGACTCCCTCTCAC
>NC_051408.1:27807648-27807774 GCF_015228065.2 Penaeus monodon
AATGAGTGAGTGAGTGAGAAAGAAAGAGGGAGACTTTCATTTCCTGATTAGAATTCCTTACCTCTTTGAAAGAGATTATTTAATCATGATGAAGCAACTTATTATTAATTATTCAGTATTAATGCG
>NC_051408.1:27807864-27808176 GCF_015228065.2 Penaeus monodon
ACTATGTCACAAGCACCAAACAGCCTAACTCCTCGCCCTTTCCCTCGTCAGTGATTTCCATGCTGGGCGTGTTCTCGTGGCACAGCGCCCTCACGCCGCTGGCCACGATGCTGCCCGCCCTCTTCGCCAAACTCTCTACGGTCTACAACCCCTTTATCTACGCCGTCTCCCACCCTCGGTATCGGCAGGTAAGAAAGAGAGGCGATCTACGCGTCTTTTCTTTTGAACTATAATGGCACTGGGAATCGACTTCATGGTAGTCAAGTGATTTTATTTTGGCTCTGCGAGGATTGGAGGTCACTGGAGGACGTC
>NC_051408.1:27811008-27811232 GCF_015228065.2 Penaeus monodon
TGTCAAGAGAGGTACAAGTATAGACATATAATACATCCAATGACCTTTGGTAATTCCCCCCCACCAGGAGCTGGGTCGTCGCCTCCCGTGGCTGTGCTGTGTGTTGCCTTCGCCTGCCGCGGCTCCCACCTCATCTCTCAGGTCCTCGACCAGGTCTGACGTGTCTACTATGCCATTCCTCTCACGCTCGTCCTCCGTCGTGTCCTCCAGGTCAGAGGATGAAG
>NC_051408.1:27811305-27811850 GCF_015228065.2 Penaeus monodon
TGAAAAGCATTGGGAAGAAGAGATGAGGAGGATAAGAAATGGAAATGACAGGAGATGGGGGGGGGGGGGTAATAAGATGACTAAATGAAAAGGTTACCTGGGGTCAAGGAATGAGAGAGAGAAAGTTTGGAATAATGTGTTAGTATCCATGGATGGTTAGAAATACGTGTTATCTTTGTTGAGTTTGCTATTAGTGGTATAACTGTTATTGGCAGAGTCCACTACAGAAAGTCATGAGTGAGGAGGCACAGTCCAAAGTGCACTGCCTGGATAGAAGCCGTACTCCTTGAGGGTCATAGCAGTGTTGGAGAGGGATATGACCCATCCGAGATGACTGTGCATGATTGGGACAAAGCAACAGGCAAACATGAAGATGGGAAAGAAAGAGGTTGTATGGATGAAGAAAAAATACAAATAAAATCCAGTCATAATATCTGTTCGTTCTGAAAAAGATGATGGGTGAACACGTCGCTTCGTGAGTAGGCTACGCTGCCACTGTATCATGAATTAAAATCTGTACCCCTGTCCCTGCTACAGAAAACCCA
>NC_051408.1:27817827-27818202 GCF_015228065.2 Penaeus monodon
TGTTTTTTTGTACAGAAAACCCATCATCAACTGTAGTGTAGGGGAAACAAGGAAGACCCAGGCTGCTACCGATTTTTCAGTTGGTAATTAACAGTAGTTGTATACCTCGAGATAAGATTATTCTCTTTTCAGTATGAGTATAGAAGATATTGACATGCTGCCGGAATGAGATTGCTCTTCAATGCAAGGACTGCGTTATCTGAACATTAGTGCACTATGCCGCTTTTGGAAATGGAGGCGCGACTAGGTATTAACGTGTGCATGAAATGTCTCCACTTGTCCAGGCAGAACAATAATCTACGTGCAACTGGGGCACGAAAGCACCATTAAGTGTAGACGTAGTATACCTGCTTTACAACATGGAGGTGCAATAAC
>NC_051408.1:27818233-27818391 GCF_015228065.2 Penaeus monodon
TAAAAGATTAGGTGAAGCTTCAGCGGAAGAACGCAGCATGCAGATGGTATTAAAACAAGCATTGTGGGTAGCAAACGACGTAGGAGTTGAGAGAGGTTTTCTATTGACTTTTTTATGTGAATCAAATAAAGATAACTTCTCTTTTTTCTATACTATGT
>NC_051408.1:27818568-27818802 GCF_015228065.2 Penaeus monodon
AGAGAGTAGAGTGAGACCATTTTTTTCTTCACTGAGACCATTCTTCCTTCTTCACAGCAGGAATGAGAAGGCCCAGGCAGACCTCCCTAGCCCAACGACGTTAATGCATGACATGGCTCCCCCACCGTATCCCGGTCCCTGCGCACGTCCCTTCCCTCCATGAGCGGGCGCGACGTGGCGTTGGCAACGCGAGGAGACTAGACTAGAGACCTTGTCAAGACTTCAGCGGGTTTA
>NC_051408.1:27818922-27819111 GCF_015228065.2 Penaeus monodon
TAAAACACCCCCCCACCCACACCCACACGTATAATGAATACTATGCTGAAGCCTAGAGTACGCGTTAGTTTGCATTAGCGAAATTTGTGGTGGCAACTGTATTCATTACCCATTATATTAATGTTTCCTGTTGGTGTTCTAGTATTCAACATTTCGACCTAGTGTATTTTTTCACATATACGAAGAGTT
>NC_051408.1:27820220-27820463 GCF_015228065.2 Penaeus monodon
CAATTAACTTTAGTAGTGCACATTAAGGAATGGCAACTACCACTTCATCAAATGACTTTCCAAGCATGAAATCATGAAGCAAAAATATTGTCTTCTAGTATTTTATACATAATACCAAGATAAAATATTCATTATATGAAATATAATTTAACCCAATGCCGCTGGGTGGTTTCCCGGTTCAAAAGTCCTCTCTCCTGGGCTGTATTCATAGCGCCCTGGGCCCTGCTGCCGGGGATCGTGTCA
>NC_051408.1:27820560-27821147 GCF_015228065.2 Penaeus monodon
ACGTATCTTTTGTCAGAAGAGATCTATAAGTAACACAGAATTGACTGAATTTTCAATATATATACATTAATTTCAATTTACCATCCCCTTCCTTCCCCATTACCCCTTCCATTTTCCCTTGGATACACATGTGGCACAGTCACAACAGCCCCTTCTATTTCCATTCCTTTGTTTTTCACCTTCATTATTTGCTAAATTTAAATAGTTATCTTCTTGTAGAAAAAATACACTTATTGATAATACTGGTTTTATTATTCAACTTAAACTTTTCTTGGTACAAAACAGACTTTTGCCTCAATTTTTATGCAAATGTACTGTGAATAAGAAAATACAACATAGCTCTCAATATGCAAACATGACTAGTGATTTTCAAAGGCTAAGTAAGGAAGGTCATGTCATCCATTTCATAAGGGACGACTGCCCTAGCACACTATTCTACATTCACATTTTATGCATAATCTTCCTAGTTTACAAATATATCTTAGCTCAATCATAACAATGTCTTGAAACTATGATATGAATAATGAAATAAAGAAAATCAATGAATGTAAACTATTAACTAGTTTTTGATTCCTATTGAACCAACG
>NC_051408.1:27821352-27822313 GCF_015228065.2 Penaeus monodon
TAGTACAAAACACAATGATAAGCATAAAATTATATAACCATATTGCTTTGTGGTATACTTTGGAAAACTTCCTTTCATAGCTAAGTTTTACCTTTCTCAGAAAAAAGCATAGTTTTCATGTTCAGCAAAACTACTGAAAATAGAACAAAATAGATTGAGCTGAAAGTTATTATAAGTAAAATTCAGTGTTACAACCTTTATCATTTACTGAGAAATTAAACATAAATCAATTGGACATACTACCAGTTGTTCAAGAATAATACAAAAGCAAATGTAAATGGTACACTATATGAAAATGTGTTAATTTAGTCCCATTCTTCATCCACATTATTTACACTAGGTCCTCCAAAAAAGCTGCTAGCCTGGTTTTTCTCCCAGTGTCTTCCTCCCCCATTCTGACAGGAAAATAAGATTGCCGTTATTATCTTGCATGTGTGCACAAGACAGGCATTTAGACAATATTTAAAGTAAAATTGCTTATTTGCTGAATCAAATATGTATTTGTTTGTTATCTCATAAATTAAAGGGAGAAAAAACAAAACAATAAAGACTACCTAGTCTTGGTCATTTTGCTATTTTTTCATGAATGAAGAAGCTATACAAGTCCTGCAGAACTCTCAATCACTCACCTTTGTCCTTATATCAGAGGCAGCAAACAGACCACTGCCATGGTAAGTCTGTGAATATCCACTTGTATTTGCCTTTTGTGTCAGCCAGTCTGGGATAGTTTGTTCAGCCTGTTAAGTAACAAATACTATTAGTAACATTACATTCTCCAACAGAGAAATCTAAAACAAAATGTCTAGGATATAACACAAATATTTGCTTTTCTGTTAAAAAATAGAAAACATTCTCACAGATTTTCATAAATTTTGGTAGGTTGAAATAAGTAGTACTTTATTATGCATTGGTATATGATTTTTTACCTCTACTCTTTGGATCATGTAGCCATCACCTCATT
>NC_051408.1:27823058-27823127 GCF_015228065.2 Penaeus monodon
AATTTATCCCCATTGAATTTTTTATTTTTATTTTTTAGTCCAAAAGTTATCATTTATTTTCTGTGTTAC
>NC_051408.1:27823270-27823408 GCF_015228065.2 Penaeus monodon
CTCATGTAGCTCAGCAGAGCTCTGTATTATATTCACCTTTTCCCCTCAAATGGAAAAACAAAACAACATATAAAACATGGTGGCAGCTGTACTCTGTCTCCAAACATAGACAAAGAGGGGGAAGAGGTATTAACAACC
>NC_051408.1:27823609-27824371 GCF_015228065.2 Penaeus monodon
ATATGAAAGATAAGTGACCAACCAGCAAAGAGACTAGTGCCACATTGCACTTAAATCACGAAAGATTCACTCTCAGTGAAGAAATCAAGATAAATAACACTGAAGAATATAAGAAGTTTGCTTCATTTTTCCTGTGTACCCAACACAGCTCAACTTTGGTACACTGTAACTGTCTTGATACTTGTGTTGCCACATCAATAGCCATCAAAATGACCAGTGCTGAACATTGCCATCACTCACCAAGTATGAATTGGAAAACTAGGAATTTTTGTGGCGCACTTATGATTTTCAAAAAACGTATCATATACTTCAAAGTTAAGGAGATACCAAGAGAAGACCAGGCAAACCATATCATTCTCTACGCAGATGCTCCAGGACAGGAAACGGTAGAGGCAAGCAATTTGACTGAAGATATGCAAGACCCTGACAAAATTTGGGATACTCTTCAGACTCAGGTAAAACCTACAACCAATAAATATGTTGACAGACTCTGTTTACGAAGATTCATTCAGAGAGAAAATGAATCTAGTGGGTTATTAAAACAGATGTGAAACTTAATCTAAGAGATGCCTATTTACTCAGACAGAACACAAACCAAGAGACTGAGCAATTCATGAATGGAATCTATAGTAATGATTTGCAAAGAAGCCTTATTATAGAACATGAAGACATAAGGTTGAGCAAAGCCACTGACAATGCCAGAGCTTTTGAAGCAACCATAACAGATAAAAGATAATGAGAACCAAAATAGTAATTTATGAC
>NC_051408.1:27824569-27825431 GCF_015228065.2 Penaeus monodon
GTCAATAACGGGTTAAATGCTGATGCTGTAGGATACCAAAATTTTGCAAGGGCATCAAAATCATGCAACAAATGTGGGCGAGCACACAATAAATACTCCCCACAATCCTGCACAGCAGATAATGCTAAGTGCTATACATGTAGCAAGACAAACCACAGGCAAAAAACGTCTGTCAATACCAGAAAATAAGAAAAAAAACATACAAGAGTCAGAGCCCAGGCCAAAGTCAATATGCCAGAAATAAGTCCATGGGAACTTCCAGTGACAAATCCAAGAAAGCTAACAGAACATCTGCAGTGCATGAATTCAGCCATGATAACCCTAACAAGGATTATTTCACAGTAAATGACAGTCAAATTCAATAAAGGGGCCGGAGCAAACCTCCTTCTGATAAGAGCATTTTGATTTATGTCCTTAGATTTATTAGAAGCTTTTGAGAAGCCAAAAACCTGTCTGACCAACATCTGGTTGCAGTGAACAATTTGAAACTCAAGCATTTTGGGTCAATCTAATTAAAGTGGGCATTCAACAAGACAAACTGGATCAATACAGACTTCTATATTCTGGAACAAGAGGTTGGACCAACTTTAAAACCACCTTGAAGAAATGGAAAAAATAGGAGTATCAAAAAGGTGTTGGAATCTACAGCTTGGGTCAACAGCATGGTTTGCACCATGAAGAAAGAAAGAAGTTTATGAGTATGTTTAGATCCAAAAGGCTTGAACAAAGCTATAAAGAGAAGCCATCACAGGACACCTATGCAAGAGGAAATCACACACAACTTTGCAGATTCAAGACTGTTCAGCAGACTTGATGCAAAGAATGGCTTTTGCCTACCTTCAGCCATCCTCTATAGTTAACA
>NC_051408.1:27825617-27827356 GCF_015228065.2 Penaeus monodon
GATAACTGATGGCTCAACTATCACATACCATGATGAGGTCTTGATACAAACTATGAAATGATGCCCCTCATCAGCCCTTAGGTCAATTGTAAGCATTATAACATGTGATTAAAACTCCATCTGCCAATGTGTTTTTGGCTTTTACCTCACTCAGGACCTTCACCAAGTCCTTTGTTAGGCAAGCATCCGCTTCTTCATCATAGAAACTGATGGATAAGCCTCGATTCCCAAGACGCCCAGTGCGGCCAATGCGGTGTACATATTCATCAATTTCCTTTGGTAAATCATAATTGACTACCACTCCAATGCCCTTAATATCTGAAATAATTATGGGTATGTACATAAGTTTCCTTTAATGTCTATAAATATAAAAACAGTCTTTGTCCAAATTAATTTCTACATAATACATGACATTTGGTTCTTTACTCAAGTGTACATGGATACATTCAGTAGTATCTTCAACATTATCATTTTTATTTAGAATAGTTAAAGATAAACTTACCAAGACCACGTGCTGCAACAGCTGTAGCTACCAAGATATTGTAGACACCGGTCCTAAATTCTGTTAATGCTTGTTCACGCTGTGCTTGGTAACGATCCCCATGCATGGTGGTGGCCCTGAAGTTCTTTTCACAGAGGTAAGTACCAACAAAATCAGCCACTCGCTTTTGCTCAACAAATACCAAGATTTTCTCATCCTCTGTAAGGAAAAAATACATATCTTTCTCTGGGTATTTAATGATCTTTAAGGACAACAGAAACTAATAACAAATTCATGATGGGATTTCTACATGCCATAACAAATCATGCACCAGGCATCTACTAGTGAAATTTTGTGTTGAAAACAAAATTAATATTCTCTTTTAGTTGTGGCATACATGATTTCAATGGAATTAGCATTAGAGAACTTAAACGTAAATTTGAGAAGCCACATCAGTCATGGCTAAACTAGAGAAGTAACTGTTTAGTACCAATAACAGAACAAGCTTGACTACGTGTGGCATAGATACTTGTCACCTGCTAAGTGGGCTTGATTCACCATGTAGTGCCTAGATGTCCTCCAATACAAATGTGTTAAAGAAAATATTATGAATATCACTATACAGTAAAGTCTCACTTTTGGCATGGTATATTTTGGCTAATTCACATTTGGCAACCATAATGTTAAAATTGAATTTCTTCCCCTTCACAGAAAACAACCCAGCTAATCATCACTGATGCTGGTATGGATAATGGTAAATATAGATGTGAAAAGAAAGGATGGTCACATCACAAGGGAGAATGGTAAAAGTGAAAGTGGAAATGAATGGTGAACATATAACAAGTTATACAATAAAAGAAAGCAAAGGTGATTGAACTGCATGGAGACTCTCCTCCCCTCACACCTAATTAGATTTTCTCCTATAGGTTTTATTACTGATATGTGGTGACTTATTTTCAATAACCAATCACTTGCCAAACAGAAAACTTTACTGTGTCCATTTTCTTTCATTTCTGATCAATATGTCTTACCAGCATTTATTAAAATTTCTTCACACATCTCTACCAACTTTGCCTTCTTCTCAAACTTGGGCACACACAAAACCTCTTGTTTGACATCAGTATTTGCTGCTCCAACACTTCCAACAACGACAAATAAATAGTTGTTCAAAAAGGCAGATGCAAGTTCTTGAATCTATTCAGGAAAAAAATAAAATTAAAAATCAGAACAAGGAAATTTTCATCCTAATGTAGAGCAT
>NC_051408.1:27827398-27827585 GCF_015228065.2 Penaeus monodon
ATGCTTGAAGCCTTCAAAGCTTAGCAACCATAGTTTCCATGACTGTCATGATGAGAAAACATTGATATCTACTTTCCTCCTTTATCAACCCTTTGGATCTGGTTACGTCACTGATATCACCGACCAAAAATCCAGTCATTAAAGCTTAAACGAGTGGCTGCTCAGCTGGGTTAACGAACGTGTGTGA
>NC_051408.1:27827975-27829292 GCF_015228065.2 Penaeus monodon
TCAAACCGGGTCTTTTGTGATGTGATAGGGGGCTCCCCCCAGATTGAAAGGGGTTTTATAAAAAAAATTTTTCATTTAAATTACTATGGTTAATAAACATTAACTTTTAAACATCAATTCTCCCGGCCAATCTAAAAATAAAAATGCCCCAAAAACAAGATATTTTTAGCTTAAAGCTGCATAATTTTAGGTTACCTCCTGTAGGCTTAAAACCCCCTGCCTCATTGGGGAATGGGAGCCGGGAAAATTAAAGGTTTTTACGGTCTGTTTTGGGGGCATTTTTCTTTTGATTTAAAAACTGTTTTTTATGCTAGACAAAAGCCCTTCCACATTCTATTTTGCCCCATCAAGAAAACCCCAAAACTTTAGACTGCTGAAGACAACTTTGCCCTTCTCAACGAAGTCCAGTAATCTTCCTGGTGTTGCTACTAAAAAAAGGGGGTTTTCCCCTCTAAATAAAACACAAAAAATAAATTACCGGTTAATGAAATAGTTAAAAAAACCCGTTAAAAAATTTTAACTTTAGGTGTTTTCCCCCTTTTAAGAAAAAAATTTTTTTTCCCCTTTTTTTGGCTATATTTTTAAAAAATTTATTATTTTAAAGCCTTATTGAAGGGAACCATAGAGTGGGGTCAAGTAGAAAGTTCCACTACTGTAGTGGCTAAACCCCAGGAAAATTGCCCAAAAAACACTGTAGTTACCGGGCCCCATGCCGTCATTGATGGGTTAAAAAGTCCAAAATACTGCCTTCCCGAAAAAAAGTAAAAAAAGTTTTTTTTTTCCCTGTAAAAACCCCTTAAAGAACTGAATTATGGGGTAAGGGTTTGGGCCCCATTAAAAAAATTTTAAAATAAAAAAAAAAACCAAAAAGTCCCCTTCCAAATTTTACTTAAAATGAATTTTCTTCAACTGGTGGAATCCTGCAGCTCCACCATAGGCCACACAGCACTTTGCAACTGAGCTGTGAGAAAACTTTCGAGCCTCTCGCATGATCTGGATAGCCAACTCTCTGGTTGGGCAGATCACCAGACCCGTTTTTTTGGGCAGGGGTTTCCCAAATTTCATTGCTTTTGGGGAATTTTTTTTCAAAATGGGTTGGGGTAGCATTTTGGCAGCCAAAGGAAAACACCCGAAAAAAACCTTTAGGAGGGTGACCCAAATTCAGATTTTTTTGTTGCTATTTTCCCAAACCATTTAAATCTTGGAGTACACTAACCAAGTTTAAAAAAAGGGGGCTAACCTTTTTAAAAAGCCCGGGGGACGGGCCCATAGCTGTCATGAAAAACCCAAATCATCATGACAGGGAGGAAAAGGTGT
>NC_051408.1:27829657-27829751 GCF_015228065.2 Penaeus monodon
TTTGTGGGGGGGGGGGTGTTTTTGTGTACACACACAAACATGTTATATATAACTGTACATAAATGAAAAGACAATATTATAAAACCATATATAT
>NC_051408.1:27830564-27831436 GCF_015228065.2 Penaeus monodon
CTCCCCCCCTTTTTTTTTTAACCCCCCCCCAACCTTTTTTTTCCCTTTTTTTCGGGCCCCCCCCCAAAAAAACCCCCAAAAAAAAAATTTTTCCCCCCCCCCCCCCCTTTTCCTTTTTTTTTTTAAAAAAAAAAAATTTTAACCCCCTGTGGGAAAAAAATTTCCTTTTTTCTTACTAAATTATATTCCCTTTTTAAATTTTATTCCCCTTAAAAAAAACCCTTCCCCTTTCTTTTCAAAAATTGTTTTTTTGACAGGAAAAACCCATCTCCAATGTAAAAGTGTAGGGGAAAAAGGAAGGGCCCCCTTGTACGTTTCTTAAATTTGGAATTAAAAATGTTTTTTTTTATACTTTCGAGATAGTTTTTTTCCCCTCCCCATTGAGTTTGAAAAATTGAAATGGGGCGGAAAAATTGCTTCAACAAGGAGCTTAATTTAAATTAATTGCACAAAAGGGCCGCTTTTAAGAAAGAGCCCCGACCCCAGGCAAAAAAAGCTGGAAAAAAAATGTTCAGGGACCAGCCAAAAATTTTATTTAATGCAACTTTGGGGGACGGAAAAACAAATTAATTAGAACGTAGTAATTTTGGGAAAAAAACATGGAGGTAAATAAGGGAGGCAGGGGATTAAAGGCGGTAAAATTTTTGGGGAACTTCCGGAAAAACCCCACAAGAAAAATGGTATTTAATTAACTTGTGGGGCAAGCGTAATTTTGAGAAAAATTTTTTTGAAAACAATCCAACCAAACATTTTTGTAATTTTTCGGACTACCCCGAATAAAGGGGCTTTTTTTTTTTTTTTATTCCCAAAAAGGATGAAAATTAATTTACGTGCAAGGTCATTAAAGGCCTTTTTTTTTTGGTAAAACATTT
>NC_051408.1:27832079-27832158 GCF_015228065.2 Penaeus monodon
CAATTTTTTCCTTTTTTTTTCCACATGAAATAAAGAAAATGTATTTAGTCCCAAAAAAAAAAAACTTTGGGGGACAGAA
>NC_051408.1:27832338-27832960 GCF_015228065.2 Penaeus monodon
ATGTGAATCAAATAAAGATAACTTCTCTTTTTTCTATACTATGTATGTCGGGGGCCAAACTTTCGATCATATCGTATTTTTTTGTAGCACCCTTGTTTACAGGCCTGAAAAAAAAATTATATGTTTTAAAGGCCTTTTTTTGGTATGCTACAAAAAAAAAAGGCCCCTTTAAAATCGTAAATTCAAGGTTTATAGGATTGGGACATCAAAGGCCGAAAAGGGGGAAAAGGGGGAAGGGGAAGGGAAAGGGGGAAGTTAGAGGTTAGGGGGTAGTTGGGAGGACCATTTTTTTTTTCCCACTGAGGGGGGGGCCATTTTCCTTTCTTCACAGCAGGAATGAGGGAAGGGGGGCCCAGGCCCGACCCCCCCCCTAGCCCAAAACGGGGCGTTAAATGCATGGGGAAACAGGTTTCCCCCCAATTTTTTTTTTTCCCGGTTTCACCCCGCGGGGGCCACCCCCTTTCCCCCCCATGAACGGGCGGACCCTTGGTTTGGCCCAAAAGCGAGGGGGGAACCCAAGTGGACCTTGTCAAGGGGACTTCCCCAAGCGGGTTTTAAGGTTTGGGGGTTTTAGGAATGTATTTGGGGGGGAGGGGGGGCTGGGTTAAAACTTGTGGGGTTT
>NC_051408.1:27833045-27833364 GCF_015228065.2 Penaeus monodon
ATTTTTTTAATTGAATTTACTTGCCCGAAAAGCCCAAAAGTAAAAAGCGTTAGTTTTGCAAATTTTCGGGAAAAAATTTGTGGGTTTGGCAAACGTTTTCCCTTCCCCAATATAATTAATTTTTTTTTTCCTTTGGTGTTTTTAGTATTTTTAAAAATTTCGACCTAGGTGTAAATTTTTTTCCAACATTACGAGAGTTTAAGGGGCCATCTTTGCCAAAAAAACCTGCCCCCCTTTCTTTCCCACAAAACTCAAATGCCCCCCTTTTTTGGCCCCAAAAATGGTCAAAAAATTTTAAAAAAATGCTCTGGCCCACAGT
>NC_051408.1:27833382-27833548 GCF_015228065.2 Penaeus monodon
TGAGGGGGCCAAAATTTGTGGCAAAGCTCTTTTAAATGCATTTTTTTTTTCAAAAAAAAAAATTTTTATTTCAGGGAAGTGGGCCCCCAATTTTTTTTTAAATTCATAATTGGGGCCCCCACTTTTATGGGAGGCCCCGGGGACCGGAAAAAAAACCAAAAAAAAA
>NC_051408.1:27833565-27834187 GCF_015228065.2 Penaeus monodon
CCCCCACTCCCCAAAAAAAAACCTTCACTCTGGGGCCCCCCTCCCTTTTTCCTCCCAAGATGGGTCAATAAAAAAACACCACCAGTAAATTTCTTCCCAACCCAACTTTCCCCCCTTTCCCCCCCCTCCCCTTCCAAAAAATTTTTTTTTGTCATTCTAAATCCAAACCCACCTAATCTTCCCACCAACTAATTCCCAAAACAAAAAACTCCCAGTCCCCCCCCCTCCCTTTCCCCCCAAATACGTAGGGGGGGGCCTCTTTTCCCCTCAATCCATTTTTTTCCATCACAAAAAGAAAAAAAGCTGGAAAACCTTTTACCCCTCTTAAAAAAACCATGCCCCCCCCCTGTTTTTTCCCACTCTTTAAAAAAAAAACCTTTTTTTTTTCCCTTAATCTCCCCACACTTTTCCCCACCCCTCAGGAAAATCTCGGAGACTTTTCAAAAACTATTCCCATATTTGGGACCCAAGGAGCTTGAAAAACCCCCCCCTTCCTTACTCCCCATTTTTCCCTTTTTAAAAAACCCAAAGCAAGTAACTGCCAAAAATTCCTCCCTCTTTTCTTTCCCAAATGGTTTTTTTTCCCCAAACCCCCCTTTCCAACACAATCCCCAAAATTTGC
>NC_051408.1:27834224-27835252 GCF_015228065.2 Penaeus monodon
TTTCCCCCATAAAACCCCTTTCCCGGTTTTTTTTCCCCTTGGTTTACCCCAAAAATTTGGCCCCTTAGTCACACCCCCCCTTTCCTGGATTTTCTTTGCCCTCCAGATAAATTTTTTTTTTCCCGAAAACTATGAAAAATTTTAAATCAACCTTTTAAAAAACCCCTTTCCCCCCCTTTGTTATTTTTTTCCTAACCAACCCTAGGGGAACATTTCCTTTGCAAAAAAATCCCACACTTTCTTTCTTTTGAAAACTTTTTTTTATCCAAACACTCCTTTTTTTTTTTTCCACCTTCCCTTATCCGGCTATAATGATTCTGGGGGGTGCCAAAGGAAAAACCCCCCTTTGTCAAAAACCAAAAAAAAAAATAAACCCCCTCCCTTTTACCCAAAAATTTCACTATTTACCCCTGTCCCAGATTGCTTAAAGTGGGAACCCTTTTAAAATGGTCTACAATAAATTTATTTTTGCCTTTGGGCCCCATAAATTTAACAATTTAAACTTTTAAGTAATGCACATTTTTAAGGAATGGGCCCCAAACTAAACCTTTTCCCATCAAAAAACTTTTCCCCCCAAAAATTAATAAAAAATGGTTTCCCCAAAAAATAAAAACTTAAAAAAAATTTTTTTTAAAAAAAAAAAACTTTAAAAAAAAATTTTCCCAAAATTTAAAAAAAAAAAAATAAAAAAAAAATTTTTTTTTTTTAAAAACCAAGTTTTTTCCCCGGTTATTTATAAAACCCCCCTTCCCCCGGGGTTTTTTTTTTTTCCCCGGGCCCCCAAACCTCCCCGGGTTTCCCGAAAAAATGCCCCCCGGGTGCCAATTTGGGGGGGGGGCCCAAAACGGGGATTTGGAAAAGAATTTTGACTCCCCCCCGGGAAAAAAAAAACAAATTTTTTTCATTTAAAAATTCCATAAAAATTTTTAAAAAATTTTTTTTTTTTTCCCAAAGAAACAATTTTTACAACCCCTTTTTATTTACCTTTTTCAATTTTTTCCCTTTTTCTTTTTTAACAAATTTCCCCC
>NC_051408.1:27835293-27835931 GCF_015228065.2 Penaeus monodon
CAAAAAAAAAACCCCTTTTTTTTTCCTTTTTTTTTTAAACCTTGATTTTTAATAAATTTTTTTTAAAACCTTTTTGAAAAAAAAAAAACTTTTATTAAAAAACTGTTTTTATTAATTAAAAAATTTTCCCAAAAAAAAAATAAAAATTTGGTTCCAAACAAACCTTTTTTTTAAAAAATTTAAAGGAAGGGAACCCCCAATTCAACAATTAAACCCCTTAAACAATTTTTTTCCCAAATTTAAAAAAAAGTTCCATTTAATTTAAATTTTTTTCAAAAATATTTTTTTGAAACCAAAAAATATTTAAAAATTTTAAAAAATTTTATTTAAAAAAATCTTTTTTAAAAACCAAAAAAAACCCCCTTTTTTTGAACTTGTTTAAAAAATAAAAAAAAAGGAAAAGTTTTTTTTTTTTTATCAAAGAAAAAAAATTTTAACACCCCGGGGGGTCCAAAAAGGCCCCCAAAAACCAGGGTTTCCCCGACAATTCCAAAAACCCGGGCCCGGGGGGATTTTTTAAACCCCCCCCCCAAAACGCCGAGTTTACAAACCCCCCCACCCCCGGAATTTTAAAAAAAAACATAAAAGTCTTTTATGGCCGCCGGGGAGATTTTCTTAATACCCGTCAAGGGGTTTTT
>NC_051408.1:27835979-27836103 GCF_015228065.2 Penaeus monodon
CCCTATTGGGTTTTTGGTTTAAAATTTTTTTTTGGGAAAAAAAAAACCCCCTTTTTTCATTTGCTAAGTTGTTTTTTAACCTTTTAAAAATCAAAAAAAAAAGCTTTTTTTTTTTTCATGTTTC
>NC_051408.1:27836142-27836647 GCF_015228065.2 Penaeus monodon
TTTGGCTGAAAGTTTTTTTAATTTAAAAAAAAATTTCCAGGGTTAAAAACCCTTTTTTTTTTCCCCCTTTTTTTACTGAGAAAAATTAAAAAATAAAATTGGAAAAATCCAGTTTTTTTTTTTTTTTCCAAGGGAATTAATACAAAAAAGCAAATGTTAAAAATGGTTCAAATTATTGGAAAAAAAAAATTTTTTTGTTTTTTAATTTTAAAATTCCCCCCCTTCTTTTCCAACCCCAATTTAATTTTAACACTAGGTTCCCCTCCCAAAAAGCCCCTAGCTTTTTTTTTTTTTTCTCCCAAGTGGTTTTTTCCTCCCCCATTTTCCTAACCCGGAAAAAAAAAAGATTGCCGTTTTTAATCTTGCAATGTGTGCACAAGAAAAGGCCCCCCATTTAAGGGGGGGGAAAATATTTAAATTAAAAAAAAAATTGGCCCTTATTTTTGGGAAATCAAAAATTATTATGTTTTTTTGGTTTTGTTTAAACTCATAAATTTAAAGGGAG
>NC_051408.1:27836677-27837049 GCF_015228065.2 Penaeus monodon
CCCTAGTTCCCCCTTTTGGGTTTTCATTTTGCTATTTTTTTTCCCATGAATGGGGAAGCTAATTACAAAGTCCCTGCAAGAAAACTTCCAATCACTCCCCTTTGTCCTTATAATCAGAAGGCCCCCCCAAAACAGGCCCACCTGCCCATGGTAAAAAGGGCTGTGGGGAATAATCCACTTGGTTACTTGCCCTTTTTGTGGAAGCCAGGTTCTGGGGGATAAATTTGTTTCAAACCTGGTTAATAAACCAAAAAATTTTTTTTTTTATAAAAAAACATTTAAAATTTCCCCCAACAGAGAAAAATCTAAAAACAAAAAAAAATTTGGGGCTAGGATTTTAAAACAAAAAATATTTGCTTTTTTTTTCTGTTT
>NC_051408.1:27837082-27837289 GCF_015228065.2 Penaeus monodon
TTTTTTTTTTATTTGGTTTAGGTTTTGGGAAAAAAAAAAGTAGTACTTTTATTATGGCATTTGGGTATATGAATTTTTTTTTTAACCTTACCTCTTTGGATCCATTTTTAAGCCCCATCAAACCTCCATTAAGAAAAGGGAAAAAAAAGAGAGAAAAGGGTTTTTGGGAGGAGTGGGGGGTGGGCAAAAGAACCAAAACTGTCCATG
>NC_051408.1:27837392-27837940 GCF_015228065.2 Penaeus monodon
GGGGGGGGGGGGGGCTGAGGGGCCCCCCGGGGATTGGGGAAAAACTTGCCCCATTTGTGAGGATTTCAAACTGGGGAAGGGGGGGGGGGTGAAAAGAAAAAAATGAACCCGACCTTCAAGTTAAAAAAAAAAAACCTCTTTGGGAAAAAAAAATTTTGGGAACTTAGTGGGGATTTAGGAAGGGCTTTAGCAATTTTTTCCTATTTGTAAATTGGGGGTGGGGTTGGAATGTAACCTCCCACGGGGGGTCATGGGAAAAGGGGGGAAAGGAAGCACTGGGGGTTCAGGGGATCTAGGATTTTTTTTTTTTCCTCGTGGTTTGGAACCGGGGGGGGGCCACTGGTTTTTTGTTTATTACAAAAATATATTACAAAAAAACAACCTGAAAAAAATTAATCACACCAAAAAACAAATCTTTTTTTCTTTAAAATTATTTAAATTTTTTCCGCTTGATTTTTTGGACTACCCTAGGTTGTCCCTTATTACAACCTGGTATTTTTAGCCCCTTTTTCAAAAAATACTAAACAATAGGGGGCATTGGAAAAACA
>NC_051408.1:27838132-27838356 GCF_015228065.2 Penaeus monodon
TTTTTTTGTGGGGTGGGGTTTTGGGTGGGTTTGGTTTTGTGTGGGGGGGGGGGCAAGGGGAAAAAATTTTATGCTGGCCTGCAAAAACCCATAAAACCCCCCCCCAGGGAAAAGGGGTTGGGTCAAAAATTTTTGGGCCTTTTATGAACTTTTTTTTTTTTGGGGGGCCCAAAAATGTGGTGAATGAAAAACAAAAAAAAAGGAAATTTTTTATTCCCCTTGAA
>NC_051408.1:27838379-27838669 GCF_015228065.2 Penaeus monodon
AGTTCCAAAAAGTTATTTAATTTTTTTTTTGTGGTTTTACTGTCATATGATCAAACCCAATAAATTATCTTTATTTTTAATTACAAAATTTTCATATTTTTTATAATTACTAGGGAAAAAAAAATATCCCCCTCTTTTTAAAATTTTGCTGGTGTAATGTTAAACCCTTATGTAAAAAAAAACATTAAGTGCTGTAAAAAACTTTCAGAAATATTTTCCCTCCCCTTTTAGCCACCAAAAAGAGTCTGATTTATAAATTTTCCCCCCTTTTTTTTCCCCCTCAAAATGGG
>NC_051408.1:27838705-27840072 GCF_015228065.2 Penaeus monodon
CCCTTTGGGGCAGCCCCCGGGTTTTTCCCCCCCCCCCCCAAAACCCTAGAAAAAAAGAGGGGGAAAAGGGAAGGTAATTAAAAACCAACCCTTTGGTTTGTTCAAAAAAATCTTCTGAGAAGCAATTTAAACTCCTGGGGATATTTCTGGCAGTGGGCCAAAAACAGGGGGGCCAACCTGGGAGGTCCCCCCTAAACGTTTAAGGCCGAACAAACCCCCGCTCCAAACCCTGCTCTGGGCGTTTGTTGCCCCGGCAACGTACAAGCTTTGGGAAAAACCGGCCCAACCCATGCGGTTTCGCTATGACGTTCCTAAACCCCCGCCCACCTGGCAGGAAAAAAAAAAAAGGTTTTTAAAAAACCCATGAAAAAAAGATAAGTGGGCCAAAAAAAAAAGCAAAAAAAGGAAAGGGGTAGGGGGGGCCCCCCATTGCACTTTAAAAATCCCCGAAAAGGATTCACTCTCAGTGAAAGAAAATCAAGATAAAAAATTAAAACACTGAAAGAATATAAAGAAAGTTTTGCTTCATTTTTCCTGGGGTACCCAACACCAGGCTCCAACTTTTTGGTTACCAAATGTAAAAAACTGGTTTCTTGGATACTTTTGTTTTGGCCACATTCAAAATAAGGCCATCCAAAAATGGGGCCCCGTGCTTGAACATTGCCAAATCACTTTACCAAAAGTATAATTGGAAAAAAAAAACTAGGAATTTTTTTTGTGGCGCCACTTTTTTGAATTTTTTCCAAAAAAAAAAACGTTTTTTTTATTTCATTATACTTTCAAAAAATTAAGGAGAAATTACCAAGAGAAGAACCAGGCAAAAAACCATTTAAATTCATTTTTCTACGGCCCGATGCTCCAGGGGCAGGGAAAAAACGGTAGAGGCAAAGCCAATTTGACCCCGAAAGATATGCAAAGGAACCCTGAAAAAAAAATTTTGGGGAATACTCTTCAAGACTTCCAAAGGGTTAAAAAAAAAACCCTAACCCAAAAAAAAATAAAATTTTTTTGACCCGACCTCTGTTTAAAGAAGATTTTCATCAGAGAGGAAAAATAAAATTTCTAGTGGGGTTTTAAAAAACAGATTTTTTTGGAAACTTAAAATCCTAAGGGGATGGCCTATTTACTCAGGGGCAGAACAAAACAAAAAAAAACCAAGAGAATGAAGCAAAATTTATGAAAAAGGAATCTATAGTAATTGATTTTGCAAAAAGAAAGCCTTATTATAAGAAAACCCCTGAAAGGACATAAGGTTGAGCAAAGCAAAAAAAAGCCCAAGGGGCCCAGAGCTTTTTGGAAACCAAAAACAGAATAAAAAAAGATAATTTAGAAAAAAACCCAAAAAAATTTGTAATTTTTGGGACTTA
>NC_051408.1:27840284-27840546 GCF_015228065.2 Penaeus monodon
CCCATGGGGGCGGGGGTCTACCCCAAAGTGGGGGACCCCCCCTTAAAAACGGGTTAAATGGCTGATGCTTGTAAGGAATTTCCAAATTTTTTTGCAAGGGCATCCAAAAAATCATTTCAAAAAAAAAAATGTGGGGGGGGAGCACAAAAATAAAAAAACCCCCACCCCAATCCTTTCACAGCAAGATTAATGCTAAGTGCTTATTACATGGTAGCAAAGGGACCAAAAACCCCAACAAAAAAAAAAAACCGTCCCGCACCCC
>NC_051408.1:27840597-27841024 GCF_015228065.2 Penaeus monodon
GGGGGTTCAAGAGCCCCAGGCCCAAAAGTTCAAAATTTTTTGCCCAAAAATAAGTCCATGGGAAAAAACTTCCAGGGGGGACCAAAATCCAAGAAAGCTAAACCAGAAAAAAAAATTCTGCCCTGCAGGAATTTTTTCCAAGCCATGAATAACCCCCAACAAGGAATTTTTTTTTCCACAGTAATGGACAGTCCAAAAAATTTTCAAAAAAGGGGGCCGGAAGGGAAACCTTCCCTTTTTCTGAATAAGAAGCAATTTTGAAAATTTTTTTTTAAATTTTTTAGAACTTTTTTATTTGAAAGCCAAAAAAAAAAAAAACCTGTTTTCCCCCCCCCCTTTTAACAAAAAACCATCTGGTTTACAGTGGAAAAAAACAAAAAATTTTAAATTTTCAGAATTCATTTTGGAAAAAAAAAAAAATTAAATT
>NC_051408.1:27841147-27841224 GCF_015228065.2 Penaeus monodon
TATATCTTTTATATCTTTTGATCCCCTTTTACATATTAGACGGTAACAGAAAAAGAGAGAGAGGTGGAAAGATTTTT
>NC_051408.1:27841743-27842042 GCF_015228065.2 Penaeus monodon
ATAAAATGTATATATTGATATAGATAGATAGATGTATAATTCATTAATTTTATCTGTGCTTTAGGTAACAGGAGATGATCCGATTCAAGCTCCAGCTGCAAGTTTCCAGACCATGAATCTACGTCCTTTGCTTCTGGAGAACATAGCAAAAGCTGGTTATGGTTGTCCAACACCAGTTCAGAAGTATACCATTCCAAATGTGATGAATGGAAGAGATATTATGGGATGTGCCCAAACAGGGAGTGGGAAGACAGTAAGTTTTAGAGAATGAAAGCAATAGAGCTGATTGGAATAATCCT
>NC_051408.1:27842210-27842966 GCF_015228065.2 Penaeus monodon
GCGATAGGCATATAGTTACAGGTTGAATTGAAGTATATACAATATATGTACTATATATCCTCTTTTAATTTAATATTATAAACTGGCAACTAGCCTGACACATTCATAGTGTTATCAAAGTGTATTAAAGAACAATTGTCCAAAAATTATCAAAATGGATCTGTTCTTTGTCTCACTGAGAACATAAATTTTTGTAAATTGAGTAGCTTCCTAAATTTATTTTATGTTTTTCCCAGTAAGATGGTTAATGTAATTTTATTACACTGAGAACTTGAGTGTATTAGAACTTTCCACCATTATTACTATAAACAAACCTGTGCCTTATGGAGATACCTACCTCCCTACACTGAAGTTTGTGTAGCTGCTACAGATGCTATAATATTTGCACTGTAGATCCATTCAAAGAGAAGTTTTAATCATATGTTCATTCATTTATTCTTACAAGGAGTTTATGGTAGTGATATCACTTTAAATAAGCTGTAATGTTATATAGAAACTTGTAGTAAACAGCTATATATTGTGATAGGCATACAAAAATATGATGACATGATATTTAAGGGATGGGGAAGGTTAATATGTGGTGGATGACAAACTTTGCATGTATATATGGCAAAATGGATGGATGCACACAGGCTTTCCCCAAGTATCGTATGCAAAGAAACTACCTCGTAAATGAAGACGGTTCTGACCCTTTCCATCTGGGGAATTTTCATTAAAAATTTTATTGATCAATTTTAATAAGTTGCTATGTTTCTC
>NC_051408.1:27843482-27844666 GCF_015228065.2 Penaeus monodon
GTGAGAAACATAGCAATTTTAAAATTGATCAAAAAAATTTTTTTAATAAAAAACCCCCGAGGGAAAAGGGGTAGAACCGTCTTATTTAGAGGTTTTCTTTGCATACGTATTTGGGGGAAAAACCCTGTGGATCCATCCATTTTCCCATTTTTAACATCAAATTTTGTCCCCACCAATTTAAACCTTCCCCCCCCTTAAATTCAGCTCATATTTTTGATGCCCTATCCAATTATAGGTTTTTATACAAGTTTCATATAACTTACAGCTTTTTTAAAGGATACACTCCCATAAACCCCTTTGTAAAAATAAAAAATGAACAATGTTAAAACTTCCTTTGAAGGGGATTACAGTGCAAATTATAGCATCTGTAGCAGCTACAAAAAAACTTCAGGTAGGGAGGTAGGTACCCCTAAGGCACGGGTTTTTGTTTATAAAAATAATGGGGGAAATTTCTAATAATAAAGTTCCAGTGTAAAAAATTACATTAACCATTTTAGGGGAAAAAACATAAAAAAAATTTTGGAAGCTACTAATTTAAAAAATTTATGTTCTCAGTGGACAAAGAACAGATCCATTTTGAAAAATTTTTGGGAAAATTGTTTTTTTAATACACTTTGATAACAACATATAAATGTGCGGGCTAGTTCCCAGTTTTTAATTTTAAAATTAAAAAGGAGGAAATTTTGTACTAATTGTTAAACTTCAATCAACCTGTAAATATCCCTATCCCCGCGAAAACAACCAAGTCCACACTGGGGTTTGGGGACGCATAAAATTTGTGACACACTAGAGCCGTCGAGCAAAAGTTCTCTAATGTAGCAGACTCCCGGGCAAATGGCAGGACGGTTGTTCAGAATCATGGAACAGGACACCGACAATTCTGACGGATTATTTCCCAAACAGCTCTATTGCTTTCATTCTCTAAAACTTACGGTCTTCCCACTCCCTGTTTGGGCACATCCCATAATATCTCTTCCATCATCACATTGGAATGGTATAATTTGAACTGGTGTTGGGGCAACCCTAACCAGTTTTGCTATGTTCTCCAGAAGCAAAAAGGGCGTAGATTCATGGTCTGGAAACTAGCAGCTGGAGCTTGAATCGGATCATCTCCTGTTACCTAAAGCACAGATAAAATTAATGAATTATACATCTATCTATCTATATCAATATATACATTTTAT
>NC_051408.1:27848145-27848569 GCF_015228065.2 Penaeus monodon
AAAATCTTTTACCTTATGTTATAACAAGATATAGGACTAGTTGAAAATGTGCCAATTCTCTGTTTACTTACATTGACGCGAATGTTGGCATATGCATCAAAGTTGGAGCCAGCTTCAATACCCATAACAAAGAGGTCATCTTCATTTACATCCTCTGGGATATAAATTGGAGCTCTTGGCCTTTTCTCCTCAGCTCCCCCACCTGGGTTTGGGCAGTCGCGAGCACTGTGGCCTTCCTGACTACACTTGAAACAGCCTAGCAAACAAAAAGAGTAATCAACATCTTTGACAAAATAATGTCAATAATTATTGATAACAGGTGATATTTTTACGTCTCTCTGGTAGTAAGGCCAGCACTGTTCAAGCACCATTCTGCAGTTGGTATTAATAGCCATCATCTTAATATCAGTTCTTCCATAACTAG
>NC_051408.1:27848769-27848864 GCF_015228065.2 Penaeus monodon
GTTATTGTAGGGCTAATGACCACCATCTCGATACTAGCATTTTCAACACCTGCAATGAGCATTTACAACGATCATATTAATGCTCTTTAAAAGGT
>NC_051408.1:27849180-27849368 GCF_015228065.2 Penaeus monodon
TTTGAAAGTACGAGCAAAGTATTGCCCGAAATCTGGGCAATAGTAAACTATTGCCCAGATTTAGGGCCATGTGTGGGAAGTGAGGCACCATAATTACCAAGGTTACTGACCAACATCTTGATGCTTGCTCTTGCACAGCTGGTATTATTGACCACCATCTTTGTGCTAGTTCTTGCACAGCTCTCATT
>NC_051408.1:27850144-27850465 GCF_015228065.2 Penaeus monodon
ATAATCAAAGATTGTTATTAGTATAAGGATACTTCATTTCATGTATCTATGATATACCTCATATTATCTAAGGTGAAATTCTATTTTGTTCAGTTACTCATGTAAGAGTATGTTTTCTTTTATATACGCCATCTAATGGCAAAGTTTTATATCCGATATGTAAACAACCCTCTGTAGTGCCACATAGATCCTCCTCAATACATACGAGTTAAACGCAGCAATTTTCGTATTTTACTGATCCCCTCAACGAGACATTAGGCATTGACCAGTCAAACTTGCTTATTACACGCAGAGAAGATGAGTTCTTCTGACATCCCAACA
>NC_051408.1:27850803-27850908 GCF_015228065.2 Penaeus monodon
CGAAGGAGTTAATAAACACCATCTCAATGCTAGCCCTTGTCAGCTGGTATCAATAATCACCATCTTGATAGTAGCTCTGGCAAAACTGGCATTAACCCACTGGAT
>NC_051408.1:27851381-27851446 GCF_015228065.2 Penaeus monodon
ATAAATAACACTGTTATTTGTGTCAGTGTATCTTTTCTTTTCATTGTAATACAATCTACACTTTA
>NC_051408.1:27851552-27851710 GCF_015228065.2 Penaeus monodon
TTAATAACACCATCTCAATCCTAGCTCTTGCACAGGTGGCAATAACCATTTTTTTCTGGTTGGATTAAAAGATGCACATTGCTTGTGCATGGGGCACTTGCCAATGAACACTAACTTTGAATGTGTCATCCTGAGAGTCTTTTATCTGATACAAATCT
>NC_051408.1:27851740-27851900 GCF_015228065.2 Penaeus monodon
AAGTTGAAAGGAAGAATTCGATGAAGTCTCAAGTTCATTTCATGGTAAACTAAGGTAAATCAATCAAAATCTCTCGGTAAGCTAAGGTAAACCAATCAAAATCAAAATATCAAAATTCTCCCTCTCATCCGTGGTGGAGGGGTAAGGGGGTAGTAAAGGA
>NC_051408.1:27852116-27852450 GCF_015228065.2 Penaeus monodon
CTAAAATAAAATGGACTTGTGATAACCAATGCTGACATCACAATATATTCCACTGGTGCTTCAGCACTACTTACACACCATCTCAATACTAGTTCTTCAATTATAGTTAATATGTATATATCTTGTGTTCCTTTCAACAACAGCCTTTACTAGTTTTGGTAGTAACTTACTGATAAGGTAAAATTCTTAGATAACAGTAAAATATAACAAGAGATAAAAGAGAAATACCTGTCTCTTAACCCCTTTTATACTGTGACACCAGTTTTAGTCATGAAGCGCAAGCAGAATATACGGTGACTCCAACATTGGTGTTATAATTCCATTTTTTTAAAGG
>NC_051408.1:27852665-27852752 GCF_015228065.2 Penaeus monodon
TCCTTTACTTCACCCCTTCACCCTCCACCAGGAATGGGAGGGAGGGAGGCCGAGTTTACCATGAAATGATCTTGAGACTTTATTGAA
>NC_051408.1:27853011-27854734 GCF_015228065.2 Penaeus monodon
TGTACTCACCTTTATTACGTCCTCCACCAGATGGACAATCCCTAGACATGTGGCCTTCCTCTCCACACTGTCAAAAGATAATCATAAACAAGTATTATACAAAATGCCAATGTGCAAACAACTTTCTCTTGTTATATAAACATTATAGAAAATAAAAATTATTAAAAGAAAATGTAGGGGAATTTTATATTTTCATGAAACTTACAAGATCTTACAATCATTATGAAAAAACTAACATACTTCCTTCACTTTAAATCATTTGCACTTCCTTTTACTAAAACCCATTCAGCTCTGTGATCCTTTCATAGCTAACCCAACACTTGCCTTAAAGCATCCTTTGCCACCATCATTCCTTCTACCTCCCCTGGAACCAGACCCAGAGCCAAAACCAAAACTGGAAGGTTCAACAGCACCAAAAGGGTCACTTTCTTGATCTTCATCAAAAGCCGACCCAAACCCAAAGGAATCTCCATTGGCATGCTGTGAAATGATACAAGAGATTACCCATGAAAATAATTATATATAGGCTGGGAGGAACTGCAGATATGTACAGGCCAAAGAACTTTTCATAACCCAACAAGCATGAGAGATAAAAGAAAATATATTATCTAAATATAATGTTCAACCTTGGATGAACTGCTGCCTCCCCAGTTGTCTTGCCTTCTGTTGTTAGTTCTATACCCCCTACTATCTGATGCTGAGGGACAATCTCTTGACATGTGGCCCTCATCTCCACACTGAAAGAAAAAAAGGTGTCATTGAATGATACAGATGATGGTCTGTACACCAGAACATTTTCATGTGACTTGCAATCAAAGCTAAACAAAAGGAATATCTAGTGACTACGATGACTCTAATATGGAAATTATATGGAGACCACAATGGTTGTAACAAATTAATTACATTTTAAATGACCTGATACTTTATTAAACTCTGTGCCTAAGTCCTAAATAATGAGTAGGCATGTAAGCCAACTCAATTGCAGCAACATTATTCAGTATAGTAAATGTTAAGTATAAGGTGTATGAGAAACAAGTAAGATGTTATCCCAATGCCTGTCTCCTTTTGATAATTTCAATATAGTTTCTTTTATCTATTGTCATTTTTTATATCTTTCTGTTGAATGTATATGTAATTCTGTAGTTTACACAGTTACCCTTCCTGTATTGTGCTTAAAGTTATGCATGGCTATCTCCAAAGCACATAAAAGCATTGCTCATATAATCCTCAATGGCAGGTAACCCAAGGGCTTTTGGTGGCTGTGGGTAGATTGGAGATGCTCTCCATATCCACCTGGAAGCCCTACAAGAGTAATTAGCCTCCCTCACATATGTAAACTGACATTGCTCAAGAACCAATTCCTAAGGGTAGATCTGACCTCCATACTTGATTTTCATAATAAAATGAAACAGTAACATGAGCTTCCCTGACCCACCACCAAAGAAATCAATGTCCTGAAGCCTCTCCTGAGGATATTATATCTTTTTCCCAGGATAAGGTTGGTTGCCCTATTCAGACCAAGCATTCTTCTTATGAAATGCATGAGAAGAAACACTGGCCCAGCCCTAATCAGCCCACAGTCTCCAGAAGCACTGATCTTTTGAGGTTTCAAAACCTTGCAGCAAGACATTAACACATTTATGTATATGCTATTGTGTACAAAACAAACCAATTAACTTTACATGCCAATATATTTGCTTCTTACCTTAAAACATGCTCTTGA
>NC_051408.1:27854805-27855045 GCF_015228065.2 Penaeus monodon
CAAAGGTATCATTAAAATTGTTATGAGAACCTTCACCAAAATCCCCTTTTCCATCACCAAATGCTTTCTTTGAGCTTCCAAAACTTGTTGGCAGCCCAAAGGACTCTATATTCCAATCAGATGCAGGGGCTGCATCTGGGGAGAGAGCAAATATAATAGACAAGTATGATAAAAAAACAAACAAACAAACTTTGACATTCCATTTCTTAATAATAATTCCAAAATCAGCAGAGGAAGCAG
>NC_051408.1:27855092-27855381 GCF_015228065.2 Penaeus monodon
GGGACTGTACCAGATTCATCCCAACCATCTGACATGGCTGTGAGTTTTGATCTTGCTTCTACCAATAAATTTCTGTAAATGAAAAAAATATATATATTATTAATGAATTCATGTGCCACTTGCCAAGTATGTGTTGTAGTTGAATGTTGTTAAAGATTCAGCAAGCTGGTTATGGTGGAAACATTACAGGATTCATGTATTATTTGAAAGCCAAAACAGTTCTTTTAATAGAAACTATAGAACAACTCAACAAGTAGTACAATTGAAAATTCAATAAATGCACACATTA
>NC_051408.1:27857181-27857450 GCF_015228065.2 Penaeus monodon
TTGGAGTCTATGACACCATGAGATTTCTAATACCATCACTGATGGATTATGGGGAACACCCATGATAGAGGGTGTTTTAGAGTTAGTTGGCCTCATGTTACCAAATGACTGTTAGACGCCAAACCGGGTAATGTTTCTTTGGATGTGCAACAGGTAAACTACATAAGCAAGCAATAAGCTCCAGATACACCTGTATAGACTTTAGCTCGTGGTAATCATTGCATATGCCATTTGATAATGACATTGTACATAGATATGAGTTTGGGTAT
>NC_051408.1:27857530-27858081 GCF_015228065.2 Penaeus monodon
CTTTAAAAAATCTGAGGTTTGCATACATTTATACACGACATATGCTTTCCATCAAGACTCCCTGGTAATATGTTAGTACAAAGCACTAATGTTTAAAGTATAGGTAATGATAATATTATATCGATTTGGATTCAAATGGTCAGTACTTTTGGAAAATTTGTTTTGATTTGAAATTGGTTATTTCTGTTGTAACGAGCTGTTCAATATGAAGGAAATCTCAGTGGTGAAACTATGAACTTGAGAAAAAAGGGTACCATAAATACGTAAAATACCGACCTCATCCGGGCATGAACAAAATGTTCACGTATCAGAAAAGATGTGCCCAAATGACTCAACACAAACATTATATTGGGTTACCAAGCCCAACAGACACTTGTTATAAATGTTAATGGGTTTAATCTGCTAAAATGATGATGATGAAAATTTGTTTATCTTATTTGTGTGTGTTTACACACACATATCAACCTTCTTGAAAATTAAATTCTCCAGGTGACCAGCATGGGAATAATTCAATGGTTTCCATTATTTTAAAGTTTGAATTGATAAGTTGT
>NC_051408.1:27858124-27858247 GCF_015228065.2 Penaeus monodon
GATACCTTCGCAAAGTATGGTCCCTATTGAAAACAATAACTCTGCTTAACTTGGTTATAAAACTCATCTTAAAGTACACAACATTGTTTTGTTTTCTTATATTGAACATCATTAGATTCAGCA
>NC_051408.1:27858296-27858404 GCF_015228065.2 Penaeus monodon
TATAATTTGTTTACATAAGAAATCGGACCATCCAGTGGTAATATTCTTGCACCTCCATAGCATATTCTCATTTTCATGAGCAATTCAGAATGCTCAAACCGCCTCTTT
>NC_051408.1:27858439-27858580 GCF_015228065.2 Penaeus monodon
CAACGTATATTATAGAGGATGTAATTGGCCCAAGGTATTAATGGAGGATGGGGGTCCAGAATATGGCATGTATATTCTCACAGATTTTACCAAAGGATGGATTAGGAACTTCCAAAATTTTTTACAACTTGCTGCTATGAT
>NC_051408.1:27859539-27859646 GCF_015228065.2 Penaeus monodon
AAGGAATTACTGACCTCTCCTCTCCCTTTTGATGCACCAAAGCTGATTATTCCCCCCAAAATAGTTGTAGTATCTACTGACAAAACTAAAGCCAAACTCATTATGCT
>NC_051408.1:27861882-27862581 GCF_015228065.2 Penaeus monodon
CCGATATAAATATCATCATTGAAGACCCGACTGTCAGGGTCGGGAACCTGACCACTTTGTTTACGTCCCGCGTCCCATCCCGTCCCCTAATTCAACCCGATACCCTCGGGTTTTTGGTCCACTGCAAGGAAAACATGGCAATAACTGCAACATTTGAACGCAAATAAATGGGTTTGCTCTCCTCTCTCTCTCAGTGTGAAACACGTCTGGTAAAATCAACTCGCATCTAAAAGAGGTAGTTTTCAAATTATGCCGCTTTAATTAAACTGATTTTGAAATGGAGGTTTGAAGGTGAATCACGGATAATTTGGTTTTGCATGTATAATTTCGATAAACAGACAGCCACCCTCAATACAAAAAACACCGAATGTTCCTCTCTATCATATAGATGTTTCTAAAACACCCAATTGCTTGGATGATATAAATTAAGAAGGATACTTACAGATAACGGACCAAAACTCGGAGTTTTTTCGACACCTTTCCTAGCGACGCCAGTGGGGCTGCGGGAAGGAATAACTTTTTTGAAATTTGTAAATCAGTAAAAAGTACTCACGAGTTGTTTATATTTAGAACAGCTTGTATTCCCATAACTTAACTAAAATAAATCAAGGTGAAATCGGCGCCATGATTTAATTCCTATTTACTTTTTACGAAAACAATATGAAAAATGTATGCCCTACCTTTTGGCATTCAGATTCC
>NC_051408.1:27862605-27862770 GCF_015228065.2 Penaeus monodon
GTCAAGTTTTCCTTCAGTTCTCCTGCAATATATTGCAAACACAGAATAAAACTATGTATACGTACACAGAAATTTACATGGATTTATATAGACCATATTTTCATAACACTACTCGCTGATACTAACAAATTATAGGCAGTAACCCCCCCCCCCCACCTCAACCAG
>NC_051408.1:27867072-27867232 GCF_015228065.2 Penaeus monodon
CAGGGGTGTAGTAGGGGGGGGGAACCCGGGGTTTCCCCTAGCGATTTTTCGAGGGGGAACGCGTTTCCCAGCGATTTTTTCATGAGTTTGTGAAAAATTGGCAATTTAACTGTGTGGTAACGCGAAAACTACGACTTTTTTTTTTTTATAAAAAAAACTA
>NC_051408.1:27867472-27867603 GCF_015228065.2 Penaeus monodon
GGCTTAAAATTTTCGATTTTTTCTTAACTAGGTCTCATGTGTGTGTGTGGGGGGGTATTGGCGCAGTAAAAATAGAGTCAACCAAGTTTGCGGTAGCGTTCCCCCAGCGATTTTTTTTACCACTACACCCC
>NC_051408.1:27870896-27871142 GCF_015228065.2 Penaeus monodon
TCTCTTTAACCACCTATTCTCTAACCACTTTTCTCTAACACTTCTCATTCTAACTCTCGTTTCGTCGTTGTCTGTCTTTCTATCTCTCTCTACTCTTCCTTCTCCTCTCCCTCCTCACTCCTCTCTCTCCTCTTTCCTCTTCCCTTTTATTCTCCCTTTCTTCTTCATTCCTTTCTCTTTCACTTTCCCCCTCCCTCTTTCTCCGACTCTACGTTTTTTTCCCCTCCTTCTTTTCTTTCTCTTTCT
>NC_051408.1:27873038-27873507 GCF_015228065.2 Penaeus monodon
AATTATTCCTCCACTTCTACATACCAGATTAGAAATATTTATGAGTGAAAGAGCACATTTTTGCTGGATAATATTTTAGCGGTCGAGCTCATAGCTCTGTCTTCGAAAGTCGTTACGTGATGAGTAGGTAAATCTTATTATATCTCTCAAATCTGATTAGACGTCTTGTCTGTAATTAGGTTACACGCGAAAATAAACCCCTCAGCAATATTTAAAATTTAGTTTGTAAAGTAGCCACAGTGATAAGTTTTAAACAGAGTTTTAAAAGGACAAAGAGGATTCTGTGACAGCTTTTTCAAATCTTATATTTCGTGAAACTGATTTTGACAAAATGATATAATAAGAATTTGTTTGACTCTCCTTAGATAACAAAGGATCCATTATTTTCTATGTAAACTGTGGCCTCGTATGATAAATTTTCTTTGCCATTTGATTTAATATCAATCTTTTCCATATCTTTATTAAGATC
>NC_051408.1:27875125-27875242 GCF_015228065.2 Penaeus monodon
AGTAGCGACCAGAAGTTCTGTGAGTCACTCCCTGAATTCTAAATCTTGCGATCTTAGAATTCTTGTAATAACATGTAAGAGCAATATTCAGCAAAAATTATAAAGCTGTGATATTCG
>NC_051408.1:27875938-27876263 GCF_015228065.2 Penaeus monodon
CACAAGCACCTACATGCAAGATTGCAAACTCAAAGCCATAAATCCCCCACCAAAAGTGAACGACGTGGCACTTTATCATCTCACGCTCTGATGCCTCGTCACTCACCTGCCAGCCAATTAAAGCCACTGAGCAATTTTCTTAATTCGTGTGTTTTTCTCTCCCCTTTCTCCGGGGTTTCCTTTCTAACAGGGTTCGCTAGCCTGGTGCTTGACTGCAGAGAAAGGGCGTGTCTGAGGATATGTGTGGAGTGTATGGGTGTGTTTAAATACTTGTCAATGGAGGGTGCGTAGAGGTTTATATCAGTTTATCAATCGCTCTATTTAA
>NC_051408.1:27876479-27876664 GCF_015228065.2 Penaeus monodon
AATATACATACACATGCACAAACACATGTATATCCGCGCGTGTGTGTCAGCGTGAGTTATCGTGTAATAGTAGTGGTCTGCAATAGTATTATGTAATGGTAAAGCGCGCAGCTGGTGACCAAAGTGTCTCTAAGTCACAGCTACGGTTCAAGGTTCAGAAGGGTATCCATTCCGGGTCTCGGTCT
>NC_051408.1:27876953-27877498 GCF_015228065.2 Penaeus monodon
CTTTCTCTCTTCCTCTGAAGTCTGAGACCCCTCTTATATGTTTAACTTTTACCGAATTTAGTCTGTAATATTTTTTTTATGTACGTGTTATCAATGACTTCATAATTTAGCAATACAATTAAGACTTCCCAATAGGAGAATAGCGTACCCTAACTCTGACGGGATGCAACGATGAAAAAAGTTTCGTTACATAACTTATTAGAAGAAAAGTTGAAGTGTGAAAATTTCATTTCCATGCCGTTGCCACATTAAAAAAAAATACGATATCAATTTTCTCCCGGTTATTATCCGTTAGGCATTTCAATTTCCACTTCCTTTGATCCCCAAATTTTCCACCTTTCCTTGATTCCTTCTCATTTGCATATCCCGTTTCTTCTACCTTTAATCCGCTTTCCCGCGCCAGATGCCACTTATCAAATGGATAATTAAAAGGAATGAATTATTAAAACTTACTTAATTCATGACATTCCTAATGAACCTTTGACAGAACACTCCCATAAGATTGAGCTTAATTCCCTTGTATTATGACTTTTAGATTATTATTT
>NC_051408.1:27895774-27896302 GCF_015228065.2 Penaeus monodon
AAATAAAAATCTAAAAGTCATAATACAAGGTTTTAAAGCTCAATCTTAGGGGAGTGTTCTGTCAAGGTTCATTAGGAATGTCATGAATTAAGAAATTTTTTTTAATAATTCATTCCTTTTAATTATCCATTTGATAAGTGGCATCTGGCGCGGGAAAGGGGATTAAAGGTAGAAGAAACGGATATGCAAATAAAGAAGGAATCAAGGAAGGGGGAAATTTGGATAAAAGGGAAAGTGGAAATTGAAATGCCTAACGGATAATAACCGGGAGAAAATTGATATCGTATTTTTTTTTAATGTGGCAAAGCATGGAAATGAAATTTCACACTTCAACTTTCTTCTAATAAGTTATGTAACGAAACTTTTTTCATCGTTGCATCCCGTCAGAGTTAGGGTACGCTATTCTCCTATTGGGAAGTCTTAATTGTATTGCTAAATTATGAAGTCATTGATAACACGTACATAAAAAAAATATTACAGACTAAATTCCGGTAAAAGTTAACATATAAGAGGGGTCTCAGACTTCAG
>NC_051408.1:27896571-27896697 GCF_015228065.2 Penaeus monodon
AGACCGAGACCCGGAATGGATACCCTTCTGAACCTTGAACCGTAGCTGTGACTTAGAGACACTCTGGTCACCAGCTGCGCGCGTTACCATTACATAATACTATTGCAGACCACTACTACTACACGA
>NC_051408.1:27896970-27897316 GCF_015228065.2 Penaeus monodon
TTAAATAGAGCGATTGATAAACTGATATAAACCTCTACGCACCCTCCATCGACAAGTATTTAAACACACCCATACACTCCACACATATCCTCAGACACGCCCTTTCTCTGCAGTCAAGCACCAGGCTAGCGAACCCTGTTAGAAAGGAAACCCCGGAGAAAGGGGAGAGAAAAACACACGAATTAAGAAAATTGCTCAGTGGCTTTAATTGGCTGGCAGGTGAGTGACGAGGCATCAGAGCGTGAGATGATAAAGTGCCACGTCGTTCACTTTTGGTGGGGGATTTATGGCTTTGAGTTTGCAATCTTGCATGTAGGTGCTTGTGTTGTTAATGTTGTCGATAGCT
>NC_051408.1:27897805-27898137 GCF_015228065.2 Penaeus monodon
GGTTTTTTATGTCCTAACAGATAATTCGAATGCGGTAAAACAATACATAAAAATACCCAAAAGTATCAATGCCAGAAAAAACAGCATATCTTTGTGGGGTTTATTCAAGCGGGTGTTGGCATTGACGCCAATCTTTTGTCCAGTTGCAGCCACCCTTGCAAACACTAATAATCTCCAACGGAAAACTGGCTTGCCTGGTCTGCTGTGTAACATCGACGCTTTCCGGAACAGATGCCTGTACTTAAACTTGGTACATCCCCTTTCTTAATAGAAGAGGCAACTATTACCGTTACCTTGTACTAAAGCTAAAAAATATCGGAGCTCAGATTACT
>NC_051408.1:27898225-27898317 GCF_015228065.2 Penaeus monodon
TTCTGACTAGCTCTTATCTACTGACTCCCATCGTTCTTGAAAAAAAAATGTGTTTAATAAGAGAGAGAGAAGGGGGGAGGGGAATGAGTGAA
>NC_051408.1:27898385-27898459 GCF_015228065.2 Penaeus monodon
TTCAGGGTGATTCAAAATTCTGCCAACAAATTTACAGGGTAAAGTGCCTACATGATAGTAATACATTGCCATGA
>NC_051408.1:27898483-27898898 GCF_015228065.2 Penaeus monodon
AGATAAAGCATTAATTGCTTAAGGGTGAAATTAAATACACAGCCAAGTTACAACGTGGCCGAACGATCGGACCATTCAAATGAACCCCGAACCCCACCCATGCCAGTCCCCAAGCCTCAAGTTAGTCAAGGGTCTGACCGCTTAACAATCTCATTGGGGGAGATTCAAACAGGTCTGTAGGTTTGAATCCTCCTGAAGCTTCATGTAAAATCAGATCTGACAACAATGATTGTCAGTAATATCAGTCCTATTTAATTTAATGACAGATTAAACCCATAAAACCCCAATTCCATACATGTTTTTAAACGACATTGCTCAGTATGAAGTTAAATACACGTAATGCTAACAGTAGCAGAAAAAAATATAGAAAAACTAGTGAAATTTGCCGGTCAAGGAATAACTTAGTTTTTACAGT
>NC_051408.1:27900280-27900594 GCF_015228065.2 Penaeus monodon
GGATGTTTGTAAAATGAAACATTGTTAGATATATTGATTTTAAGTAAAGCCAAGCGCTCGTTTAGCAAACCGACCAACTGAGTAAATAACGCTAAATGTATCAAATAATAAACCTATTAATTGCAGAATGTTTACATCACAGGATGCATCATGAATCAGGGTTTCCGGGATAATACAATTCTAGGTAATCGTAAGAAGTTTGCAGTGCAGTAGAGGGATATAAATTTTAAATTAAACCCCTTTTAAACCTGACGCGTTTGTATATATACCGTCAATCTTTTTCGCCGTTTAATCTGTTCCATGGGTATATATGC
>NC_051408.1:27901917-27902053 GCF_015228065.2 Penaeus monodon
AATATTATTATTAAGATATATTAATTTATTAATTTTAATTTTAAAATATCTATATTTTTTAAAGATATTTAAAACTTTTTAAATTTTATTTTAAAAATTTAAATTTGCTATTAAATTATTTAAAAATTTAATTTTA
>NC_051408.1:27902570-27902868 GCF_015228065.2 Penaeus monodon
TCTGCTATTAAAAAAACAAAAAATATCAAAGACCTGTGACAGCTAGAAAAATGGAGGGGTGACAGGGAAAGGGTTAAAGTAACATCTTTTCTAGGTTTCGTAATAAGAAGGAGGCCGATTCATAACGTAGCATCACAGGCAAAATTTAGTTGAAGGGAACCTGATCCACCTGTAGTCGAAACCTGGAATCCAAATTTTTTTCCCACCAAGGAAGATTACTCTTATTCAGTAGTAAATGTTAGCTATAAGCGGCCATCCTTTTCAGACTTTACGAGAAAAGACCAGAGAAAGGAAGAGC
>NC_051408.1:27906178-27906989 GCF_015228065.2 Penaeus monodon
AACGTCGTGTGCGAATGTCAATTATATGCATTTACATTCCCTCTTTCCATCACGAACTTCATCATTCTCGTCAAATTTTCCATTACATATCTATACACTTGTGAATTTATTTTAAATCCTGTACATTATTTTCCCCATTAGTCTTTGTAGTAGTTTCTCGGCTTGAAAAAAACTGTACAACACCCAATTTCATATGTATTGTATTCTTTTGATCTTATAATTGTTTGAAAAAATTTATTTTTTCTTCATTTTTTTCCTTATTTTGCTCCTGACAATAAATGTACAAAATACATAAAATCTCTATAGTATATGATACGACATTAGAAATAAAAATAATCACAATAAGCCTTAACCCCCCACCCCCAAAAAATGTTGGCGAATATCAATCTCCGTTCAGAAGCAACAGCCAAAGACACAGAATTCTAGGAAAACGATTGGTCGTGACGTATCCGACTGGCGGATGGCTGGTCGAGATAACGAGAGCTCATAATCGGCCGCTGTTTGGGCTCTGCATTATACGACGAGGGGGTGCGTCTTAACCGATGACGTCATCACAAAACCCTCTGATTGGGGACGTTGTTCGCAAGAGCCTTGCTTCGAGCATATCTGGGAATGGAATGGAGAGAATCAGTTTATTATGATTGGAAAAGAATCAGTTTATTATGATTAGGTCTTGCTGAAAGGGAAACAGCCGGTGTTATTCCGGCTTCCGAGCAGTTTTGTCTTAATCAGGCGTATGGTGGAAGACCTTTATCATTATTTGATTTTCAAAGATAGACAAACAAAGGAGTGCATTAAGTATTTAATGCAA
>NC_051408.1:27907053-27907548 GCF_015228065.2 Penaeus monodon
CATGTTCGGGTTGTATAAGTGAGTTTGAGACTGAGATAGAAGCAGATTAGGGAAGGTACTGGGGCACAAAGAAATATAAAGAGGGAAAACAGGCAGCGGAGAGAAAGAGAGGGAGGAAAAGGGGTAGAAAGATGGGGGAAGACGGAAAAACGAAAGGGGGAAAAGGGGGAAACAAAGGAATATTAAGACGAAGAGAAGTGACTTTTAAAACTCGTGCAGAAAGTATATTCTTTTAAGTTTTAAGGCAGTGTTACGACAGGCGGGAAAAGCGAGATGGTGCCGGTAAGCTAAGAGAAGCAGGTGGGAAAATTTGACAATGCAAGAAAAGCTTGACGTTTTTAGAAGAAACAATGGAGTGTCAGAGTGAACGACACAAAGAAGCCCCTTTACGGAAAAAACGCTGGGAAAATAAGCTTGTGTAAGCGCAAGGTGCAGCGTAGTGCGATGATTTCTGTCTGAGGTCCCTGTTTATATGAATATGTATATGCGTGTGTG
>NC_051408.1:27907757-27908098 GCF_015228065.2 Penaeus monodon
TGGGATATGTGTCCGAATGTATATTTATCCTTGGTAATGGTTTATATGCATTGAATATTGACTTAGATAAATAAATAAAAAAAATATCAATGTTGGCTTCTTTTTCAGGCAAATATACATAGAAGTGTATATATTTACAGACATACAAATATATGAATACTGCACACTTACATTTACTGTAAAACGCCAGTCCTAATGATGTGAACTGTGGGGAATAACTTTCTTGTTGAAGCTCTTTACTACGGTAAATCCCCGCAAGAAAAATGGCATTTAATCCATATACTTTTCCATATTTACATTCTATATAATCAGCCGGTGAAATTTCATCTTTTGTGGATGTG
>NC_051408.1:27908370-27908663 GCF_015228065.2 Penaeus monodon
GTATGAATATGAAATTTTATAATATATATGAAAATTTTTAATTAATAATTTCCAGTTCCTAATGATTTTGTCCCAAACAACCGGGGGTGGGGGCCTAGGAATGCACCCGTTCCCGGGGGCAAACGGGATGGGAAGACAACTCGGATTCCGCTGCTGCCGCCTGGGGGCGGGCGGGAGGGGCGAGAGAGGAAGAACTCGGCGCCCCGTCCGCCGAATGGAGTGGGAAGCTGCGGGGGAGGAGGGAAGCCGATTAAAAGGGGGGGTCGGGGAGGGTGTGTTGGGGTGGGTGCAAT
>NC_051408.1:27909639-27910009 GCF_015228065.2 Penaeus monodon
AAATTTGCCCGCGGATGACAACAAATAATAAAGTCCAGGGAGACAAAAAACTAAAAAAGTCGTGTTTTTTCGAGGGTACAAATTTTATTTATACTGTTAATGCCAGCAATTATTAGCAAAAAAAAAAATCAAAAAACTGAAAGGAAATCTTTCCAAAAGAAAAGAAAAAACACTGGAAGCGTTCACTTGCATGGCATTTTTCGTTTTGCATGTGCGGAGGGTCCCCGTGGCAACTAAACTGCAAGTTTAAACCCTTTAAAATAAGGGGAGGCGGAACCGGAAAAATTTTAAGTTAAAGGTCAGTGGGGGAAAAGTCAAAGAAAATCTACATCCAGAACAAATTTAATGAAAATTATGATTAAAATGTAAA
>NC_051408.1:27910263-27910831 GCF_015228065.2 Penaeus monodon
ATAATAATAAAAAATTATTTTATTATTATTTTTAAAATAATAATGATATAATAAAATTTATTTTTTATTTTTTTAACAATTTTTAATTATAATAAAATTTAAAATTTTTAATTTATTATTATTATTTTTAAAAAAATAAGAATAAAAAAAAAAATAAAAAAATTTTAAAATTAAAATTTAAAATTTTGGTAAAAAACAAAAAGAAAAATTATAAATGTAAAGAACAATGAAATAATAATGATAAATAGAATTTAATATTAATGAGATAATAATTATTATTAAATTGTAATGAAAATAATGATAATGAAGTGATAAAAAAAAGTAATGAAAGAGGTCCAAAAATAATAAAGAATTAATGTTTGATAACAAAAATTATTATCACATGATGAAAAAAAATGATGACGAAAAAATGATTGAAAATTTATAGAAATAATGATGATGATAACAATAAGAAATGATAAAAATAAAAATAAAAATGAGATAAATAATCAATAAAAAAATAATAAAAATGTAATAGTACGTAGTAGTGGGCAGCAGCGCACCCAGCATAAGTTTTTAGTGGGTGGTG
>NC_051408.1:27911063-27911210 GCF_015228065.2 Penaeus monodon
AGAACGAATTTAAATGTCCTTAGAGTCTAAACGATTTTGTAATTACCCAAAGCAGTGTATATTAAACTTATTATACAGCTGTGTTCTGCCGGCTTTCACCTGTAAGCTTGGGTTTTATTCCACATTAATATGCTTTTATATCAATTA
>NC_051408.1:27913403-27913844 GCF_015228065.2 Penaeus monodon
ACCTATCAATTTCCCTTTGGGTAACCATGTGTTTCCCCCTTAATTTGGTTCCCTTTTAATGCTTTCTCTTATGAGAAATATATGCCTTATATTAATGTAGAATTTTTTTAAATTTTTTTGATACTAGATGTTCTTATTTTTATTAGCTTTTGTTTGTAATTTCCACGTCAAAAATTTCTTTACTTGTTATTTCCTTTAGTGTTTCTCGTACCGTATTCACTCCATTAATAAGTTTTGTTTTTTATTGTAAAATGATTTTTTAAAATTTAAATCATTTTTTGAATTGTGATAATAGTTAGTATAACAATTTATGATCTCGTGATTTGCTGTTTGATATATTGTTAAACCTTAGTTTAAAACGTTATCAAAACCCTTTTTAAAAAAAATGTCTTTAATATGAAATTGAACTATCTCTGTATATATGTTATTTTAATCGGAAGG
>NC_051408.1:27915811-27915955 GCF_015228065.2 Penaeus monodon
CTATTTGTTAAGGTTCAAGAAATTGATCCAAGTAATTTTTTTTTTTAAAATTAAAAAAAAAAAAAAAGGTTTTTTTGATTAAATTTGTCGATTGGAAAACCATATAAAAAAAGTCCCCGATCCAAAAAAAAAAGTGAAATAAGA
>NC_051408.1:27915977-27916512 GCF_015228065.2 Penaeus monodon
AAAATAAAAGTTTTTCATCTTTCTATTCCAATTTAAAGATTAGTTTGTTATTTACTTAAACAATAAAACTTACCCTTGTTATTTTTCAACTTGTTTCAATAACTTATTTATTCATAACACTGCAATTGTTTTTTCTTTTTCTAAAAAATTAAACAATTTTTTTTTTTTAAATCCTTAAAATTCAGGTTCGCCGGTTTGTACCCCTCGTTTTTAAAATTCTTGTTGAAAATTAGGGGTTTAAAAGGGTTTTTCTTTATTATGATTTTACATAAGTTTGGGGTTGAGCAAATTTAGTGGGTGGTTTTGATCAAAAAAGGGGTCTAAATAACTTTTTAAAAAATAGATACAATTAAATTTTGTTTTTTGATACATCAATCAAAAATTTTTGCTAAAAACTTTCTTTTAAAATGATAAATTGACACAAAACATTGAACAAGTCAAACTAATGCAATGTGACAAACAAATTGAATTTTGTTATTCTGAAACTGAAAGGTTTTAAAAAGAAATTTGAAAATGTATGGGATCTGAAATCCTA
>NC_051408.1:27916571-27917266 GCF_015228065.2 Penaeus monodon
TTTTTTAGAGTGTGCCATCCTGATCCCACAGTCCTAGGGTGTAAACAGTCCATGCTTAAAAACAGATAGTTTTTTATGGCTGGGTTATATATGAAGGTCTGTTTTTGAAAAAAAAAAAAATTCTTGATTTTTACAAACAAAAAAAAAAAAACATTGTACTTTGCTGAAAAAGCGAAGCGTGTCCCTTGGCCAAGGCATGAAGGGCGGAACAAAAGAAAGCTGTACTGTAGAAAAGAGGGGGATACTCTAGCATTTCTAAAAATTCTTATTTCACGAGTGCAATAATAGTATTCATTAAGACAGGGCTTTTCTTCCCATATTTAAAGGCTTTCTAAAATAATAAAGATATACGTAAATGTAGATGCAGCAATAATTTCAAAATTATCAGACTATGAATTATGATCGAATTCAAAATTACTTCTAATGGAAGATTTAGATGGTCTAGTCAGTTTAAAATTATGATTTAAGAATGGAATCCCAGTTTCTTTGTGTAGATAGCATTACAGCTATCGCACTAATATCTATGAACTGATAAGGGCCATAGAGGTTTAGGAATTTTATCTTTAAATTTAAAGAAATTGTCATTGACTTAGGCTGTGTTAAATACAAATTAGATCTACCGTAGAACTGATATGATTTAAGATAAAAATTTCTAAACCTCTATGGGCCTCAATCATTTATGAAAAAATAGTGTG
>NC_051408.1:27917914-27918053 GCF_015228065.2 Penaeus monodon
GTGGAGGAGTTTCAATTTTCACTCGAATGTACAATTGCATCTCTCCGTTGCTGATTTTTTTTGTGTGTGTGTTGATTACGTGGTCATCAGGCATAAGATCTGGAGCACAAATCTACACAGAACTCGTGTCCGAGAAGAC
>NC_051408.1:27918109-27918312 GCF_015228065.2 Penaeus monodon
ATGTACAAAAATACTTTGGGCTTAATAATACTTATACATACCACTCGACTTACTCAGTCAGTTTAACAAGAAACAAGTGCTTTTATGTCCTAACAGATAATTCGAATGCGGTGATCAATACATAACAATACCCACAAAGTATCTAATTGCCAGACAAAACAGCATATACTTTGTGGGGATTATATCAGCGGGGCGTTGTTGGC
>NC_051408.1:27918412-27918563 GCF_015228065.2 Penaeus monodon
TGCCTTTTCATCCCTTTCGGATTATTTGTCGTATTGCACTTCATTTCCTGCCACTGTACTCTGACCGTTCTGTGATTACATTGCTATTTATATCCGTGTATTTTTTCGTATTCACAGAAACACATGTATAGAATTTTACAGTCGCTGATCT
>NC_051408.1:27919499-27920113 GCF_015228065.2 Penaeus monodon
GAGGTACAGTAAACACTGTGAACATTACGTAGAAATCTTTGTTCCTACGTAACACACAAGCCGAGAAAAATGAGAGTGGGGTGTCCCATCAGTCGGGCCAGGAATGTTCGCTGCGAAGCCGGGAACTCCCGCTCGTGCACAAAAAAGCAGAGGACGTCGAAGAGAAGAGGTAGCATGACGCCGAAGCATGGTTAGCGCGGAGGATAATGACGACGGTGATGGCTGTTAGGAGTTGGAAAAAAAATTCATGTCGCGGCCAGGGATGTTTGTTCCGCGGCCTTGAAGCAACACACGCGCAGACAGTAATGAATGTTTTTGAATAATACTATCCTGGATCGCTTGTTTACCTTCTTCCCCTTATGGGAACTTTAAGGCAATTAAATATTCATAGTAATAATCAACAGCTAAAACATATATGCATAGTTTCTCGTCTAATTACCCAGGGTATTCTATGGCAATATTTTTCATCATCTCAACGGGACAAGGAGTGGCGATGCAGGTGAACATACAGGTTTGTCTTGCGCAAACTTCTGAGAGCCTTAGGCAACTCGCAGATACCTTATTTGGTTTCACAAACACAAAGCGCATTTCCAATCAGGCATCTATGTATGATC
>NC_051408.1:27924432-27924531 GCF_015228065.2 Penaeus monodon
ACAGAAGTTACCTGCAGTTGGCCTGCTAGTTAGTTTCCTGTTTGAGGGCTGGGACATCTAATATGTGTGAGTTAGAGTGAAGAGACGCAATACGATATT
>NC_051408.1:27924955-27925099 GCF_015228065.2 Penaeus monodon
TTTGGGGCTTACCTTCAGCGTCCCACGTAGACCACCAAAAGACGGAGAAAAAAGGTTACAAAAAGCCACACAAAAACTACTCACACGTAGGAAAAGATATAACGATGTTCACGTGCGAATACTTCTTCTGAGCGCTGAATGAAC
>NC_051408.1:27925373-27925724 GCF_015228065.2 Penaeus monodon
GTGCTTAATATCGCTTTTCAACTGGATGCTTATCTCATATTTAAGAGGATTACGTGTAACTCTAAAATCTTAATAACATTAATACATTTATTTTTACTGAAGGCCACATTAACAGGCGTAACGGGTTTGGATTTTCCTGTTAAACAGCTGCGTTGATGAATTTTATTTTAGGATATCAAATGCCCTACAGACATCAGAAATCATATTGTATCACTGTGCACTTCGAGTTAGCTCTATAGAATACGGGATCCTGCAAATCACATTCTCGGCGCGCCTCTGACCTTGAATGGAAGAATCCAAGGTCTCCTGAAGGGCGGCGTCTCCTCACGCCTTTAGATGCCATCTGCATGA
>NC_051408.1:27925772-27925840 GCF_015228065.2 Penaeus monodon
GAGTGCGCACTTCATCTTTCCGATATAAGCATAAAACGCTGTCATAAAAGAAAAAAAAAGAAAACAAC
>NC_051408.1:27926106-27926334 GCF_015228065.2 Penaeus monodon
CATACATACATATATGGATATCTTTTGTTCTTAATCAACAACCACGATACGCATGTTGTAAAAAGAAAAAAGAATGGCGTGCTGCAGAGGGAAAATAAATGAAGAAATGAGAGGGCGATGGATGCGAATGCGAGGGAAAAATGCGATAGATTCCAACGTCTGATTCACCCTAGTAAGGGGCAAGGGGGGGGGCGCTCGGCTCTACGAGTTCCAGGCCATTTCTGTGTT
>NC_051408.1:27926627-27926737 GCF_015228065.2 Penaeus monodon
AGCTGATGGCAGTCGTGAATTACTTGCTTATTTGGCCGTCACATAAAAGTTTATTTGTTGCGACGCGTTTCGTTTACTTGCTGGTGGGTTGTTCATTCCGTATTAATCTA
>NC_051408.1:27926975-27927956 GCF_015228065.2 Penaeus monodon
AGAACTTGTTTTGAATGCGACAGTTATTCCAAGCAGCCACTGGAATCCTCACAGTGAAAGCTTCTAAGTGACGTCATCGGAGTCCCGGATGAGTCGCCATATTGGAGGCAGAACGATCTACTGTATAACAGTTGTACTTCTTTTTATTTCCATCTTGAGGCATCCGATTTATCAACTACGAAAAAAAACATCATTATTGTGCGATACCGAAATATATTGTAAGATGACTGAGATATAGCTAGTTAACTGCTAGCATATGACTTTTTACGCTCCAGTGACAATCAAAATCTTTGTGAAGAACCTGATTAGAAGCTTCTCTGACTCTGAAAATGCTACAGAAGTTTATGCCAAGTAACATATATTACAGCACACTTATTCTAAATGTCTAAATGTATTCTAAATGCTTTATCTTTCCCACCGAGTTGACAAGAGAGAGCATACCTGAATGGTTTCAGTTCTCAAAAAAATTAAGCAAATTAAACGTTAGATTTGTCGTAGCTTGTGTGGAGTATATTTTATTTCCATGACTTTTGACGGTGTTTCCTTAGTAACTGAATTAATATCTGTAAGGTAATAAATAGAATAAAAATAAAGAATTACCGCCACTTTGCAGAAAGGGATTACCTTAATTCTTGATTTTAAAAAAAACGAAATGAAAAACGAGTATTAAGATATGGAAGTACTTATAACTTGTTGCAGGCTTAGTGCAAAGCGATTAATACCCATTTAATTACAAGCTGACGCTGAAATATCTTACCGGCTTCCCCCGATCCCACCGAGATACGCCTGCTGGAAAATTAGTTTCACTTAACATAAGCAGTTGAAAATCTTAGCGACACGGAAATGGAATTCTTTGCCTGACAGACAAAGAGAGAATCAAGAGAGAAAATTATGGCAAGTTTTCAACAGGAAGTTGCAAATGTATTTCAGTGTCGTTTTATTTATTTCGGTCTGGACGGACGTGGAAAATATAACCTGCAC
>NC_051408.1:27928489-27928733 GCF_015228065.2 Penaeus monodon
TTCGGACTCCTTTTAGGGAGAATTTGACGCTTTTCCAGCATTTCAATCGCCGTCGAGCTACCTCGCGTCACCGCCAATCAGAGCCGATTATTTTATTTTATTATTTTTAGCAATAAACACTTAATAGTATGGATAATAGCATAAAAAATGTTTTTTAGATACCACACCTTCCATAATGCAATACCTTCGGTTATGAGTGATAGAAATAGAATGGTAGAATGACATGGAAACTGCTTTTGAAAGA
>NC_051408.1:27928819-27929517 GCF_015228065.2 Penaeus monodon
CCCCATCCACTTGAGGCATGACAGTGTGCATGAAATTCTGGTTCTTATTTTCAGTTTACGATTCTATTCTCTTTCCTTCCTATAAACTGCATCATCGCCTTTTCCATGAATCATCCCTCCGTTGCAGATGCTGAAGGCGATGCTCTTGCTGGTCGTGGGCGGCGCGGCGCTGGCGGGACCGCAACGCTCCACGGTCGAGGTGTTCAAGAGTGTGTCCCACCCGCAGAGCCACATCGACGCCCACGCGGAGGCCAAGGAGGCGTGAGTCCTCTCTTGCTGCTTTCTCTTCCTCTCTTTCACTGTCTTTAGCAGTGGATCTTCCTTTCGCTGGTTTTCTTTTTGTTCGTTTGCTTGCCATCTTAACTTTACAAGGTTTTCGCATTATATACATTTCCTTAGTCTATTTCTCTTTACCATGTCTACATTTACACACACTCTGAGCGAGTGTTTAAGAGAAAAAACATATTTGAGCTCGTAGGTTACTGAAAATCGTGAGTGAAAATTATCAAAACGCGAACACGAACACTTTCTACATTTACAAAAGAGGATGGTACTTCCCATTTCAGATTGAAAGTAGGAGTACATTGTCAATTTGATATCAGATATATAGTCATGTGAAATCGAAATGATATCCATATTTATGCGTAAACTTAGTATTACGCTGAGGGAAACATGGTCCCACATACCTCGCAACAACA
>NC_051408.1:27929606-27929745 GCF_015228065.2 Penaeus monodon
GTAACACTCACACGCGTATTTACCTTACCGGTGACCATACTATCAAGGAGCTTAACTGGAACAAAGGCCTTTTCGCCCCGAATGAGTCACGTGAGATTCCCGAGATCAGTCGTGCGAATCCACAGGCCGCGTCTCTGGG
>NC_051408.1:27930021-27930232 GCF_015228065.2 Penaeus monodon
ACTTCAAGTTTGCACTAGAGAATTTAGTCATAAGTAAGTATGTGAGCGACTGAGCTTGTAAGAATAGTCCTTCCTGCCAACTCTTTATTTTCCTTCCCATTCTCTTCCTTCGGATTCTCGCTGCTCGTCTTCTTCTGCCGTGCCATGTTCCCTGCCCAGGTTCCCTGCTCAGGGCGGTAAGCTCCAGGGGCGGTATCCACGAAAGTTCTCA
>NC_051408.1:27931115-27931258 GCF_015228065.2 Penaeus monodon
ACTAACACTGTTTCAAAATATTCTCAACTGCTAAGATTTATCTCAACTCTATCTTAAATGTAAGACAGGTCGAAGAGTGTCCTGAGAATAGATCAGACAGTTTTCTAGATTTTTTAGATTAGGCCTATATATGTATGTGTGAA
>NC_051408.1:27931374-27931562 GCF_015228065.2 Penaeus monodon
ACATATATATCATACACGGCGTCCCGTCTCCCTCCGCAGCTTCCGCAACTCGGACACCTTCTCTGCGCTGGACGCGGCCGGCGCGCAGTTCTTCCAGATGCTGGGGAACTTCGCCTCCTCCATCAGCAGGGCCGTTTCCGACTCCATGGAGCGAGCAAGACAGACGACGACATCTCGAGCTTCGTTCT
>NC_051408.1:27931598-27931702 GCF_015228065.2 Penaeus monodon
GCAGCAGCGGGGATTCCGTAAGTGCTTTCCCATCCCGTGTTTGGGACGATCGATTAGGAACGTGGAATGCATTTATATCTCAGGGAACCCCCACCTGCGGAGTG
>NC_051408.1:27931890-27932162 GCF_015228065.2 Penaeus monodon
CACATACACAAAAGATGAAAAGTTAAAGCCCAAGCAAATACGTCACGCTTGATATAGAATGTAAATATGGAAAGTATATGGATTAAATGCCATTTTTTCTTGCAGGGATTTACCGTAGTAAAGAGCTTCAACAAGAAAGTTATTCCCCACAGTTCACATCATTAGGACTGGCGTTTTACAGTAAATGTAAGTGTACAGTATTTCATATATTTGTATGTCTGTAAATATATACACTTCTATGTATATTTGCCTGAAATAGAAGCCAACATTGA
>NC_051408.1:27932526-27932846 GCF_015228065.2 Penaeus monodon
CACGCATATACATATTCATTTAAACACGGACCTCAGACACAAATCATCGCACTACGCTGCACCTTGCGCTTACATAAGCTTATTTACCCAGCGTGTTTCCCGTAAAAGGGGCTTCTTTGTGTCGTTCACTGCTGACACTCCATTGTTTCTCTCTAAAAACGTCAAGCTTTTCTTGCATTGTCAAAACTTTCCACCTGCTTCTCTTTAGCTTACCGGCACCATCTCGCATTTCCGCCTGTCGTAACACTGCCTTAAAACTTAAAAGAATATACTTTCTGCACGAGTTAAATGTCACTTCTCTTCGTCTTAATATTCCTTTG
>NC_051408.1:27932922-27933032 GCF_015228065.2 Penaeus monodon
CGCATGCCTGCTTTCCATCTTCATATTTCTTTGTGCCTCCGTACCCCTTCTGCTTCTATCTCAGTCTCAAACTCACTTATACAACCCGCACATGCACGCAGACACACATG
>NC_051408.1:27933080-27933863 GCF_015228065.2 Penaeus monodon
TTGCATTAAATACTTAATGCACTCCTTTGTTTGTCTATCTTTGAAAATCAAATAATGATAAAGGTCTTCCACCATACGCCTGATTAAGACAAAACTGCTCGGAAGCCGGAATAACACCGGCTGTTTCCCTTGCAGCAAGACCTAATCATAATAAACTGATTCTCTCCTAATCATAATAAACTGATTCTCTCCATTTCCATTCCCAGATATGCTCGAAGCAAGGCTCTTGCGAACAACGTCCCCAATCAGAGGGTTTTGTGATGACGTCATCGGTTAAGACGCACCCCCTCGTCGTATAATGCAGAGCCAATCAGCGGCCGATTATGAGCTCTCGTTATCTCGACCAGCCATCCGCCAGTCGGGATACGTCACGACCAATCGTTTTCCTAGAATTCTGTGTCTTTGGCTGTTGCTTCTGAACGGAGATTGATATTCGCCAACATTTTTTGGGGGTGGGGGGTTAAGGCTTATTGTGATTATTTTTATTTCTAATGTCGTATCATATACTATAGAGATTTTATGTCTTTTGTACATTTATTGTCAGGAGCAAAATAAGGAAAAAATGAAGAAAAATACATTTTTTCAAACAATTATAAGATCAAAAGAATACAATACATATGAAATTGATGTGTGTACAGTTATTTCAAGCCGAGAATCTACTACAAAGACTAATGGGGAAAATAATGTACAGGATTTAAAATAAATTCACAAGTGTATAGATATGTAATGGAAAATTATGACGAGAATGATGAAGTTCTGTGATGGAAAGAGGGAGTGTAAATG
>NC_051408.1:27937164-27937474 GCF_015228065.2 Penaeus monodon
GCTCTTCCTTTCTCTGGTCTTTCTCGTAAAGTCTGAAAAAGGATGGCCGCTTATAGCTAACACTGCACTACATGAACTAAGAGTAATCTTCCTAGGTGGAAAAGAATTTGGATTCCAGGTTTCGACTACAGGTGGATCAGGTTCCCTTCAACTAATATCTGCCTGTGATGCTACGTTATGATTCGGCCTCCTTCTTATTACGAAACCTAGAAAAGATGTTACTTTAACCCTTTCCCTGTCACCCCTCCAGAGGCGAACATTTTTCTAGCTGTCACAGGTCTTTGATATTTTTTGTTTTTTTAATAGTAGA
>NC_051408.1:27939391-27939709 GCF_015228065.2 Penaeus monodon
GCATATATACCCATGGAACAGATTAGCGGCGAAAAAGATTGACGGTATATATACAATCGCGTCAGGTAAAGGGTTAATTTACATTTTATATCCCTCTACTGCACTGCAAACTTCTTACGATTACCATAGAATATGTATTATCCTGGAAACCCTGATTCATGATGCATCCTGTGATGTAAACATTCTGCAATTAATAGGTTTATTTATTTGACTACATTTAGCGTTATTTACTCAGTTGGTCGCTTTGCTAAACGAGCGCTTGGCTTTAACTTAATATCAATATATCTAACAATGTTTCATTTTACAAACATCCTATTG
>NC_051408.1:27940868-27941292 GCF_015228065.2 Penaeus monodon
TTCATACTGAGCAATGTCGTTTAACACATGTATGGAATTGGGTTTTATGGTTTAATCTGTCATTAAATTAAATAGACTGATATTACTGACAATCATTGTTGTCAGATCTGATTTTACATGAAGCTTCAGGATGGATTCAAAGCCTACAGACCTGTTTGAATCTCCCCGAATGAGATTGTTAAGCGGTCAGACCCTTGACTAACTTGAGGCTTGGGGACTGGCATGGGTGGGGTTCGGGGTTCATTTGAATGGTCCGATCGTTCGGCCACTGTTGTAACTTGGCTGTGTATTTAATTTCACCCTTAGCAATTAATGCTTTATCTAAAAGAAAAGAAAAGAAAAGAAAAAATCATGGCAATGTATTTACTATCATGTAGGCACTTCACCCTGTAAATTTGTTGGCAGAATTTTGAATCACCCTGAC
>NC_051408.1:27941348-27941444 GCF_015228065.2 Penaeus monodon
TATTCACTCATTCCCCTCCCCCTTCTCTCTCTCTTATTAAACACATTTTTTTTTCAACGAACGATGGTAGTCAGTAGATAAGAGCTAGTCAGAATA
>NC_051408.1:27941531-27941950 GCF_015228065.2 Penaeus monodon
AGTAATCTGAGGCTCCGATATTTATTAGCTTTAGTACAAGGTAACGGTAATAGTTGCCTCTTCTATTAATGAAAAGGGGATGTACCAAGTTTAAGTACAGGCATCTGTTCCGAGGAAAGCGTCGATGTTACACAGCAGACCAGGCAAGCCAGTTTAACCGTTGGAGATTATTAGTGTTTGCAAGGGTGGCTGCAACTGGACAAAAGATTGCGTCAGGAGATGCCAACGACCCCGCTTGATATAATCCCCACAAAGTATATGCTGTTTTGTCTGGCAATTAGATACTTTGTGGGTATTGTTATGTATTGTTCACCGCATTCGAATTATCTGTTAGGACATAAAAGGACTTGTTTCTTGTTAAACTGACTAAGTCGAGTGGTATGTATAAGTATTATTAAGCCCAAAGTATTTTTGTACAT
>NC_051408.1:27942006-27942073 GCF_015228065.2 Penaeus monodon
GTCTTCTCGGACACGAGTTCTGTGTAGATTTGTGCTCCAGATCTTATGCCTGATGACCACGTAATCA
>NC_051408.1:27942090-27942156 GCF_015228065.2 Penaeus monodon
AAAAAAAAAAAAATCAGCAACGGAGAGATGCAATTGTACATTCGAGTGAAAATTGAAACTCCTCCA
>NC_051408.1:27942635-27942703 GCF_015228065.2 Penaeus monodon
CACACACTATTTTTTATAAATGATTGAGGCCCATAGAGGTTTAGAAATTTTATCTTAAATCATATCAG
>NC_051408.1:27942843-27943966 GCF_015228065.2 Penaeus monodon
CAAAGAAACTGGGATTCCATTCTTAAATCATAATTTTAAACTGACTAGACCATCTAAATCTTCCATTAGAAGTAATTTTGAATTCGATCATAATTCATAGTCTGATAATTTTGAAATTATTGCTGCACTACATTTACGTATATCTTTATTATTTTAGAAAGCCTTTAAATATGGGAAGAAAAGCCCTGTCTTAATGAATACTATTATTGCACTCGTGAAATAAGAATTTTTAGAAATGCTAGAGTATCCCCCTCTTTTCTACAGTACAGCTTTCTTTTGTTCCGCCCTTCATGCCTTGGCCAAGGGACACGCTTCGCTTTTTCAGCAAAGTACAATTTTTTTTTTTTTGTTTGTAACAATCAAGTAATGTTTTTTTTTTTTCAATAACAGACCTTCATATATACACATGACCATAATAACTATCTGTTTTTAAGCATAGGATCTGTTCTACATCCTAGGATCTGTAGGGATCAGGGATGGCACACTCTCAAAATAATTATATTGTGATTCATATTTTATGTGATATTTATAATGGTATAGTATTATTTTTTTTATTAGGATTTCAGATGCCATACATTTTTCGAATTTCTTATTTAACCTTTCAGTTTCAGAATAACAAAATTCAATATTGTTTGTCACATTGCATTAGTTTGACTTGTTCAATGTTTCTGATGTCAATTTATCACTTAAAACCGAAAGTTTATTAGCCAAAAGTTTTAGATCTGGTATGCTATCAGCAAAACAAAATTTAACTTTGTATCTATATTTTTAAAAAGTTACTTAGATCCCTTTTTGATCATAAACCATCCACTAAATTTGCTCAAGCCCAAACTTATGTAAAATCATACATAGAGAACATAACCTTTTCAACCCACTAATCTTTCAACAAGAAATATTAAACGATGGGATACAAACCGGCGAACCTGAAGTTCTTAAGGATTTATAAAAAAAAATCTGATTTAATTGTTAGAAACAGACAAAGACAAATATGCAGTGTTCATGAATAAACTAAGTTATTGAAACAAAGTTGAAAAAATAAACAATGGTAAGCTTTATTTGTTTAAGTAAATGACAAACCTGAATCTTTAATTGGAATAGAACATGATGATAAACATTCATTGTT
>NC_051408.1:27943992-27944122 GCF_015228065.2 Penaeus monodon
TCTTATTTCTCACTTTTAATTTTTTTGGATCAGGACTTATTTTATATGGTCTTCCAATCGACTAATTAATCATAAACCTTTTTTTTTTTTATCAATCTATAAAAAAAAACTTACTTGTGATCTATATTTC
>NC_051408.1:27946324-27946632 GCF_015228065.2 Penaeus monodon
AAATTGTTATAGCTAACTATTTATCACAAATATCAAAGAATGAGTTTAATTTACAAAATCATTTTAAAATCAAAACAAATACGTTATTAATGGAGTGTAATATCGAGTAACGAGAAACACTAAAGGAATATACACAATGTAAATGAAATGTTGACGTGGAAATTACGACAAAATGCTAATAAGAAATAAGAACATCTAGTATCAAATAATTTAACAAAATTCTACATTAATATAAGGCATATACTTCTCATAAGAGAAAGCATTATATAGGGAACCATATTAAGGTAGGAACACATGGTTACCCAAAG
>NC_051408.1:27948976-27949073 GCF_015228065.2 Penaeus monodon
GCATATTAATGTGGAATAGAAACCCAAGCGTTATCAGGTGCAAAAGCCGGCAGAACACAGCTGTATAATAAGTTAATATGACACTGCATTTGGGTAA
>NC_051408.1:27950226-27950568 GCF_015228065.2 Penaeus monodon
CTGTTCTGGATGTAGATTGGCTTTTGACTTTCCCTCATCTGACCTTTAACTTATAATTTTGCCGTGTTCCTGCCTCCCTTGATTTAAGGTTAATCTTGCAGTTTAGTTGCCACGGCACCATCCTGCACATGCAAAACGAAACTGCCATGCAAGTGAACGCTTCCACGTGTTTTTCTTCTTCTTTTGGGAAAGATTTCCTTTCAGTTTTTAGATTTTTTTTATTGCTAATATTATTGCTGGCATTAACAGTATAAATAAAATTTGTACCATGCTGAAATACACGACATTTATTAGTTTTCTGTCTCCCTGGACTATCATTATTTAGTTGTCATACCGCGGGCA
>NC_051408.1:27951142-27951226 GCF_015228065.2 Penaeus monodon
TATTATTTCGACTTTTTAAATTTTTTTTGGTTTTTAAAAAGGACTTGGGATTTTTTAAAAAAGGTTTCAATAGATAACATAAAC
>NC_051408.1:27951325-27951503 GCF_015228065.2 Penaeus monodon
ATCCAAAGCCATACTAGGCCAGTAGTGGAGGTGTCAATTCGGTCAGGGTTGCTTGCCCCTTTACCTGAAAACATTAGGAATTCTGAATGGGGAATTCGAACCCCAATTATTGAATGAGCTATATATATGTTTTATGCCCTAAAGATAAATTCCTTTTTTTAACTCAGGGTATGTAAGT
>NC_051408.1:27952299-27952363 GCF_015228065.2 Penaeus monodon
CTTGTTGCAAGTGCCTTCCTCCACCTTTTCTTGTGGAATTAAATCTAATTTTATATCCTTCACA
>NC_051408.1:27952788-27953171 GCF_015228065.2 Penaeus monodon
AAGACATTTCTTTATAAAGGTTTTGATAACGTTTTAACCTAAGGATTATACAATATTCAATACGCCAATCTACGAGACATAATGTATAGCAAACTATTTATCACAAATTATCAAGATGATTTTAATTTACAAAATCTTTTAAAATCAAACAAATACGTTATTAATGGAGTGTATATCGGGTACGAGAAACACTAAGGAATATACACAATGTAAATGAAATGTTGACGTGGAAATTACGCAAATGCTAATAAAAATGAACACCCTAGTATCAAATAATTTAACAAAATTCTACATTAATATAAGGCTATCTTCTCATAAGAGAAGCATTATGGGGAAAACCCATATTAAGGTAGGACACATGGTTCCCAAAGGGAAATTGATAG
>NC_051408.1:27955468-27955609 GCF_015228065.2 Penaeus monodon
AGTAATTTGATATAAATAGCATATTAATGTGGAAAAACCCCAAGCTTATCAGGTGCAAAAGCCGGGCAGAACACAGCTGTATAAATAAGTTAATATGACACTGCATTTGGGAAATAACAACATACGTTGAGACTCTAAGTA
>NC_051408.1:27956770-27957086 GCF_015228065.2 Penaeus monodon
TCTTTCTGGATGTAGATTGGCTTTGACTTTCCCTCATCTGACCTTTAACTTAAATTTTGCCGTGTTCCTGCCTCCCTTGATTTAAGTAATCTTGCATTTAGTTCCCAGGGCCCACCACCCTGCACATGAAAAACGAAACTGCCATGCAAGTGAACGTTTCCCACGTGTTTTTCTCTTCTTTTGGGAAAGATTTCCTTTCAGTTTTTAGTTTTTTTTTTTTGCTAATATTATTGCTGGCATTAAAAGTATAAATAAAATTTGTACCATCTGAAATACACCGACATTTATTAGTTTTCTGTCTCCCTGGACTATCATT
>NC_051408.1:27958300-27959207 GCF_015228065.2 Penaeus monodon
AAACCAATATATATTATTTATATTGGCAGCTGCTTTTGGTCGTAGGGGGCGGTAAGGCGGTAGGCAAATGTCGGTGAAACGTGGGCAGGGGTGCGTCTCGTCAATCTGAGGTAAGCAAGGGAAGTACTTTTGCGCAACTTGGGGGAATATATGTATATTTTATATGGGGTGGTTTTGTGTGTGTGTGTGCCTGCTATTCTGTGCTCTCGTAGTGTATTGCAAAGTTTTTCTTTGGTGGCCCGGTGAGTAAAAAATACCCCACCTTTTTATTATTAAGCCTATTTATTAATACAGCTTATATCCAATTTATTATGTTTGTTTGTTATCCAGTTTTCAGGCTTGGGTAAACTTAACGAGGTCTTCAACAAGGCGGAAAGAATAAGGGGGATGGGAAAAGGTTCAGGGGAGGAGGGGGACCGCTCTCTTCTGAGAATTAAGTGAGATTAGCTGAAATTTATGGGCACTTTGGTGTGTGGCCTATAACTTATACTTCAAAGCTTTTGAGGTGAGGGATAAAATTTTATGTTCAGTTTGCGCAAATATAACTGGATCCATTTGATATTATTAAAACTATCACGGCGGAGGCAGAAATGTTACTATTCCACGACAAGGGTTAATTATTAAGGCAATTTCAGGTCATACAAGTCTAACGAAAAGCAAAGCACTGTATTATGTGAAGATTAAAGGTAGAATGCAATTTTTCATTAAGATGTTTGAATGTACACTACGTGTCCAACAAGAAAAAAGAAAAGGCCGAAGTGTTTTTAGAGTAAATGATTAAGGATGGCAAATGAGATTCTTTATGCTCCTTTTACATAATTAATTTTTATGTTAGGTCGAATCATCATTAAGTTGAAACCCCATTTCTCAGAAATTTAAATCAAAAATGAAAAACAATAGGTGAGAT
>NC_051408.1:27960678-27961494 GCF_015228065.2 Penaeus monodon
TTTCTACCTTTTAAGATGGACAACATTTTTTGTCGAATTCAAAAGGAACGACGTAAATTATCTTTGATAGATTTGATCCTACATTCACAGACGTATTGGTAAAACCATGTGTTGGAGCACGACATCGAGCTGTACAGAGATAAGCCCATAACATTAAACCTTATCCTATTCATTTGCTTTGGGAGGATATGAAAAGTGATCTCAAACAGCTTGATTTAAGGGTAGTGGAATAATCTTTATCTTATGAAACTCCAATGTAGCAGTTGAAAAAAAAAAGATTCATGGGGTAACCATCTTAATGTTGACCAATGTTGATCTAAATGCTATTTTGATTAGAAAGCCTAATAGCAATTATTTCCTTAAAGTTAACAAAGGGTTATTGGCCAATCCCGTTATGCGAGTGTAGCAAAAATATCACCGCATTTCAAACAAAAAAGGGGTTATTATAGTTAGTGACAACACCGTTCGGACTCGTAAATGCAAACGCAACTTTCTGCTGAATGATGAGACTTTTACTTATGGGCATGCCCATGTAGAGACATTGATATTGATTCATACAGTTAGTTGGAAGGATATATGAAAACCTTAAACTGCGTATTAATAACCCTTTATAAAAAGTCAAGATTTACAGCTCGGCCAAGTAAAAGTAAACAGGCAGCTCATATATTGAATATTAGGTAATAGAGTTGGTGAGGAATGTCAACTACATGTCAACAATATGTCAATTACTAAGGGTGAAGGAATGTCATGATTAACAATTGGGGGACAGCTTTTATACTCAGTTGGGTTATATTTGAGTTTTAGTTTTTATTTATT
>NC_051408.1:27963164-27963448 GCF_015228065.2 Penaeus monodon
TCTGGGGGGAGTAGTAAATAAAACATGATCAAAAATTACCAAAATAACATTATCATTAAATCGACAAATGTCCAAGACCCTTGCAGAATCATTATCATAGGAAATACCCAAATCCGGCCTTAGCGACGACCGACTACAATAAGTTAAATGATGATAATAATGAATCTGTCATTTCAGAATTTTACACTAAAGTAAATAAAGTTGGTAAATAAATTACATTATTCTCTTTCCTACCGTAACTCGTTGATCAAAGCACCTGTTATTCCACCATACTGTCCATAGCA
>NC_051408.1:27964691-27964860 GCF_015228065.2 Penaeus monodon
TTCCAGTTGAAACATTTGGCAAAGAATTCTAATTAAGTTAACAAGGTAACCGATTTTTCTTCCTTTTTTTTGGGGGGGGGGGGGTAGAGGGTTTTTTATTCCTAACAACGTCAGCATATGATTAATCATTTTAGTTCTTTGTAATCAATAGTACAGTGTCATTTCCTTT
>NC_051408.1:27965786-27966126 GCF_015228065.2 Penaeus monodon
ATAACGAGTATTAAGACACACAGATATTGCTACACATATGATAGATGCTGCATCAAATTTAATAACTAGTTGAATTTGTGCAGCTGATTAAAATTGCAAATTTGGAAATGGTAATTTTTAATAACAAGTGCTACAGGGAAGGCATAAAGCTTTCAATTAATTTCGCAGCAAACAGCTCAGTGATGAAATATTCATAATCGACTATTACACTATGGATCGGCCCTCCAACTTGCCCGTGCGTCGATTTGGGACAAATGCTTCTCGAAGGTTTTTGGTGCCGATTGATTTTTACTAGTGTCATCCATTAATATTGTTTTATCTTGTTTGAAATCTTTCGGCT
>NC_051408.1:27967356-27967456 GCF_015228065.2 Penaeus monodon
TAATGTAATATTTTTAAAAAACATAAAAAAAAACCCCCAAAAAAAAAAACAAAACAAAAAAAAAAAAATAATAAAAAATTTTAAAAAAATTTATTAATTA
>NC_051408.1:27967984-27968167 GCF_015228065.2 Penaeus monodon
TTTATCTTTTATTGTTTTAAAATTAATTTCCCTAAAAAATACATATGTGTGGGGGTTTTTATAGTATTGGTATATTGTGTATATATACAATACATATACAATATATATGTATTTTTTTTTATAATACATACCAATATAGTTTTAAATAAAACTTTTATAAAAATGTTTAAAATTTTAAAAATT
>NC_051408.1:27968211-27968368 GCF_015228065.2 Penaeus monodon
AATGTATAATAAAACATTATGTGTAAAATATGTATTATATGCCAATTTTTATATATATATATATATTAATATTTTATATATATAATAAAAAATTTATAAAAAAAAACACTATACTACACTAAAATATATACATCACATATATACACATTTTCAAAAT
>NC_051408.1:27968519-27968604 GCF_015228065.2 Penaeus monodon
GCTCGGCGACAATTCGGCTTTTCCCTTTTATTTTTAATTATTGGGGGAATTAAAACAATATTAAAAAAATCTTTTAAAAAGGGTA
>NC_051408.1:27969341-27969408 GCF_015228065.2 Penaeus monodon
AAAACTAATAAAGTCGGTATTCGAGGTACAAATTTTTTTTTATACTGTAATGCCAGAATAATATAGC
>NC_051408.1:27969427-27969631 GCF_015228065.2 Penaeus monodon
CTGAAAGGAAATTTTTCCCAAAAAGAAGAAGAAAAACACGTAAAGCGTCATTTTGCATGGCAGTTCGTTATGTGCAGGAGGTCCCTGGCAACTAAACGCAAGTTAACCTTAAAATCAAGGGAGCGGGAAAACAGGGAAAAATTTTTAAAATTTAAAAGGGTCAGATGGGGGAAAGTCAAAGCCAATCTACATCCAGAACAGAAA
>NC_051408.1:27970729-27970906 GCF_015228065.2 Penaeus monodon
GAAAATGAGATAGTGTGATAAAAAGAACAGCAATGCTAATGTCCCTTTAGAGCCCAAACGTAGTTGTAATTTCCCCAAATGCGTGTCATTTTAATTTTAACAGCTGGTTCTCCCGGCTTTTCACCTGATAACGCTTGGGTTTCTTTTCCCCACATTAAAGCTATTTATTCAATTACT
>NC_051408.1:27973106-27973551 GCF_015228065.2 Penaeus monodon
CCATCAATTTTCCCTTTTGGGAACCATGTGTTCCTACCTTTAAAGGGTTTCCCTATAATGCTTTCTCTTATGAGAAGTATATGCCTTTTTTAATGTAGAATTTTTTTAAAATTTTATATAGATGTTTATTTTTTTTAGATTTTTTCGTAAATTTCCCCGCAACATTTCATTTACATTGTGTATATTCCTTTAGGTTTTTCGTTTTCGATATTACACCCATTAATAAGTATTGTTTTGATTTTAAAAAAGATTTGTAAATTTTAAAACATTCTTTGATTTGTGATAAAAAAAGTTGCTATAAAATTTTGATCTCGGATTTTCTGTATTATATATTGTAAATCCTTTGTTTAAAACGTTATCAAAACCTTTATAAAGAAAGCTTTTGAGTAACTTTTTAACTATCTCTGTATTATGTAATTTTAATCGGGAAAGGGTAAATATAAAA
>NC_051408.1:27973706-27974005 GCF_015228065.2 Penaeus monodon
TATCCTTTCCCATTAAAAAAACATATTACAGAGATAGTTACAAAGTTACATATTAAAGACATTTCTTTATAAAGGTTATTGATAACGTTATTAAACTAAGGATTATACAATATATCAAAACAGCAAATCTACGAGATCATAAATTTTAAGCTAAATTTTTCACAAAAATCAAAGAAGAGTTTAATTTTCAAAACATTTTAAAACAAAACAAATACGTTATTAAGGAGTGAATACGAGAACGAGAAACCACTAAAGGGGAAATACACAATGTAATGAAATTTTGGGACGGGGGAAATTAC
>NC_051408.1:27976373-27976685 GCF_015228065.2 Penaeus monodon
ATAATGATAGAAATAGCATTAATGTGAATAGAAACCCAAGCGTTACAGGGCAAAAACCGGAGAACACAGCGTATAATAATTTAAAATGACACTGATTTGGGGAAAAAACATACGTTGAGACTCTAAAAAAATTAGCATTTCTGTTTTTTGTATCAATATCATCCCTTACTATTTTTATCTTTATCACTTTATCACTATTATTTCATTGTTATATTTTATTGTTATATTTTCACTATGTTTTCATTTTATATACTACTACACTATATGCTACTACTGCTGCCCCCCCCCCCTGCTCTGCTGCTGTGCTGCTCC
>NC_051408.1:27977623-27977969 GCF_015228065.2 Penaeus monodon
CAATTCTGTTGGATGAGATTGGCTTGACTTTCCCTCATTTACCTTTAACTTTTAAATTTTTCCCGGGGCCCGCCTCCCTGATTTTGGTTTTAAATTTTCCGTTTTTGTTTCCACGGCACCACCTGCACATGCAAAACGAAACTGCCATGCAAGGAACGCTTCACGTGTTTTTCTTCTTCTTTGGGAAAGATTTCCTTTCGGGTTTTAAAATTTTTTTTATTCCCAAATATTATTGCTGGCATTAAAAGTATAAAAAAAATTTGTACCTGCGAAAAACACCCACATTTATTTGTTTTTTTTGTCTCCCTGGGGCTATCATTATTTAGGGGTTTTTATACCGCGGGGA
>NC_051408.1:27979939-27980105 GCF_015228065.2 Penaeus monodon
TGGGCTATGCTGCTTTTGGCCTCGTAGGCGGCGCGAGAACTAAGGCGGCTACGGCAACATCCGCATCCGCAGCAGACGATCGAGCAGGAGAGATGCGAACTCGTCAATCTCCCGCAGGAAGGCAACGGGAAACCGCTACTTCCCTTGCGCAACCATTGGAAGGAGA
>NC_051408.1:27980147-27980793 GCF_015228065.2 Penaeus monodon
AATCCCGCCTCGCATAGTTCCTAAGTGCTCTCCGTAGTGGTATCTGCAAAGTGTTATTCCTTTGGTGGCAGGTGAGTAAATTATTGCCCACGTGTTACCTTAGTATAGCCTATTTATATACAGCTGGTAATCCACATTTATTGATGTTGTCTTGTTATCACAGTTTTCAGCTGCTTGGGTAAATCTGTAGCTGAGGTCATTTCACAAGGCGGGATAAAGTAATATGGTGGTGAAAGCGTCAGGTGCAGGTGGGGACCGCTCTCGCTATTAAACTGAGAATTAAGCTGAGAGTTGAGCTGAAGATTTACTGCGGGCAGACTTGAGCTGTGGGCCTATAACATTATACTTCACCGCCTTAGGAGGTGAGGTATATTGTTATGTTCAGTTGTGGCGGCTATACTGGACTCCATTGCGTGATAGTTATTAAAACTATCACGAGCGGAGGACCAGAAAGTGTTACTATTACCCACCGACAATGATTAATTATTAAGGCAATGGCATGGTCCATACAAAATCGTAACGAAAGCAAAGCAATGTAATTATGTGATAGATGTAAAGGTTCAGAATGCAGGTATCATGTAAAGATGTTGAAACGTTACTACGAGCGTGTCAAACAAGAAAAGGAAGAAAAGGCGAAGGTAGTTTG
>NC_051408.1:27982514-27982802 GCF_015228065.2 Penaeus monodon
TTCTACCTTGTTAAGATTGGACACATTTTGTCGAATTTGCAAAAGGACGACGTGAAAATTATCTTTGATAGATTTGATCCTACATTCACAGACGTATCTGGTAAAACCCATGTGTTGGAGCACGACATCGAGCTGTACAGAGATAAGCCCATAAACATTAAACCTTATCCTATTCCATTTGCTTTGCAGGATATGAAAAGTGATCTTCAAAACATGCTTGATTTAAGGGTAGTGGAATAATCATATTCATCTTATGAAACTCCAATGATAGCAGTTAAGAAAAAAAAA
>NC_051408.1:27982920-27983269 GCF_015228065.2 Penaeus monodon
CCAGTTATGCGAGTGTAGCAAAAATATCACCGCATTTCAAACAAAAAAGGGGTTATTATAGTTAGTGACAACACCGTTCGGACTCGTAAATGCAAACGCAACTTTCTGCTGAATGATGAGACTTTTACTTATGAGCATGCCGAATGTAGAGACATTGATATTCTGATTCATACAGTTAGTTGGGAAGATCATATGAAAACCTTAAACTGCGTATTAATAACCTCATAAAAGTCAAGATTTACAGCTCGACCAAGTAAATGTGAAACAGGCAGCTCATATATTGAATATTTAGGTAATAGAGTTGGTGGAGGAATGTCAACTACATGTCAACTATATGTCAATTACATAA
>NC_051408.1:27985020-27985180 GCF_015228065.2 Penaeus monodon
GTTAAAGGATGATAATAATGAATCTACACTTCACATTATTTCTGTCATTTCAGAATTTTACACTAAAGTAAATAAAGTTGGTAAATAAATTATATTATTCTCTTTCCTACCGTAACTCGTTGATCAAAGCGCCTGTTATTCCCCCATACTGTCCATAGCA
>NC_051408.1:27986431-27986572 GCF_015228065.2 Penaeus monodon
TTCCAGTTGAAACATTTGGCAAAGAATTCTAATTAAGTTAACAAGGTAACCGATTTTTCTTCCTTTTTTTTGGGGGGGGGGGGGGTAGAGGGTTTTTTATTCCTAACAACGTCAGCATATGATTAATCATTTTAGTTCTTT
>NC_051408.1:27987490-27987863 GCF_015228065.2 Penaeus monodon
AAAGCTGGAGGATAATACGAGTATATAAGACACAACAGATATTGCTACACATATGATAAGAATGATCATCAAATTTATAATGTTGAATTTTGCAGCTGATTAAAATTCAAATTGAAATGGTAATTTTAATAACAAGTGCTAACAAGGAAGGCATAAGCTTTTCAATTAATTTCGCAGCCAAACAGCTCAAGTGATGAATATTCAAATCGACTTACACTATGATCGGCCTCCAAACTTGCCGTGCGCGATTTGGGGACAAATGCTTCTCGAGGTTTTTGGTGCGATTGATTTTACTAGTGTCATCATTAATATTGTTATAATCTTGTTGTAATCTTCGCTACACACACACATATATTAATTTATATGCATATGT
>NC_051408.1:27989886-27989988 GCF_015228065.2 Penaeus monodon
ACTAAACAATAGGGGGAAAAGAGACAGCGGAGACCGTGGAACCTACTTTGGCACCAATTGCCACTTGGCATCGGGGGAAGTTTAATCCCGGGGACCATTTAA
>NC_051408.1:27995338-27995516 GCF_015228065.2 Penaeus monodon
GTAGATAAATGATAGAGAAAAGGTACATATTTCTGATCTAATTCGTAGGGGTTTTTTTGACTGTGAAGGGCATTAACATCAAATATTGCTTGGCGCCTACTCATCCAAAGTGGGAAAATTATCTGGGCCCCCCAAAATTACAAATATTTATAAATCCGTACATTTTTATCGTGTGTAT
>NC_051408.1:27995559-27995626 GCF_015228065.2 Penaeus monodon
TCATATATATATATGTGAATGTATGTATGTATGATGTGTTTTGTTATATTAAATACATTTTCATATG
>NC_051408.1:27995670-27996044 GCF_015228065.2 Penaeus monodon
CCTCCCCTTTTCCCCAATCTGCCCTCTTCTCCTCTCTTTCTTACTCCCCCTCTTCCCCCCCTTTTTTGTTGGACTCATTTCTCTCTCCTTCTTTCTTCCCCCTTTCCTTTCCCCTTTTTTCCCCTCTTTCCTTCTCTTATCCCCTCCTCCCGTTTTTTTCTCTTTTCCCCCCATTATTCCCCGTCTTTTTATCCCCCCTCCCGCCTCCCCTTTTTGCCCTTCCCCCCCATTCTCCCTCTCCTTCTTTCCTCACCTCCTCCCCCCGGGGTTTTTTCTGTCTCTCATTTTTCCCTCTCCCCCCTTACCTCACCTCCTCCTCCCCCGTTTCTGTTTTCCCCATTCTCCCTCTTTTTTCTTCACCCCCCCTTCTTCCC
>NC_051408.1:28002365-28002515 GCF_015228065.2 Penaeus monodon
CCTTTTTCCCTCATCTTCCCGTTTTTTTCTTACCCACCTTTCCCGTCTCCCCTTTTTTTTTGTCCCCCCCATTTTCCCCTTTTCTTTCCTTTTTTACCTTTTTTCTCCCATTTTTTCTTTTCATTGTCCCCCCCTATCTTTTCTTATTTT
>NC_051408.1:28002590-28002810 GCF_015228065.2 Penaeus monodon
AAATTTTTTGTTTTAGGGGAGTAATGCCACCCTAAGCGAGGTTATTTTTGGTGGGGGCGCGAGAGGGGGGCCCCTTTTGAAATTGGGCTCTAATGGTTTTTTTGTGGCGGGGTTTCGGGTACAAATTAGTATTATGGGATGTGTCACTTTTGCTGCGTTTCTGTTTAAGTGCAACTGTTGTATTTTGTATCGCTATATGTATTATTGTTACAACGCTCGG
>NC_051408.1:28002968-28003144 GCF_015228065.2 Penaeus monodon
TTATTATTGAAAATCATTACTTCAAATTATTTTAAGAACATAAAAGTCAGTGCCACAAGCGATGAAATAATTTCTGGCACTGATCCCTTCGCTCTCTCCGCTGCAGCTTACAAAAAGAGAGAAAAAATTATAAAAAAGGAAGACGAAATAATTATATTTTTCACACTCTATCTCGC
>NC_051408.1:28014942-28015292 GCF_015228065.2 Penaeus monodon
ATATTCGCATAATTCTTGTCAAGTGGGATCCACGGTGGTGTTCAAGTTCTCAAAAGCTGCGTTCCTAGCCTGCCGGACGCACTTCTTCCTGAAACAGGCCGGCAAACATCATGTGATTCTCTCTTTGCATAAATCCCAGGAAAGCCATCAAGGCGACCATCGTGCTCTTTCCGCTCCTGGGCATCACCAACCTCCTGTTCGCTGTAAACCCCCGGCGACAAGGGCGATCTCGAGGGAGCATATATGATTGCCAACGCCCTTCTGCAGTCCTCGCAGGTGGGTCAAAATCGCTTGTCCTTTTTTTATCTTTTCTTAGTTTTGAGGACGTTACTGGATGTGGCGATCACTCT
>NC_051408.1:28015429-28015591 GCF_015228065.2 Penaeus monodon
CGCGAGTGCGCATGCACCCCGTGTGTGTAATTAAAATAGCAAAGAAAATAACAGGAAAACACACGATTAAACCGAATGTTTTTTCGCTATAGAAACTTCTCAGGACAAAAGGAACAGTAGTATATATAGGTGTTACAGCTGCATGGTAACATCGATCGTCAG
>NC_051408.1:28015737-28015940 GCF_015228065.2 Penaeus monodon
CTCCCCGCAGGACAGCTCCCAGGGACTGACACTCCGCAGTCGCAGATGACGGAGCCGCAGAGGCCCCAGTAGGGAAGAAGATCGGAAGGTGGCAAACGGGCTCTAAGGCCACACGAGGAAACTATCTATGGTCGTTGCTCACCGAATCGCCGATGCAAGCTGACAGCAACAGTATATACAAACAAATCATGTTCATAAGAAGC
>NC_051408.1:28016044-28017360 GCF_015228065.2 Penaeus monodon
TAGAGGGAGAGAAAGAAATTTCCAGTTCGCATATAGTCACCTAATCATGTTGCTAACCAACCCATCCTAAAAGGACACCTCTCTCTCTCTTCTCGCACCTTCCAGGGCGTCTTCGTTTCGGTGCTCTTACTGCTTCCTCAACACCGAGGTGCGCCGGACGCTGCGCAAGCGCTGGCGCCAGTACCTGATGCGCATGGGCGGCTACCCTCCGCTCCACCAGCGGAAGAGCACGAGGAGCACCATCATAGTGTCGTCGTCACTGTCCATGCGCAGAACCACCCGCAGCAGTCACCTCCCGCTGACGCCCTCGCCCTCGCTCCACCCGTGTCAGCCGGGCCTCGCTGCCGTCAGCAACTTCAGCTCGTCACTGGAGCACACACACGTCGTCCTGATGCCGTCGGCATCCTGCGACTCCCGCTCGCCGGCGCCCAGGCGGCTGACGCGCCAGCCATCGTGCACTGCGCGTCCGATTTGTGCTGACTGTTCATGCCCACCCAGAACGGGAATCAGCCGATGGCGACGCCCCTGGCTCTCCCCCCAGTGGACTCATGCCCGTCCGAGTCGTTTAAAGATTCCCGTCAGCCGTCCATGTCCCTGACTCACATCCTCCGATCACATCACATCTCACTGGCTGTTTAATGACTCACGGGCCCGCCTTCACCAGTACCCCTGATTTGCCATCAGCCGTCCATGATGCTGGCGACGCAGGACCAATTCCAGTTCTGCTAAATCATTATCAAACGTCCACGCCCCCACTAACGCGCCACGTGCTATCCACACCTTACTGACTCAACATCCCCTTTCATGATCTTGTCAAATCAGCATTAATTGCTCACACTACTAATGACTCACCAGTTAAAGGAACCGACGAGTCTCATTCCCTGTCTACGTGACTCTCCTTTCAAGTGCTTGCAGACCTCCCGACTTGCCATCTGCCCTCCACAAATGCAACGATTCACCGGTTGCCACCGCCGCTCGCTTTGATTTACACCAGCTGTGCATACTTCTCGTGTTCTCCAATAACTTTACGCACCCCGCCGACCTAACGAAACCCAACCATGGCCAGATACTCAACCTTCACACAGTACAGTGTTACTGACTCAGTTCATCAATCGGCCCCTACGACTCAAATCGATCCTTTGCATGCTGCGATCAGAGGGACTTGGCACCAATAAAGGAGTCGCCCCAATCTGGCCCTTAAAGGACTCCTGCAATTTAAATACTTACTAAAAATTTTCATTTACCAGCTACTGAATGACAAAAAGCTTCATTCGGTCCAACGAGTCAGGCGATAATAATTTTTGTCTGTGTAAATC
>NC_051408.1:28019776-28019993 GCF_015228065.2 Penaeus monodon
TTCACAAAGATAATGAAAAGATACATCAGTCTCTGTGTATCTTTACTCAGTGAACTGTGATCATTGCACTTTTATAAACAAAGGTAAATCAATGACTAATTTGTTAATCAAGGCACGGGCTGAAAGTTACAAAAAAGAAAATAAAGAAAGAATGAAAAAAGAATTGGATGGTGCAGGAACTTTGATGTAGAAATATATAAAATATGTTTTTATGTAT
>NC_051408.1:28020646-28021089 GCF_015228065.2 Penaeus monodon
ATCAGAATCTACCTCTGTGAACTCAAAGATATTAAATATATATTTTTGTATCACGTGAGACAGATACAATTAACGTGAAGCCAATTTCGTGTTAATACAAGTGAAAAAGCTCGCAATTATTTCCTTAAGATAAATGGTTTCCAGTAAGGTAGACAATACCCGTGTTGTGTAGATTTTGATTACAAAAAAATCTGTTTGTACAGTCTAATTAGTTTTAGAGATTTGTACAGAATTTGATCCCCGTAGCAAAAAGGTCCATATTGTCTTTTTTGTTATCAGAACTGCAATAATGAGAGAAAGAGAAAGATTATAAATTGAAGAATGAAGAGTATGTAAATATAAGTATTCTTTGGTTGCATATTATTTATATGGGATTTAAATTTTTAAAATATTCGTTTTGCAGGAATGTAATTTAGTGGTCAAAGATGTAATGCATTCTATTT
>NC_051408.1:28021729-28021905 GCF_015228065.2 Penaeus monodon
CTTTACATTCACCCATGTGTACTATGATAGATCACCTTTCACTCACACACTGGTAGTCATGAAAAATGGTTTTGTGCATAAAAATTGTTGTAATTTTGGGAAAGAAATTCAAGTATGGCTATAAATCACTGTTTGGTTTCCTCTTCCTTCTCTGCGGTGAACACTGTCAAGAAAAA
>NC_051408.1:28022411-28023079 GCF_015228065.2 Penaeus monodon
CAATACACTCGACTTCCTGGCTGTTAGGGTGAGATGACGTAAGCATAGGGGAATGATTACGTTATGGACAACCGTACCACTTCGCTCATCTTGCAGACAGGAAATCGGTGCTCAAGTTGTTCATAAGAATTCTTTGCTCTTACTTCACTGTCTAATTGATTCATGGTCCCAAGAAATAGGGAAGGAAGCTGTTTTCTAAATGGACGTTCTGGACATTTGCGTCGATGAAATAACATTTTCCATGTCGAGATGAGTGGTTCTTTGTCCTTCACATGGGAGTAATAAGCTGTTTTATTCGCTGAAAAATAGCGTATTTTGGGAAAAATAAACGAAAAAATGCAAATGACAGGGCCATAACAAAGGCGAAATGAAGTGGAAGTGCTGACCAGGACTGTCAGCGAACAACAGTGTGACTAATGGCTTTCGATGATGGTGATAAAGATGAATTCGTATAGCTATCAGTCTGCTGGCTCAGTCTACTCAGTTTGTTGACTTTTTACAGTAAGTGAGATGAATGTTGCATTAATTATCAATATGACAAAAAGGGCCCAAAATAAAATGCCAAATGTTGCTAATTAATACATTATTGAAATAAACCCATGCTAGGAGATATACTAATATCTGTTTAACTATCTGTACATGTAAATATTAAAAAGAAACAAAAGTAG
>NC_051408.1:28023281-28023421 GCF_015228065.2 Penaeus monodon
TTTTCATATGAAAGATCATATTCCTTTACGCTAAATTTTATCCCGGTCGACTTATCAACAAAATAAAGGTTTTCTATCATGATGTAATCAAATAGAAGATAACGATAAGCAAATCTGTTCATCTATCACGCTGAGTCGAC
>NC_051408.1:28023442-28024039 GCF_015228065.2 Penaeus monodon
TCAGCATTCAATAACACTTTTTGGACGCCATCCCTTTCTATACTTTCTCACAAACTCTCTCGCAAAGGCGCCTAAGTTGGCAAGCCTATGCCACTACAAACATTTGTCGGACGGGCTTTTTACTGAGGCTAGATAAAAAGAACTGGAAATTTGGGGCTAACTTGGTGTCATGCCGGCATCCTTAACACCTCCACCAGCAGCAGACCATTATGAACACGAAAAAAACCTGATGATAACACAATGCTTTACTCCTAAGCCCTTTTTTACTATCCCATCGCTCTATTACGTCTAGATATTTATATTTAGCCTGGAGCCTTGTACTGCAATAGACCCCCATCAGCATGAGTTGCCGTTTGCGCAAGCCTCAAGTCTGCTCATCCGGCGATGTTTTATTGAAGAAATTATTCTCTGTATTCTACTAATCCTTGGCTATAATTTTGGTAATATTCATCAATGTTTTTAGTTTTTTACATAAAACTAATTTTTTCCCGAGGCATTTATTTGAAGAAAATTTTATTTAAAAATAAAATAGGTGAATCATAAATAATAATTCGACATATGTAATAACGGCTCCCTTTTGTTATCTTTTTTGATTTA
>NC_051408.1:28024118-28024267 GCF_015228065.2 Penaeus monodon
TTTCCCTCTACTACAAGTCAATCCCCTTATGTATATTTGGGTTTTGGTCTTTTTCTGCTGTCTATATGGCAAGTGATGTAAGTATAGATAAAATTTTTATCTTCAACTCTCTCTGTTAAATAAGTAGCAATACCCCCCCCCATGATTAA
>NC_051408.1:28025892-28025999 GCF_015228065.2 Penaeus monodon
ATGTCACGCTCGTACCCATGATTTCCCGGTATCATTGTGCAGAGGAATTTTAGCTTCCTAGGCAAAAGGATTAGGCCAGGGGGAAATCATAATGAGCACCCTTTGTG
>NC_051408.1:28026086-28026181 GCF_015228065.2 Penaeus monodon
GCGTATTAAGAATTTTAAACAAAGTTCGTTTTTTTTTCTTTACATATGACAAATATTCTTAGTAATTTCTGTTTTCAAGCAAGATAGTTTATACA
>NC_051408.1:28026422-28027004 GCF_015228065.2 Penaeus monodon
CTACTTTTTCCCGTAGATGCAAAAATTATCTTTAAACAGTCCGGATAAAATTTATTTTTTTTTAGTAGCGGAAGGAAAAACCCCCCGAAAAAAACATATTTGACTAATCTAATCTTACTGTGAGTAGCATGATTTAACTGTCTTAAGGATCGTGTGGGGGCTTCAATATATTACGTTGACCCTGAGTACTAAAGCACAGCATCATAAAAGCAGTTTTAACCATTCTTTTGTAGTATAATCATAGACAAGTGAGACACGATCGCAACACTCACTCGCCACTCCCCAGAATTCTCCTAATTTTTTTGGGACGAATAAGTCACCCACTCCTGTGCTTCTGATTTCATAATTTCCCTTTCTTTGGTACTTGGTACAATCGGCATTGTCACCGACAAATTCTGTTGCTGTAATCATGGCCCCTCAAACAACAGTGATGGTCAAATGGCCTGTTGATATTGACTCATTTTCCTCAACTTTTTCTCTCTCTGTGAGCGGGAGGAAAGCAAAAAGGCCCGTCTGACGAAGGACATGATAATAAAACTGCCTGTTGCTTCTCCTCCGATTGAATTTGGAAAATTTAAAATA
>NC_051408.1:28027101-28027976 GCF_015228065.2 Penaeus monodon
ATATCGATCTGGAGATATATATCCCATTTGGAAAATAATAATATAGTGAAATTTAGTTCAAAAATATATGTTTATGCAAGATCCATAACTGACTGAAAGAAAAATTAATATAAAAGAAGCAAATAGAAACATTTATCAATGATACAATATCCAGTAAAAATCAAATTTTCATATCAAATCAGTAAAAATCTACAATATATGAATAATTTGGCAATGGACACATTGTGGCACATATAGTAGTGGCACTGGCTCATTTCAACAAGCAACTCAGACAATATTCACTAATCCTAATCTTGCTTACTACTTGTGATTCACTTTCAGCAAAACCAATTTTCTTATGGAGACTCTTGCGACCACATCACTTTATATTTCTTTTACTGTGGTATTTTTTTTTCAACATATTATTTTCAACTAAGTTAACTGTAACACATTCTCTACGGCATCACTTTGTTCCTTTGGACATTTGCCTGTAAACGATAACGTTGGGGCTAAGCAGAGGTGTAGAAGGGTAGCTACCTTGTTCCCCTTTCCATGGACGTCTTTTGCAAACTGATAAGTGCACTATTGGTAGTTTTTTCCATTAAGCTTACCATTCTTTGAAGGCTTAATCCTGAATACTGTCCTGGCTCATGAGAGAGCTGGTTCAACTAGCAGAACTTGCACACTGACCGCCTTTGCTGGTTACCCCCCAAGGGCGAGTCTTCCTCATCTGTTTTGCGTATTGACGCCCATGCCTATGTGCTGCTCGCTCCTTTGGTGATAGACGCCCCGTGTTGTCTCTTCACCGTTCCCAATACCTCTTGACCCCATTACACCATACCCAATAATCCCCTTTTTGACCTAACCTCTTAATCATCCTCACTTTTGCCGTAATG
>NC_051408.1:28028005-28028120 GCF_015228065.2 Penaeus monodon
AACCACTGTTGTAGAAATTTTAAACAAAATTTGGCTATTTTTTCATATAAATAATGAAATATATTCTTAGTAAATTATTGCTGCTAGTTTTTCAAGGTCAATTCTATTACAAATG
>NC_051408.1:28028172-28028564 GCF_015228065.2 Penaeus monodon
AATTGTGACGTACCTAATTTCCATGTGAAAGCATGACTTCGCCCTTTCTCTAAAATGGACACCGTTCGAGATCCACATCTTGTTACTCCCCAGTGACATGAACACCTTTCGACGTCCATAGCATAATTCCTCTATAAAACCTAGAATATTTCCAGGATTAAAGATGGTTGTGCATGGACAAGACCATTGGTGTAGGGAACATCATCATTAAGTTCTTAAAAAATGTTCATCTATATATTTGAAAAAAAATGTCAGAAAAACTTGTAAAAAGGGAAAAAAACAGTACAATTATGCTTTGTTTTTCAGGATTTGGAAAACGCAATCAAACTGCCATCAAACTGTCAAACTCGCTGTCAATCAAACCTGCCCTTTATGAGACTTTAAGAAGAAAT
>NC_051408.1:28028671-28028957 GCF_015228065.2 Penaeus monodon
ATCCCTGCTCTTGCTTGTCAAAGAGTTTATTGGGTCGGAACTAAAAGAAAAAAGGCTGCCAGGCTAACTTCATATAACGACTAAACTTCATATTTATTTTTTTTTCGTAAGGGATATCGTTAAATACATAATTATGTACACTAAAAGAAGGAATGTTCAAAACTGCTAAAAAGTTATTGAAAATACAAATATTGCGTATTACACGGGATATATATGATTTCAGAGCACATCACTGAAAAGATTGCTCTCAAGTGGCTTGAATTTATTTCTGTGAGTGTATGTGCCG
>NC_051408.1:28032463-28033041 GCF_015228065.2 Penaeus monodon
CCTGTGTATGTACATATGTCGAATTATTTATTTATGATTCACCAATGATTATATTTTCAACTAAATTTACTTCATAGATACAATGCCTCGGAAACAATTAGTTATATGTAAAACTAAGCATTGATGAATATTACCAAAATTATAGCCAAGGATTAGTAGAATAACAAGATAATTTCTTGAATAAAACATCGCCGGATGAGCAGACCTGAGGCTTGCGCAAACGGCAACTCATGCTGATGGTGGTCTATTGCAGATACAAGGCTCCAGGCTAAAATATAAATATCTATGACGTAATAGAGCGATGGGGATAGTAAAAAGGGCTTAGGAGATAAAGCATTGTGTTATCATCAGGGTTTTTTTCGTGTTCATAATGGTCTCCTGCTGGTGAGGTGTTAAGGATGCCGGCATGACCCCAAAGTTAGCCCAAAATTTCCAGTTCTTTTTATCTAGCCTAAGTAAAGCCCGTCCGACAAATGTTTTTTAGTGGCATAGGCTTGCCAACTTGGGCGCCCTTTGCGAGAGAGTTTGTGAGAAAATATAGAAAGGGATGGCGTCCAAAAAGTGTTATTGAATGCTGA
>NC_051408.1:28033059-28033181 GCF_015228065.2 Penaeus monodon
GCTTATCGTTATCTTCTATTTTGATTACATCATGATAGAAAACCTTTATTTTGTTTGATAAGTCGACCGGGATAAAAATTTTTGCGTAAAGGAATATGATCTTTCATATGAAAAAAATACAT
>NC_051408.1:28033333-28033968 GCF_015228065.2 Penaeus monodon
GACTAATTTGTTTCTTTTTAATATTTACATGTACAGATAGTTAAACAGATATTAGTATATCTCCTAGCATGGGTCAGTGCAATAATGTATTAATTAGCAACATTTGCATTTTAATTTTGCCTTATTGTCATATTAATAATTAATGCAACATTCATCTCACTTACTGTAACAGTCAACAAACTGAGTAGACTGAGCCAGCAGACTGATAGCTATACGAGATTCCTCATTTCAGCATTTCCACTTCATTTTCGACCTTTGTTATGGCCCTGATCATTCTGCATTGTTTTCGTTTATTTTTCCACATAAATAACGCTATTTTTCAGCGAATGAAACAGCTATGTAAACTTCCCGATGTCGAAGGGACAAAGAACACACTCATCTACGACATGAAAAATGTTATTTTCATCTGACAGCAAATGTCACAGAACGTCCATTTGGAAAATCAGCTTCCTTCCCTATTTCTTGGTACCATTTATCAATTATACAGTGAAGTACGAGCAAAGAAATTCTTATGAACAACTTGAGCACCGATTTCCTGTCTGCAAGATGAGCGAAGTGGTACGGTTGTCCATATCGTAATCATTCCCCTATGCTTACGTCATCTCACCCTAACAGCCAGGAAGTCGAGTGTATTG
>NC_051408.1:28034436-28034594 GCF_015228065.2 Penaeus monodon
TCCTCGCACTTCCCTTTCTCTTGACATGTTTAACCGCAGAGAAGAAGGGGACCAAAACAGGAGTTTATAGCCATACATTGAATTGCTTTCCCAAAATATACAACATTTATTATGCACAAAACACATTTTACATAAACTACCAGTGTGTGGTGAAAGTG
>NC_051408.1:28035337-28035829 GCF_015228065.2 Penaeus monodon
TTTTTATAGGGACCATACCACATCGTGTGTCTCTGATTATGTGTGAAATATGAATGCATTACATCTTTGACACTAAATTTACATTACCTGCAAAACGAATAATTTTAGAAATTAATCCATATCAATAATATGAAACCCAAAAGAATACTTATATTTCCCTACTCTTCATTCTTCATATAATCTTTCTCTTTCTCTCATTATTGCAGTTCTGATAACAAAAAGACAATATGGACCTTTTGCTACAGTGATAAAATTTTCTGTACAAATCTCTAAAACTAATTAGACTGTACAATACAGATTTTTAGTAATCAAAATCAAACACATCACGGGTATTGTCTACCTTACTGGAAACCATTTATTTTAAAGGGAAAAGAATTGCGAGCTTTTTCACTTGTATTAACACGAAATTGGCTTAAACTTTAAATTGTATCTGTCTCACGTGATACAAAAATATATTTTAATATCTTTGAGTTCACAGAGGTAGATTCTGAT
>NC_051408.1:28036569-28036772 GCF_015228065.2 Penaeus monodon
AGCCCGTGCCTTGATTAACAAATTAGTCATTGATTTCCCTTTTGTTTATAAAAATGCAATGATCACAGTTCACTGAAAAAAGATACTGAAAGACACACAGAGACTGATGTATCTTTTCCTTATCTTTGTGATCTCTTTTGCATTCTTATTTTTTTTTCTCTCCTTTCTTCGTTTTTTTTTTTTTCCTTTTATGGATAATCTCT
>NC_051408.1:28037169-28037310 GCF_015228065.2 Penaeus monodon
TGCAGAGAGATTCACAAAGATAATGAAAAGATACATCAGTCTCTGTGTGTCTTTCAGTATCTTTATTCAGTGAACTGTGATCATTGCATTTTTATAAACAAAGGTAAATCAATGACTAATTTGTTAATCAAGGCACGGGCT
>NC_051408.1:28038051-28038465 GCF_015228065.2 Penaeus monodon
ATCAGAATCTACCTCTGTGAACTCAAAGATATTAAATATATATTTTTGTATCACGTGAGACAGATACAATTAACGTGAAGCCAATTTCGTGTTAATACAAGTGAAAAAGCTCGCAATTCTTTCCTTAAGATAAATGGTTTCCAGTAAGGTAGACAATACCCGTGATGTGTAGATTTTGATTACTAAAAATCTGTATTGTACAGTCTAATTAGTTTTAGAGATTTGTACAGAATTTGATCACCGTAGCAATAAGGTCCATATTGTCTTTTTTGTTATCAGAACTGCAATAATGAGAGAAAGAGAAAGATTATCATTGAAGAATGAAGAGTATGTAAATATAAGTATTCTTTGGTTGCATATTATTGATATGGGATTAATTTCTAAAATTATTCGTTTTGCAGGTAATGTAATTCA
>NC_051408.1:28039278-28039396 GCF_015228065.2 Penaeus monodon
CACTTTCACTCACACACTGGTAGTCATGTAAAATGTGTTTTGTGCATAATAATATGTTGTATATTTTTGGGAAAGCAATTCAATGTATGGCTATAAATCTCTGTTTTGGTCCTCTTCC
>NC_051408.1:28039896-28040528 GCF_015228065.2 Penaeus monodon
CAATACACTCGACTTCCTGGCTGTTAGGGTGAGATGACGTAAGCATAGGGGGAATGATTACGTTATGGACAACCGTACCACTTCGCTCATCTTGCAGACAGGAAATCGGTGCTCAAGTTGTTCATAAGAATTTCTTTGCTCGTACTTCACTGTCTAATTGATTCATGGTACCAAGAATAGGGAAGGAAGCTGATTTTCTAAATGGACGTTCTGTGACATTGCTGTCAGATGAAAATAAACATTTTTCATGTCGTAGATGAGTGTGTTCTTTGTCCCTTCGACATCGGGAAGTTTACATAGCTGTTTCATTCGCTGAAAAATAGCGTTATTTATGTGGAAAATAAACGAAAACAATGCAGAATGATCAGGGCCATAACAAAGGTCGAAAATGAAGTGGAAATGCTGAAATGATGAATCTCGTATAGCTATCAGTCTGCTGGCTCAGTCTACTCAGTTTTGTTGACTGTTACAGTAAGTGAGATGAATGTTGCATTAATTATTAATATGACAATAAGGCAAAATAAAATGCCAAATGTTGCTAATTAATACATTATTGCACTGACCCATGCTAGGAGATATACTAATATCTGTTTAACTATCTGTACATGTAAATATTAAAAAGAAAAAATTAG
>NC_051408.1:28040684-28040800 GCF_015228065.2 Penaeus monodon
ATGTATTTTTTTCATATGAAAGATCATATTCCTTTACGCTAAAATTTTATCCGGTCGACTTATCACAAATAAAGGTTTTCTATCATGATGTAATCAAATAGAAGATAACGATAAGC
>NC_051408.1:28040819-28041381 GCF_015228065.2 Penaeus monodon
TCAGCATTCAATAACACTTTTTGGACGCCATCCCTTTCTATACTTTCTCACAAACTCTCTCGCAAAGGGCGCCCAAGTTGGCAAGCCTATGCCACTACAAACATTTGTCGGACGGGCTTTTACTTAGGCTAGATAAAAAGAACTGGAAATTTTGGGCTAACTTGGTGTCATGCCGGCATCCTTAACACCTCACCAGCAGGAGACCATTATGAACACGAAAAAAACCCTGATGATAACACAATGCTTTATCTCCTAAGCCCTTTTTACTATCCCCATCGCTCTATTACGTCATAGATATTTATATTTTAGCCTGGAGCCTTGTATCTGCAATAGACCACCATCAGCATGAGTTGCCGTTTGCGCAAGCCTCAGGTCTGCTCATCCGGCGATGTTTTATTCAAGAAATTATTCTCTGTTATTCTACTAATCCTTGGCTATAATTTTGGTAATATTCATCAATGCTTAGTTTTACATATAACTAATTGTTTCCGAGGCATTGTATCTATGAAGTAAATTTAGTTGAAAATATAATCATTGGTGAATCATAAATAAATAATTCGAC
>NC_051408.1:28046488-28046853 GCF_015228065.2 Penaeus monodon
AGGTTTGATTGACAGCGAGTTTGACAGTTTGATGGACAGTTTGATTGCGTTGCCAAATCCTGAAAAACAAAGCAATAATTGTACTGTTTTTCCTTTGTACAAGTTTTTCTGACATTTTTTTCAAATATATAGATGAACATTTTTAAAGAACTTAATGATGATGTTCCCTACACCAATGGTCTTGTCCATGCACAACCATCTTATAATCCTGGAAATATTCTAGGTTTTATAGAGGAATTATGCTATGGACGTCGAAAGGTGTTCATGTCACTGGGGAGTAACAAGATGTGGACCCTGACGGTGTCCATTTTAGAGAAAGGGGCGAAGTCATGCTTTCACATGGAAATTAGGTACCGTCACAAATT
>NC_051408.1:28046906-28047021 GCF_015228065.2 Penaeus monodon
CATTTGTAATAGAATTGACCTTGAAAAACTAGCAGCAATAATTTACTAAGAATATATTTCATTATTTATATGAAAAAATAGCCAAATTTTGTTTAAAATTTCTACAACAGTGGTT
>NC_051408.1:28047050-28047963 GCF_015228065.2 Penaeus monodon
CATTACGGCAAAAGTGAGGATGATATAAGAGGTTAGGTCAAAAAAGTGATTATTGGGTATGGTGTATATGGCTCAAGAGGTATTGGCAACGGTGAAGAGACAACTACGGACGTCTATCACCAAGAGGAGCAGAGCAGCACATAGGCATGGGCGTCAATACGAGCAAAACAGATGAGGAAGACTCGCCCTTGGGGAGTAACCAGCAAAGGCGGTCAGTGTGCAAGTTCTGCTAGTTGAACCAGCTCTCTCATGAGCCAGGACAGTATTCAGGATTAAGCCTTCAAAGAATGGTAAGCTTAATGGAAAAAACTACCAATAGTGCACTTATCAGTTTGCAAAAGACGTCCATGGAAAGGGGAACAAGGTAGCTACCCTTCTACACCTCTGCTTAGCCCCAACGTTATCGTTTACAGGCAAATGTCCAAAGGAACAAAGTGATGCCGTAGAGAATGTGTTACAGTTAACTTAGTTGAAAATAATATGTTGAAAAAAAAATACCACAGTAAAAGAAATATAAAGTGATGTGGTCGCAAGAGTCTCCATAAGAAAATTGGTTTGCGGGAAAGTGAATCACAAGTAGTAAGCAAGATTAGGATTAGTGAATATTGTCTGAGTTGCTTGTTGAAATGAGCCAGTGCCACTACTATATGTGCCACAATGTGTCCATTGCCAAATTATTCATATATTGTAGATTTTTACTGATTTGATATGAAAATTTGATTTTTACTGGATATTGTATCATTGATAAATGTTTCTATTTGCTTCTTTATATTTAATTTTTCTTTCAGTCAGTTATGGATCTTTCATAAAAAATATATTTTTGAAACTAAATTTCACTATATTATTATTTTCCAAATGGGATATATATCTCCAGATCGATATTTATTTGACTTTGGGAAAAGGTTCGGGTTTG
>NC_051408.1:28048037-28048617 GCF_015228065.2 Penaeus monodon
TATTTTAAATTTTTCCCAAAATTTAATCGGAGGAGAAGCAACAGGCAGTTTTATTATCATTTTCCTTCGTCAGACGGGCCTTTTGCTTTCCTCCCGCTCACAGAGAGAGAAAAAGTTGAGGAAAATGAGTCAATATCAACAGGCCATTTGACCATCACTGTTGTTTGAGGGGCCATGATTACAGCAACAGAATTTGTCGGTGACAATGCCGATTGTACCAAGTACCAAAGAAAGGGAAATTATGAAAATCAGAAGCACAGGAGTGATGACTTATTCGTCCAAGAAAATTATGGAGAATTCTGGGGAGTGGCGAGTGAGTGTTGCGATCGTGTCTCACTTTGTCTATGATTATACTACAAAAGAAATGGTTAATACTGCTTTTATGATGCTGTAGCTTGAGTACTCATGTCAAACAGTAATATATTGAAGCCACCACACGATCCTTAAGGGCAGTTAAATCATGCTACTCACAGTAAGATTAGATTAGTCAAATATGTCTTTTCTTGGGGTTTCCTTCCGTCTACTAGAAAAAAAGTAGAAGTTTATCCGGACTGATTAAGATAATGTTGCATCTACTGGA
>NC_051408.1:28048860-28048968 GCF_015228065.2 Penaeus monodon
TGTATGAGAACTGATCTTGACATATCGACAACAGTAAGTTACTAAGAATATATTGTCACTATGTACAAGAAAAAAGAACCGAACTTTGTTTGAAATTCTTAATACGAC
>NC_051408.1:28049991-28050086 GCF_015228065.2 Penaeus monodon
GTGTCTCATCGGGGTTGGAAAAAAGTGTAGGGAAAGACAGTTGTACAACTTTTACATTTTTTACGTCCAGGGGAAGTGGGTCATGGAAATTGGTG
>NC_051408.1:28050825-28050982 GCF_015228065.2 Penaeus monodon
TACAGGGGGGGGGGGCAATAGATATTTAAAAAAAACAGAGAGAGATGAGAGATAAAAAATGGATAATATACTTACATCACATTCCATATAGACAGACAGAAAGAGAACAAAACCTAATATACAAGAGGTTGATTGTAGAAGAGAGAGTGTACTTTAT
>NC_051408.1:28051061-28051647 GCF_015228065.2 Penaeus monodon
AAAAGAAGACAGACGTAGACCGTGTATTACATAGCAAATTATTTTTTTTATGATTCACCAATATTATATTTTCAACTAAATTTATTCACGTTTACAATCCCTGGAAAAAAAATTTAGTAATGAAAAATAAGCTTTGATGAATATTCCCAAAATTATACCCAAAGGGGATTAGTAGAATAACAGAAAAAATAATTTTTCAATAAAACATCCCCCGGATGAGCAGATTTGAGGCTTGCGCAAACGGCAATCATGTGAGGGTGGTTATTGAGGTAAAGGCTCCAGGTAAAATAAAAATATCTATGACGTAATAGAGCGATGGGATAGTAAAAAAGGGCTTAGGAGGTAAAGCTTTGTGTTATCATGGGGTTTTTTTTGTTTTCCCTAATGGTCTGCTGCTGGTGAGTGTTAAGGTGCGGCAGACCCCAAGTTAGCCCCAAATTTCCATTTCTTTTTATCTAGCCTCAGTAAAACCCCGTCCGACAAATGTTTGTAGGGGCATAGGCTTGCCAATTTAGGGCCCTTTTGCGAGAGATTTTGGGGAAAAAAGTAAGAAAGGGATGGCGCCCAAAAAATTTTTATTGAATGC
>NC_051408.1:28051672-28051812 GCF_015228065.2 Penaeus monodon
GTCGACCAGCGGATAATGAACAGTTTTGCTTAGTTATCTTCATTTGTTACATCATGAAGAAAACTTTATTTTGTTGTAAGTCCCCGGGGATAAAATTTTAGCGTAAAGGAATATGATTTTTCATTGAAAAAAATACATTT
>NC_051408.1:28051987-28052676 GCF_015228065.2 Penaeus monodon
AAATAAAAATATATATACAAATTTTGTTTTTTAATATTTACATGTTACAGATAGTTAAACAGATATTAGTATATCTCCTAGCATGGGTCAGTGCAATAAGTTTTTAATTTAGCAACATTTGGCATTTTTTTTTGCCTTTTTGTATTTTGATAAAAGAAAATTCTCTCACTTATGTAACAGTCCAAAACAAAACTGAGTAGACTGAGCCAGCAGACTGATAGCTATACGAGATTCATCTTCATCACCATCATCAGAAAAGACCATTAGTCACTGTTGTTCCGCTGACAGTCACTGCGTTCAGCACTTCCACTTCATTTTCGACCTTTGTTATGGCCCTGGTCATTCTGCATTGTTTTCGTTTATTTTCCAATAAATAACGCTTTTTTTTCAGCGAATAAAAAAGCATGTAAATTCCCGATGTCGAAGGGACAAAGAACACATCATCTACGACAGGAAAAATGTTTTTATCGACAGCAAAGTACAAAAAAGTCATTTAAAAAAACAGCTTCCTTCCCTATTTTTTGGTCCCAGAATAATTAGACAGTGAAGTAAGAGCAAAAAAAATTTTTTGAAAAACTTGAGCCCCGATTTCCTGTCTGCAAGATGAGCGAAGTGGTACGTTGTCCATAAGTAATCATTCCCCCTATGCTTACGTCACTCACCCTAACAGCCAGAAGCGAGTTTTTTGT
>NC_051408.1:28053137-28053412 GCF_015228065.2 Penaeus monodon
GCACTTCCCTTTCTCTTGACAGTTTTAAAACCGCAGAGAAGGAAGAGGACCAAAACAGTGATTTATAGCCATACATTAAAAAGCTTTCCCAAAAATAAACAACATATTATATGCACAAAAAAATTTTTACAGAACCATGGTGAGTGAAAGTGATCTTTTAAAATTGTCACATGGGGAATGTAGGTTTGGGTGAAGATAAACAGACAGGGCAAAAAATAGAATAGATGCGATGTGAGTATGTGTCCAACATAATTACTGTTATGTAAAGAGAGAAT
>NC_051408.1:28053821-28054461 GCF_015228065.2 Penaeus monodon
ATTTTATATAATAATTTTAAACAAATATGCTAGCATGCGCGCTTTGTGTTTATAGGGACAATAACACATGCGTGTGTCTTGATTTTTTGTGAAATATGAATGCATTTCATCTTTGACACGAATTTAATTACGCAAAAAAGAAAATTTTAGAAAAATTTAAACCCCAAACAAAAATAGCAACCAAAGAAACTTATATTTTTCATACTCTTTATTCTTCAATGATAATCTTCTTTTCTCTATTTTTGCAGTTTGATACAAAAAAGGGGCAAAGGACCTTTTTGCTACGGGGGATCAAATTCTGTACAAACTTAAAAAATAATAGACTGTACAATACAGATTTTTTGTAATCAAAATTACACATCACGGGTATTGTCTACCTTACGGAAACCATTTATTTAAAGGAAATAATTTCGAGCTTTTTCATGGATTAACACGAAATTTTGGGTCACGTTAATGTATCTGTCCACGGATACAAAAATATTATTTAAATCTTAGTTACAGAGGTAGATTTGAATACATACATACATTATACAATAGATGTGGTGTGTAAGACCATTACCAAGCCCATTTATTTAACATGGACCATTTCCCCACACTCCAAAAAACCCTTTCCCCCGGGAGGCCCCTAAGTTTTCACAAA
>NC_051408.1:28054939-28055009 GCF_015228065.2 Penaeus monodon
TGGGGGTTGGTGTGGGTGCATACATAAAAAATATTTTATATATTTTACATCAAAGTTCCGCCCCATCCAA
>NC_051408.1:28055040-28055239 GCF_015228065.2 Penaeus monodon
GTAAAATTTCAGCCCCGGGCCCTTTATTAACAAATTGTATTTATTTACCTTTGTTTAAAAAGTGCAATGAACCCGTTACGAGTAAAGATCCAGAGACTGTGTATTTTTATTATCTTTTTGGGAAACTTCTGCATTTTTATTTTTTTTTTCTTTCTTCATGTTCTTTTTTCCCTTTTTGGATAATCTCTTTTATATTTTA
>NC_051408.1:28055286-28055376 GCF_015228065.2 Penaeus monodon
ATAATTTGCTTCAAATCTCAAGAATATACCTATAACTACATATTGGTAAAGTGTGGGTTTGGGGGTGGTGTTTGGGGTGGATATATTTTT
>NC_051408.1:28057689-28058715 GCF_015228065.2 Penaeus monodon
GATTTTACACAGACAAAAATTAATTATCGCCTGACTACGTTGGACCCGAATGAGCTTGTTTGTCATTCAGTAGCTGTAAATGAGATGGTTTAGTAAGTATTCTGAATTGCAGGAGTCACTTTAAGGGCCAGATGATGGCGACTCTTTATTGGTGCCAACAGTCCCTCTCGAGTCAGCAGCAGTGCAAAGGATCGAATTTGAGTCAGTAGCGGGACCGATTGATGAACATGAGTCAGTAACAGCTTGTACTGGTGAAGGTGAGTCATTCTGGCCATGGTTAGTTTCTGTTAGGTCAGCAGGGGTGCGTAAAGTTATTGGAGAAGCACGAGAAGTATGCACAGCTGGTTGTGAATCAAAGCGAGCGGCGGTGGCAACCGGTGAATCGGTTGCAGTGTGGACGGCAGATGGCAAGTCGGGAGGTCTGCAAGCACTTGATGGAGAGTCAACGTAGACAGGGGAATGAGACTCGTCGGTTCCTTTAACTGGTGAGTCATTAGTAGTGTGAGCAATTAATGCTGATTTGACAAGATCATGAAAAGGTGATGTTGAGTCAGTAGAGGTGTGGATAGCACGTGGCGCGTTAGTGGCGGCGTGGACGTTTGATAATGATTTAGCAGAACTGTGAATTGGTCCTGCGTCGCCAGCATCATGGACGGCTGATGGCAAATCAGGGGTACTGGTGAAGGCGGCCTGTGAGTCATTAAACAGCCAGTGAGATGTGATGTGATCGGAGGATGATGAGTCAGGGACATGGACGGCTGACGGGGAATCTTTAGCGACTCGGACGGGCATGAGTCCACTGGGAGGAGAGCCAGGGGCGTCGCCATCGGCTGATTCCCGTTCTGGGTGGGCATGAACAGTCAGCAACAAATCGGACGCGCAGTGCACGATGGCTGGCGCGTCAGCCGCCTGGGGCGCCGGCGAGCGGGAGTCGCAGGATGCCGACGGCATCAGGACGACGTTTTTTGTGCTCCAGTGACGAGCTGAAGTGCTGCCAGCGAGGCCGGCTGACAGGGTGGGGCGAGG
>NC_051408.1:28059610-28059725 GCF_015228065.2 Penaeus monodon
GTCGTATTAAGAATTTCAAACAAAGTTCGGTTCTTTTTTCATGTACATAGTGACAATATATTCTTAGTAACTTACTGTTGTCGATATGTCAAGATCAGTTCTCATACAAATGCTG
>NC_051408.1:28059924-28060505 GCF_015228065.2 Penaeus monodon
ACTTTTCCAGTAGATGCAACATTATCTTAATCAGTCCGGATAAACTTCTACTTTTTTTTCTAGTAGACGGAAGGAAACCCCAAGAAAAGACATATTTGACTAATCTAATCTTACTGTGAGTAGCATGATTTAACTGTCTTAAGGATCGTGTGGTGGCTTCAATATATTACTGTTGAGCATGAGTACTCAAGCTACAGCGTCATAAAAGCAGTATTAACCATTTCTTTTGTAGTATAATCATAGACAAAGTGAGACACGATCGCAACACTCACTCGCCACTCCCCAGAATTCTCCATAATTTTCTTGGACGAATAAGTCATCACTCCTGTACTTCTGATTTTCATAATTTCCCTTTCTTTGGTACTTGGTACAATCGGCATTGTCACCGACAAATTCTGTTGCTGTAATCATGGCCCCTCAACAACAGTGATGGTCAAATGGCCTGTTGATATTGACTCATTTTCCTCAACTTTTTCTCTCTCTGTGAGCGGGAGGAAAGCAAAAAGGCCCGTCTGACGAAGGACATGATAATAAAACTGCCTGTTGCTTCTCCTCCGATTGAATTTGGAAAATTTAAAATA
>NC_051408.1:28060602-28061624 GCF_015228065.2 Penaeus monodon
ATATCGATCTGGACATATATATCCCATTTGGAAAATAATAATATAGTGAAATTTAGTTCAAAAATATATGTTTATGCAAGATCCATAACTGACTGAAAGAAAAATTAATATAAAAGAAGCAAATAGAAACATTTATCAATGATACAATATCCAGTAAAAATTAAATTTTCATACTAAATCAGTAAAAATCTACAATATATGAATAATTTGGCAATGGGCACATTGTGGCACATATAGTAGTGGCACTGGCTCATTTCAACAAGCAACTCAGACAATATTCACTAATCCTAATCTTGCTTACTACTTGTGATTCACTTTCAGCAAAACCAATTTTCTTATGGAGACTCTTGCGACCACATCACTTTATATTTCTTTTACTGTGGTATTTTTTTTCAACATATTATTTTCAACTAAGTTAACTGTATCACATTCTCTACGGCATCACTTTGTTCCTTTGGACATTTGCCTGTAAACGATAACCTTGGGGCTAAGCAGAGGTGTAGAAGGGTAGCTACCTTGTTTCCCTTTCCATGGATGTCTTTTGCAAACTGATAACTGCACTATTGGTAGTTTTTCCATTAAGCTTACCATTCTTTGAAGGCTTAATCCTGAATACTGTCCTGGCTCATGAGAGAGCTGGTTCAACTAGCAGAACATGCACACTGACCGCCTTTGCTGGTTACTCCCCAAGGGCGAGTCTTCCTCATCTGTTTTGCTCGTATTGACGCCCATGCCTATGTGCTGCTCTGCTCCTCTTGGTGATAGACGTCCGTAGTTGTCTCTTCACCGTTGCCAATACCTCTTGAGCCATATACATCATACCCAATAATCACTTTTTTGACCTAACCTCTTATATCATCCTCACTTTTGCCGTAATGTATTTTTATTTGTTAATTTATTATTTTTTAACCAGTGTTGTAGAAATTTTAAACAAAATTTGGCTATTTTTTCATATAAATAATGAAATATATTCTTAGTAAATTATTGCTGCTAGTTTTTCAAGGTCAATTCTATTACAAATG
>NC_051408.1:28061675-28062030 GCF_015228065.2 Penaeus monodon
AATTGTGACGTACCTAATTTCCATGTGAGAGCATGACTTCGCCCTTTCACTAAAATGGACACCGTTCGAGATCCACATCTTGTTACTCCCCAGTGACATGGACACCTTTCGACGTCCATAGCATAATTCCTCTATAAAACCTAGAATATTTCCAGGATTATAAAATGGTTGTGCATGGACAAGACCATTGGTGTAGGGAACATCATCATTAAGTTCTTTAAAAATGTTCATCAATATATTTGAAAAAAATGTCAGAAAAACTTGTACAAAGGAAAAACAGTACAATTATTGCTTTGTTTTTCAGGATTTGGCAACGCAATCAAACTGTCCATCAAACTGTCAAACTCGCTGTCAA
>NC_051408.1:28062191-28062462 GCF_015228065.2 Penaeus monodon
CAAAGAGATTATTGGTGTCGGAACTAAAAGAAGAAAGGCTGCCAGGCTAACTTCATATAACGACTAACTTCATATATATATTTTTTTTTCGTAAGGATTCGTTAAAACATAATTATATACCTAAAAGAAGGAATGTTCAAAAATGGGTACAAATGTTATTTGAATATACAAAAATTGCGTATTACACGGGACATATATGATTCAGAGCACATCACTGAAAATGATGTGCTCTCAGGTGCTTGAATTTATTCCTGTTGAGTGATGTGCCGCG
>NC_051408.1:28067764-28067922 GCF_015228065.2 Penaeus monodon
AAATATAATTATTTCGTCTTCCTTTTTGTAATTTTTTCTCTCTTTTTGTAAGCTGCAGCGGAGAGAGCGAAGGGATCAGTGCCAGAAATTATTTTATCGCTTGTGGCACTGACTTTTATGTTCTTAAAATAATTTGAAGTAATGATTTTTAATGATAA
>NC_051408.1:28068118-28068875 GCF_015228065.2 Penaeus monodon
CAACAGTTGCATGAAAGGATACATGCGGCTGAAAAAAAAAAGAGAATGAAGCACTTAAACAGAAACGCAGCAAAAGTGACACATCCCATAATACTAATTTGTACCCCGCAATCCGCCAGCGAAAACCATTAGAGTCATTTCTAAAGGCCTCTCAGCTGCCACCACCAAAAATAACCTCGCTTAGGGTGGCATTACATCCCCTGAACAGAAACATTGGGGGAGCGGAAGAGAGCGGTAGAAAAGGCGAGACGGAGAGGGATGGAAGAGGAGGGACAGGGAAGGAGGGAAATAAGAAAAGATAGGGAGGGAAATGAAGAAGAAAAAATGGGAGAAGAAAGGTAAGAAAGGAAAGAGAAGGAGAATGAGGGACAAAGAAAAATGGGAGACAGGAGGTGAGGTAAGAAAGACGGGAAGATGAGGGAAGAAGGGGAAGGAAGAAAAGAGAAACAGGGGAGGAGGAGGTGAGGTAAGAAGGAGAGGGAGAATGAGAGACAGGCAGAAAGGGGAGGCGGGAGGTGGGATAAGAAAGACAGGAATAATGAGGGAAAGAGAAAGAACGGGAGGAGGAGGATAAGAGAAGGAAAGAGGGGAAAGGGGAGGAGGGAGAAGAGAGAAGGAGAGAGAAATGAGTCACAACAAAAGGGGAGGAGAGAGGCGAGATAAGAAAGAGAGGAGAATGAGGGACAGATGGAAAGGAGAGGAAAGAAAAGAAAGGAAAGAAGAAAGAGAAAGAGAAGAAAAAAATGTTAAAGTTATA
>NC_051408.1:28070418-28070498 GCF_015228065.2 Penaeus monodon
GGGGGACAGAGACAGCGGAGACCGTGGAACCTACGTGGCACCAAGTGCCACTTGGCATCGCGGAGATTCAATCCCGCGAC
>NC_051408.1:28071654-28071790 GCF_015228065.2 Penaeus monodon
TCTGATCTAATTCGTTCGGGCTTTTGACTGTGAATGGCATTAATCATCTAATATTGCTTGGCGCCTACTCATGCAAAGTGGGAAAATATATCTAGCGCCCAAATTACAAATATTTATAAATACCGTACAGTTTATC
>NC_051408.1:28071889-28071991 GCF_015228065.2 Penaeus monodon
AGTTCTCCTTCTTTTCTTCCTCTCCTTTTCCATCTGTCCTCATTCTCCTTTCTTATCTCGCCTCTCTCCTCCCCTTTGTTGTGATCATTTCTCTCTCCTTCT
>NC_051408.1:28072059-28072705 GCF_015228065.2 Penaeus monodon
TCATTATCTGTCTTTTTTATCCCACCTCCCGCCCCCCCTTTCTGCCTGGGCCCTCATTCTCCCTCTCCTTCTTACCTCACCTCCTCCTCCCCGTTTCCTGTCTCTCTCTCCCTCTCCTTTACCTCACCTTTCCCCCTCCCGTTTTTCTGTTCTCATTTCCCTCTCTAAATTTACTTCCTTCTTCCCTCATCTTCCCGTCTTTCTTACCTCACCTCCTGTCTCCCATTTTTTGTCCCTATTCTCCTTCTCTTTCCTTCTTACCTTTCTTCTCCATTTTTTCTTCTCATTATCCCTCCCTATCTTTCTTATTTTCCCCCCTTCCTGTCCCTCCTCTTCATCCCCCTCCGTCTCGCCTTTTCTACCCCTCCCCTTCCGCTCCCCCAATGTTTCGTTCAGGGGGGTAATGCCACCCTAAGCGAGGTTATTTTGGTGGTGCAGCTGAGAGGCCCTTTTAAAATGACTCTAATGGTTTTTGTGGCGGATTGCGGGGTACAAATAGTATTATGGGATGTGTCACTTTGCTGCGTTTGTTTAAGTGCTTTAAATTTTCTTTTTTTTTCAGCGCAGTATCCTTTTATGCAAAATGTTGTATTTTGTATCGCTATATGTATTATTGTTACAAAAGCTCGGCAATATTTTTCCCATG
>NC_051408.1:28072796-28072995 GCF_015228065.2 Penaeus monodon
GCCCTAATGAGCACTGCTGTTTCTTGTTGAGTTACAGTTTATTATCATTAAAAATCATTACTTCAAATTATTTTAAGAACATAAAAGTCAGTGCCACAAGCGATAAAATAATTTCTGGCACTGATCCCTTCGCTCTCTCCGCTGCAGCTTACAAAAAGAGAGAAAAAATTACAAAAAGGAAGACGAAATAATTATATTT
>NC_051408.1:28077872-28078137 GCF_015228065.2 Penaeus monodon
CTCAACAGGAATAAATTCAAGCCACCTGAGAGCACATCATTTTCAGTGATGTGCTCTGAAATCATATATGTCCCGTGTAATACGCAATATTTGTATATTCAAATAACATTTGTAGCAGTTTTGAACATTCCTTCTTTTAGTGTATATAATTATGTATTTAACGATATCCCTTACGAAAAAAAAAATATAAATATGAAGTTAGTCGTTATATGAAGTTAGCCTGGCAGCCTTTCTTCTTTTAGTTCCGACACCAATAATCTCTTTG
>NC_051408.1:28078298-28078657 GCF_015228065.2 Penaeus monodon
TTGACAGCGAGTTTGACAGTTTGATGGACAGTTTGATTGCGTTGCCAAATCCTGAAAAACAAAGCAATAATTGTACTGTTTTTCCTTTGTACAAGTTTTTCTGACATTTTTTTCAAATATATAGATGAACATTTTTAAAGAACTTAATGATGATGTTCCCTACACCAATGGTCTTGTCCATGCACAACCATCTTATAATCCTGGAAATATTCTAGGTTTTATAGAGGAATTATGCTATGGACGTCGAAAGGTGTTCATGTCACTGGGGAGTAACAAGATGTGGATCTCGAACGGTGTCCATTTTAGAGAAAGGGCGAAGTCATGCTTTCACATGGAAATTGGGTTTTACGTCACAATTG
>NC_051408.1:28078711-28078827 GCF_015228065.2 Penaeus monodon
CATTTGTAATAGAATTGACCTTGAAAAATTTAGCAGCAATAATTTACTAAGAATATATTTCATTATTTATATGAAAAAATAGCCAAATTTTGTTTAAAATTTCTACAACAGTGGTT
>NC_051408.1:28078856-28079736 GCF_015228065.2 Penaeus monodon
CATTACGGCAAAAGTGAGGATGATATAAGAGGTTAGGTCAAAAAAGTGATTATTGGGTATGGTGTATATGGCTCAAGAGGTATTGGCAACGGTGAAGAGACAACTACGGACGTCTATCACCAAGAGGAGCAGAGCAGCACATAGGCATGGGCGTCAATACGAGCAAAACAGATGAGGAAGACTCGCCCTTGGGGAGTAACCAGCAAAGGCGGTCAGTGTGCAAGTTCTGCTAGTTGAACCAGCTCTCTCATGAGCCAGGACAGTATTCAGGATTAAGCCTTCAAAGAATGGTAAGCTTAATGGAAAAAACTACCAATAGTGCACTTATCAGTTTGCAAAAGACGTCCATGGAAAGGGGAACAAGGTAGCTACCCTTCTACACCTCTGCTTAGCCCCAACGTTATCGTTTACAGGCAAATGTCCAAAGGAACAAAGTGATGCCGTAGAGAATGTGTTACAGTTAACTTAGTTGAAAATAATATGTTGAAAAAAAAATACCACAGTAAAAGAAATATAAAGTGATGTGGTCGCAAGAGTCTCCATAAGAAAATTGGTTTTGCTGAAAGTGAATCACAAGTAGTAAGCAAGATTAGGATTAGTGAATATTGTCTGAGTTGCTTGTTGAAATGAGCCAGTGCCACTACTATATGTGCCACAATGTGTCCATTGCCAAATTATTCATATATTGTAGATTTTTACTGATTTGATATGAAAATTTGATTTTTACTGGATATTGTATCATTGATAAATGTTTCTATTTGCTTCTTTTATATTAATTTTTCTTTCAGTCAGTTATGGATCTTGCATAAACATATATTTTTGAACTAAATTTCACTATATTATTATTTTCCAAATGGGATATATATCTCCAGATCGATAT
>NC_051408.1:28079833-28080407 GCF_015228065.2 Penaeus monodon
TATTTTAAATTTTCCAAATTCAATCGGAGGAGAAGCAACAGGCAGTTTTATTATCATGTCCTTCGTCAGACGGGCCTTTTTGCTTTCCTCCCGCTCACAGAGAGAGAAAAAGTTGAGGAAAATGAGTCAATATCAACAGGCCATTTGACCATCACTGTTGTTTGAGGGGCCATGATTACAGCAACAGAATTTGTCGGTGACAATGCCGATTGTACCAAGTACCAAAGAAAGGGAAATTATGAAAATCAGAAGCACAGGAGTGATGACTTATTTTGTCCAAAAAATTTTGGAGAATTCTGGGGAGTGGCGAGTGAGTGTTGCGATCGTGTCTCACTTTGTCTATGATTATACTACAAAAGAAATGGTTAATACTGCTTTTATGATGCTGTAGCTTGAGTACTCATGCTCAAACAGTAATATATTGAAGCCACCACACGATCCTTAAGACAGTTAAATCATGCTACTCACAGTAAGATTAGATTAGTCAAAAAATGTCTTTCTTGGGGTTTCCTTTCCCTTACTAGAAAAAAAGTAGAAGTTTATCCGGACTGATTAAGATAATGTTGCATCTACT
>NC_051408.1:28080672-28080784 GCF_015228065.2 Penaeus monodon
TGTATGAGAACTGATCTTGACATATCGACAACAGTAAGTTACTAAGAATATATTGTCACTATGTAAAGAAAAAAGAACCGAACTTTTTTTGAAATTCTTAATACGACGTGGG
>NC_051408.1:28082991-28083552 GCF_015228065.2 Penaeus monodon
GTCGAATTATTTATTTATGATTCACCAATGATTATATTTTCAACTAAATTTACTTCATAGATACAATGCCTCGGAAACAATTAGTTATATGTAAAACTAAGCATTGATGAATATTACCAAAATTATAGCCAAGGATTAGTAGAATAACAGAGAATAATTTCTTGAATAAAACATCGCCGGATGAGCAGACTTGAGGCTTGCGCAAACGGCAACTCATGCTGATGGTGGTCTATTGCAGGTACAAGGCTCCAGGCTAAAATATAAATATCTATGACGTAATAGAGCGATGGGATAGTAAAAAGGGCTTAGGAGGTAAAGCATTGTGTTATCATCAGGGTTTTTTTCGTGTTCATAATGGTCTGCTGCTGGTGAGGTGTTAAGGATGCCGGCATGACACCAAGTTAGCCCCAAATTTCCAGTTCTTTTTATCTAGCCTCAGTAAAAGCCCGTCCGACAAATGTTTGTAGTGGCATAGGCTTGCCAACTTAGGCGCCCTTTGCGAGAGAGTTTGTGAGAAAGTATAGAAAGGGATGGCGTCCAAAAAGTGTTATTGAATGCTGA
>NC_051408.1:28083570-28083691 GCF_015228065.2 Penaeus monodon
GCTTATCGTTATCTTCTATTTGATTACATCATGATAGAAAACCTTTATTTTGTTGATAAGTCGACCGGGATAAAATTTTAGCGTAAAGGAATATGATCTTTCATATGAAAAAAATACATTT
>NC_051408.1:28083835-28084468 GCF_015228065.2 Penaeus monodon
CTAATTTGTTTCTTTTTAATATTTACATGTACAGATAGTTAAACAGATATTAGTATATCTCCTAGCATGGGTCAGTGCAATAATGTATTAATTAGCAACATTTGGCATTTTATTTTGCCTTATTGTCATATTAATAATTAATGCAACATTCATCTCACTTACTGTAACAGTCAACAAAACTGAGTAGACTGAGCCAGCAGACTGATAGCTATACGAGATTCATCATTTCAGCATTTCCACTTCATTTTCGACCTTTGTTATGGCCCTGATCATTCTGCATTGTTTTCGTTTATTTTCCACATAAATAACGCTATTTTTCAGCGAATAAAACAGCTATGTAAACTTCCCGATGTCGAAGGGACAAAGAACACACTCATCTACGACATGGAAAATGTTTATTTCATCTGACAGCAAATGTCACAGAACGTCCATTTAGAAAACAGCTTCCTTCCCTATTTCTTGGTACCATGAATCAATTAGACAGTGAAGTAAGAGCAAAGAAATTCTTATGAACAACTTGAGCACCGATTTCCTGTCTGCAAGATGAGCGAAGTGGTACGGTTGTCCATAACGTAATCATTCCCCCTATGCTTACGTCATCTCACCCTAACAGCCAGGAAGTCGAGTGTATTG
>NC_051408.1:28084993-28085127 GCF_015228065.2 Penaeus monodon
GTTTAACCGCAGAGAAGGAAGAGGACCAAAACAGAGATTTATAGCCATACATTGAATTGCTTTCCCAAAAATATACAACATATTATTATGCACAAAACACATTTTACATGACTACCAGTGTGTGAGTGAAAGTG
>NC_051408.1:28085893-28086307 GCF_015228065.2 Penaeus monodon
TGAATTACATTACCTGCAAAACGAATAATTTTAGAAATTAATCCCATATCAATAATATGCAACCAAAGAATACTTATATTTACATACTCTTCATTCTTCAATGATAATCTTTCTCTTTCTCTCATTATTGCAGTTCTGATAACAAAAAAGACAATATGGACCTTATTGCTACGGTGATCAAATTCTGTACAAATCTCTAAAACTAATTAGACTGTACAATACAGATTTTTAGTAATCAAAATCTACACATCACGGGTATTGTCTACCTTACTGGAAACCATTTATCTTAAGGAAAGAATTGCGAGCTTTTTCACTTGTATTAACACGAAATTGGCTTCACGTTAATTGTATCTGTCTCACGTGATACAAAAATATATATTTAATATCTTTGAGTTCACAGAGGTAGATTCTGAT
>NC_051408.1:28087056-28087254 GCF_015228065.2 Penaeus monodon
AGCCCGTGCCTTGATTAACAAATTAGTCATTGATTTACCTTTGTTTAAAAATGCAATGATCACAGTTCACTGAATAAAGTACTGAAAGACACACAGAGACTGATGTATCTTTTCATTATCTTTGTGAATCTCTCTGCATTCTTATTTTTTTTCTCTCCTTTCTTCGTTTTTTTTTTTCCTTTTATGGGATAATCTCTT
>NC_051408.1:28087444-28087530 GCF_015228065.2 Penaeus monodon
CACAATCATATTATGCTTCATAATGTACTCAATGTATTCATTGAGATAATGGATATATAATACTATGATCCATGTCGTTTTGATGT
>NC_051408.1:28087833-28087934 GCF_015228065.2 Penaeus monodon
GTTATATGTATAGTCACAGCCACAATATTTCATATGCTGTACCAGGTAGGACACGCAAGTGTTGTCCACACACATGGCGCATCACAGTACCACCACCGCCC
>NC_051408.1:28089432-28090678 GCF_015228065.2 Penaeus monodon
AGTATTCTGAATTGCATGAGTCACTTTAAGGGCGAGATGATGGCGACTCTTTATTGGTGCCAACAGTCCCTCTCGAGTCAGCAGCAGTGCAAAGGATCGAATTTGAGTCAGTAGCGGGACCGATTGAGGAACATGAGTCAGTAACAGCTTGTACTGGTGAAGGTGAGTCATTCTGGCCATGGCTAGTTTCTGTTAGGTCAGCAGGGGTGCGTAAAGTTATTGGAGAATCACGAGAAGTATGCACAGCTGGTTGTGAATCAAAACGAGCGGCGGTGGCAACCGGTGAATCGGTTGCAGTGTGGACGGCAGATGGCAAGTCGGGAGGTCTGCAAGCACTTGATGGAGAGTCAACGTAGACAAGTGAATGAGACTCGTCGGTTCCTTCAACTGGTGAGTCATTAGTAGTGTGAGCAATTAATGCTGATTTGACAAGATCATGAAAAGGTGATGTTGAGTCAGTAGAGGTGTGGATAGCACGTGGCGCGTTAGTGGCGGCGTGGACGTTTGATAATGATTTAGCAGAACTGTGAATTGGTCCTGCGTCGCCAGCATCATGGACGGCTGATGGCAAATCAGGGGTACTGGTGAAGGCGGCCTGTGAGTCATTAAACAGCCAGTGAGATGTGATGTGATCGGAGGATGATGAGTCAGGGACATGGACGGCTGACGGGGAATCTTTAGCGACTCGGACGGGCATGAGTCCACTGGGAGGAGAGCCAGGGGCGTCGCCATCGGCTGATTCCCGTTCTGGGTGGGCATGAACAGTCAGCAACAAATCGGACGCGCAGTGCACGATGGCTGGCGCGTCAGCCGCCTGGGGCGCCGGCGAGCGGGAGTCGCAGGATGCCGACGGCATCAGGACGACGTGTGTGTGCTCCAGTGACGAGCTGAAGTTGCTGACGGCGGCGAGGCCCGGCTGACACGGGTGGAGCGAGGGCGAGGGCGTCAGCGGGAGGTGACTGCTGCGGGTGGTTCTGCGCATGGACAGTGACGACGACACTATGATGGTGCTCCTCGTGCTCTTCCGCTGGTGGAGCGGAGGGTAGCCGCCCATGCGCATCAGGTACTGGCGCCAGCGCTTGCGCAGCGTCCGGCGCACCTCGGTGTTGAGGAAGCAGTAGAGCACCGAAACGAAGACGCCCTGGAAGGTGCGAGAAGAGAGAGAGAGGTGTCCTTTTAGGATGGGTTGGTTAGCAACATGATTAGGTGACTATATGCGAACTGGAAATTTCTTTCTCTCCCTCTC
>NC_051408.1:28090784-28090988 GCF_015228065.2 Penaeus monodon
GCTTCTTATGAACATGATTTGTTTGTATATACTGTTGCTGTCAGCTTGCATCGGCGATTCGGTGAGCAACGACCATAGATAGTTTCCTCGTGTGGCCTTAGAGCCGCGTTTGCCACCTTCCGATCTTCTTCCCTACTGGGGCCTCTGCGGCTCCGTCATCTGCGACTGCGGAGTGTCAGTCCCTGGGAGCTGTCCTGCGGGGAG
>NC_051408.1:28091435-28091812 GCF_015228065.2 Penaeus monodon
ATGTCCCATGTATAAGAGTGATCGCCACATCCAGTAACGTCCTCAAAACTAAGAAAAGATAAAAAAAGGACAAGCGATTTTGACCCACCTGCGAGGACTGCAGAAGGGCGTTGGCAATCATATATGCTCCCTCGAGATCGCCCTTGTCGCCGGGGTTGACAGCGAACAGGAGGTTGGTGATGCCCAGGAGCGGAAAGAGCACGATGGTCGCCTTGATGGCTTTCCTGGGATTTATGCAAAGAGAGAATCACATGATGTTTGCCGGCCTGTTTCAGGAAGAAGTGCGTCCGGCAAGGCTAGGAACGCAGCTTTTGAGAACTTGAACACCACCGTGGATCCCACTTGACAAGAATTATGCGAATAAAATTTTGGGAAGA
>NC_051408.1:28098519-28099238 GCF_015228065.2 Penaeus monodon
CCATGCCTTGCCAACTGACTGCCTTCTGACTGATCCATATGCATTGGCTACAGTCTGGGATGAAGAAATGGTTGCATTTTTTAAGCTCTGGCCTCTCACTTTGAAGCCCTTTTTTCCTTTAACTCATTGTTGTTCTTCAATACACTGTTGTTTTGCTTGCTTAGTTTGCTTTGTTGTATGTTCTCTTATTACATTAATTTAGGCACTTTGTTTTGTTGTTGCTGTGACCATTTTTATTAATTTTGTTTTTAATCTCTTCATTCAAGTTTTCCCTCCCAGAGCCACTACTCTCTATCTCGTTTTAGATATATACACCTCTTTATCTGATGACTTCTGGATGCTTTTCCCTCACTCCCTACCCACCACCCCTTTATCCTTATCAGTGATATTAATATTCAGTGCAACTATATCTCTTTCTCCCGTCCGACGATTGCATATCGACTATTGCAATTAATTGTCCCCTACTTTTGCCAGGAAGGTAAGTCTGCCAATGCTATTGATTTCATTTCGTTGTTCATCATCAGTTGCAAAGTTGTTAGTCATTAGGTAATCTTATTACAACGGGTTTTGTTTAGGGTTGTATAACAATGAACCAGAAATTTCACCCCTCAAATTTCAATGAAACTTTTCTTAAAGCTTGATATACATTATATATCTTCCCTTTAGGGTATCCCTTCTTCACCATAATGTAATCGCATCCTCATCTAACATTTCAGGCC
>NC_051408.1:28099969-28100312 GCF_015228065.2 Penaeus monodon
AGGCATTTTCATGTCGTACTGCAACTCGACGAATATTCCATACTCCTTAATATTTTCTTGTGAGAAAAAAATATCGAAAATAGTTCACTGTAGCATTTGTAGAGAGAACCTGCCTTGTTACTTTCTCTGCAGTTTATGTTTGTGTTTTATGTTTATTTCATAATATCGTGTGTAAATCGCTTATTCAGTTCGATACTTAATATTAGTTTAAATTTCATCATTTATGTTTCGCTTTGTAAGAAAATGCAAGTAGTGATTTTTTTCAGTTTATTCGTAGATTTTCAATGAGTTGTACCTCCTCTGACCTCGTTTGAGCCATGTGCGTATATTTTTCGTATATTGT
>NC_051408.1:28100348-28100455 GCF_015228065.2 Penaeus monodon
AAATTAGTTACCGAGAAACAGTTGCAAAAGACTAACCGAGACCAAAATTATAAAATACTGAACATGACTCCAACTCAGTCAAATCACCACAAATAAATCTATTAAAG
>NC_051408.1:28101311-28101480 GCF_015228065.2 Penaeus monodon
GGTGAATTGTATTTGTTAGGCATGTTTAATCGGATGTGTTCCCGTGTTATGGTTATTATACCAAGAAGAAGGTCGGTATTGCCCTTCCTAAGAGGTGTGGGTTTGTTGTTTTCCATGGCTAATGTGGTGTGGTGGTTTCTTACTTTGCTGGTTTGGCCTGCTGGGAAAG
>NC_051408.1:28101586-28102648 GCF_015228065.2 Penaeus monodon
GTGTGAGCGAGACATCGGGGCTAGGTCTCCAAACTTTATCCTGAACTGATAGGGGAAAGAGAGCTGCCAGCATGAAGTAATTCATGATTGATCATATATGAAAAATAATCAAAATGACTAAGTAACCGAGCTGGCGGTTTGTTCTGGTTGCATACTTCGAATCTCGTCTTATCTGGAATCCTATTATACGCCGTTGGGGCTAAGACTGAAAGCAACAGAAAATGATAATTGTGAAATTAATAAAACGAAACCAATTATTATTCAGAACCCACATCTCATCTAACGGGATTGTCCATAAATAAGCGCAGCCGTGGGGGCTAAGACCTGAGTAGCAGAAGGATGAAGTGTCAGTCAGCTTCTGGACTGGGCAATTCTGTGAAAATAAGATCATGACAAATCATATGACCGGAGTGATCAGTGACAAGGAGTCGAAAACCGTCTTCTAATTGTTTTGGCGTCCTGGGATGATACAGGAATATCTGTAAATATATAAGTGAATTAGTGTCTTAATTGCGAAGAAAATTATATATATCCAATACGGAGTAATTGCATTTAATGAAGCATGTATGCAGTAACATCGCAAACGTTATTCTTGTAACCAATAATGGGAAGGGTACGAGCTTCGAAATTTTCAGGGGTTTCTCGAGTTTACCTGAAATGTTTAGTCTACATTTAGAATTCATAAATTGCGATATGCAGGCTCTGGGATGCACAGGGTACATGGATCGTGGCCTGATTACTCTTTCAGGCACTATGGGGATGTAGTAGGGACTCAAAGTGACGCCAGAAAGGGGCTCAATAGGTGAATGCCCCACTCTACCGTATGCCGATAAACACTCGATGCGTGAATTAAAATGTTTACCTATGTTTGCTCTGTTGTCTTTGTCAAATTAGATGTGTTTGTTTGTAGTAATACTCGAATAGATATTTGACGCTCTGTTCGCCTCACACACATTCACAATATCTTGGATGTAAGTCTATGCATGTAATAATATATGGATGTGAACGGAAGAGATACTATAATGACAGATCATCAAACTCCTACAGTAGAGGGGAATACGG
>NC_051408.1:28102822-28103507 GCF_015228065.2 Penaeus monodon
GACATTGGTCACCTCATCTGAGTTGACAGTGTCAATGCGTTGCTACTAGAGGACTGGAAACCCTCCCATATCCGGAACAAAAGGGAAACATTATTCTGCGCTGAATTTTGGAAACTGTGTTGTTAGCTTTAAAGGGATGGTTGTGATATAATTCTATTGGTTTACATGCCGTTCCTCCTGTCTTTTTTCTGGCAAGTATTGTGGGGGTTTGACAAATCCTTTTTCCTGTGCAGCTATTAACGCAATATAGAAATTTCCCCCTCTCCTTCCACATACACACATGCATACACATGTAAATGCTTATATGTAAGCGTCCACGTGTATGCAGGTATGTACTCATAACCTTTCTTCAAAACAATACCTTTAACAGTTGCGTCAGTCACTTTTTCCTGAACCATCGAAAGGAGATTAACTAAAATAAAAAAACGGCCTTCCACTTGTATATATTGTGATTTAAATCAATGATACACTTTTTCATTTCACTGCCTTTTTGATTTATACTTTCTACCAACTTCGTGAAAAAAACGTTGCATATATGTACCTTGCAGATGAATGTTAGTTTAAGAAAATCATCGACCTATAATGCAGCTTGGTATTTATAACACCAGTGTTTGAGTTGTTTACCATGCAACTCGCTGTATTAACGACTGTCAAGTTGAGTTGCAAGAACATTATTTACATATGG
>NC_051408.1:28103587-28103729 GCF_015228065.2 Penaeus monodon
GTTGTTGCTGAAGTTTTTCATGACTTCTGTCATAGAGATTCTGCCCCCATATATTTCCCTTGTGATAATGGACTTGAGTTTCAAAACCTAGTAATGACTGAGCTGTGTAAGATTCATTGTTCATTGTGTCACTGAAAGTTTA
>NC_051408.1:28103818-28104002 GCF_015228065.2 Penaeus monodon
CGATGGTACCTTCCATTCATTCATAGGTGAATCCCCTCATTTTCTCCTCTATGGTACAAATAAGAGATTACCGTATGATTTTTCCCCCTCATATAATGGTAACTATGCTATTATCTCCTCAACAGAAACAAGTCTATTTTTCAGATAGCAAAGCAATTTCTCACAAATTCTAGGTATAAAATAC
>NC_051408.1:28104285-28106162 GCF_015228065.2 Penaeus monodon
ATCAATGGCATGCCTGGCTCTCTAAACTACTGACCACCATGCCTTACCTGGCACAGTCTGCCTTTGACTTTCCCGCGCACGTCTGACCGCAGACTCCATTTACCTAGCTTGCTAATTGCGTATTTTTCTCTCAGATTTGTTGCAATCTTGGTCAGTTAAGGCCGTTCATCCTAAATAAGACGAAATTCGATGATGCAATCAAGAGTTAGCAAGGATGATTAATTTCTTCTACTTAATTTTTATTTACCTATGATCTCGGCCACAGCAGCCTCCTCACTGTAACTCATTAGAGGAAGAGATCCATCTCCGCAACGGAACAAAGGGTCCATTTTCCCTTAGTCAGTGTCTTTTACTCAGCAGCCAGAGCCTGCATATCGCAATGTAGACTAAACATTTCAGGTAAATTCGAGAAACCACAGAAATTTTCGAAGGTCATACCTTTCCCATTACTGGTTACAAGAATAACGTTTACGACGTTATTGCTTACATGCTTCATTAATTGTAATTACTCCGTACTGGATATATATAATTTTCTTCGCAATGGAGACACTAATTCACTTATACATTGGCAGATATTCCTGCATCATCCCAGGACGCCAAAACCATTAGAAGACGGTTTTCGACTCCTGGTTACTGAACACTCCGATCATATGATTTATGTTATGATCTTCCTTTTATTTTCACAGAATTGCCCAGTCCAGAAGCTGGCTGCTTCTGCTGCTCAGGTCTTAGCCCCCAAAGCTGCGCTTATTTATAGACAATCCCGATTAGACGAGATTTGGGTTCTGCAAGCAGGAATAATCATTTGTTTCGTTTTATTTCATAATTATCATTTCCTGTTGCTTCCAGACTTAGCCACAACGGCTGCACTTATTATAGGATTCCAGATAAGTCGAGATTCGGAGTTTGCATCCAGAAACAAACCGCCAGCTCGGGTATTTTTTCATTTTCATGATTTTTTATATATTATCAATCATGAATTACTTCTTTGAGTATCTTATTGATATATGAGTATCATAATATAGCATAACATTTATCGCTCCCCCAAATTCCGTATTTTGCTATTTATGATATTCATCCATGTTAATCATATCATTTTGCAGACCTGTAACCGGACTCTGGCATGTGTACCTCTCATCATCTGACTACCTGGCCTTGTCTCCAGTAATTTGTGGTATGGATTTATTGACTTAAGCACGCATTTTATGATATAGAGTTTTATTGATAACATATTTATAATCTTACGGTTTTTGATTTGGCTATTCATAGCCCCATTGCATATAACCAGTACCCTCCTGCAGGTAATTTGTAAGTAACCATCTTGGTTCCAATGATGTGTATATATATATACATATTTGAGGATATTCTGCATGTCTACTATTTTGGAGATGACTAATCACTAACTACTAACTTATTATCACGCATGACGAAGATAGACAAAGCATTGCATGCATCTCCTCCCCATTTTACTAGCTTATACTGTTTTTTACCGATATTTTGCATAACCTCTTACTTACCTGCGCCTGTCACACCTATCATCCCCCGGCGTCATATTAGGCGCCAGGACCTTATATAAATTTCCAGCTTTGAAGGATACGGTACAGAAAACCGCACTAGCCAAGTGCATCGCTCCTGTAACTGCATGCATCTACCTCGAGGCTCGCCGCTGTTATGCAACCGCATGGCAGCCGACAACCCTCAGGTCGTTGCTCGGTCCTACCTTCTCACTGCGTGTACTCGCTGGAGTCGATGATCGTTCCTTTCCTTTTGTTTCTTCTAAGTTGAGGTCGACTTGGGGTAGCGTGGTAGAGCGATGTCAAAGTATGTAACACATATATACATATATTAATTTTTGTATTACTTTGCTTGTCAGATGA
>NC_051408.1:28106292-28106569 GCF_015228065.2 Penaeus monodon
TTGGTCATTAGTCTCCATTTCCAGATATTAGGAGGTCCCCAGTTCAGAGCTGAGGGTGTTCTCTTCGGCAAGCTTGGGTTACACCTTATGCAGGAAAATCGCCCTTAGGTCCGCTTCCGTCTGCCTGACCCGGGGGGGAGGAGACTACCTGTCCGCTCTTCCAAGGGGTGGAGCCTACCTGACCTCCCAGCCAATCCGGAAAGGACGAAACTGGGCACCTCTACCAACAGGCGACCCCTGGCACTGCTGACGACGGACTCAAGATTACCCACATCTT
>NC_051408.1:28114423-28114499 GCF_015228065.2 Penaeus monodon
CGAACGAACGAACATCTTCACTCTGGAATTCTAGCTCGACTGGAACACCACCTCTCGCTACCACTCTATATCACGT
>NC_051408.1:28115320-28115494 GCF_015228065.2 Penaeus monodon
TCCTTGTGACCTGGCGTGCTATTCCTTATTCATGATATATCTAATTGTCTCGTTGTAGGACATACCATTTGTGCTCATGTAAATAATCTGATATTATAATATATTGTACGTGTTGTTCAAAGTGTTTCCTACACCTAAGTAATACTGTGTGAAGTTAATTTTATACCCTTCACG
>NC_051408.1:28120768-28120998 GCF_015228065.2 Penaeus monodon
TGTCCATGAAGCCCCAAGACTCGAGAGGCGCAGCGGCCAAACCGCGAGGCATCGAGGCAATGTTTGCACTGATCTCGCGACGGACCTTCCTTTGTCGCGGCTGCATTGTCGCCGCCGCCGCGACCCCCGCTGCTTTTGTCTCGGTCGCGGGGGAGCTTCCCTCCATTTCTCCGTCGCCGCATTTTATTCCTGCTCATAGTTGCTCTGCATATGTCCTCGAGCGTGCGTGC
>NC_051408.1:28121071-28122891 GCF_015228065.2 Penaeus monodon
CATTTTTAAGTGATTATATACTCGTAAGTCACATGAAATTGCTTAAAAAAGGCACGTCTGTCAAAGGCCATGGACGGGGTATGGCCCTCTATCCGTACCCAAATCCAACGCACAATGACCAATCCTCCCTAATCTGTTTCTGCGCAGAGATATACACAGGCACTTTCCGCCTCCATTACCGCATTATCTAGGTAAGAGCTCGGTCGCTCTGGGTTTGCACAAGATGAGTGCAATTTTGTGCCCTGTTATGGCTGTTGCCGACGCGTCTGTGTCTCCGAACTTTTCTTTCAGCAGAGAGCAATTCTTGTGCAATCTTTTATATCGCGATGACGCAAATGAATTCATGCAACCCGCTCTTGTTAATGCATACTTTCTACGACCAAATAGAATTCTTTTAATGCCTTTGATGCTGTGTTTGGGTTCATTCCTACTTATAGCTTTCACAATTTTAAAATGAATACCATTTCATCATTTGGTACAAACAAATTAAAATCAACTTACTTGATATTAAACTCTGGGCGATTTACAGCGTAGCCGAGCGAGGGATGGTGGTGGAAGCTACTGGCGGCAGCAGTATTTTTAGATTTCGCTTGTGTTTGCTGGACTTTATTTCCTCGCTCGCCTTCGTAACCTTGCCTGTCGCTCTCCTGTTTTCGCGCCATTTTTCTCTTCGTCCATTTTTCTCTTGGGGATTCCTGTGCATGGTCGACCGTCCGGATGTTTTCCCGAGAAAGATCTAACGCAAGGGTCTTCCTGTCTTGCGGTGTGAGGTCCTGGGTAATTTCCGTCTCATCTTGCAACTTTTCTGTGTGGTTGGCCAGCTCATCTTTTCTTGCTTGTAGGTCGTTACCTTGCGTTTGACCCGACGTTTGTTTGTCTCTGTCTTGCTGGACCTCCTCCCGTGCCCCGAATTCACACCTCCTTGAATTGTGAATGTTGAACTTTGAGTCCAGCCGACGCGGAGTTACAGCGGAGGATCGGCGGCCGCAGACCGTTCGCCACTCGGGTCTGTCCGGCGGTTTTTACGTCGTTTTCTCTCACGGTAAATACCTTATCACGCCCACTGTGGCTTTGTATAGGCTCGAAGCGCTTCGAATCTTGCTGCATCGAACAGTTATGCAGGTTTTCTTCGCTTCGGTGGCGGTAAATCTTCCGAGATTCCTGTTGCTGGAACGCGGACCTAATTGGGCGCTCATGGGTGTGTATCTGGGAACTATGAGCACACGTTGATAGTGAGGGCTGTTTGGAAGCACCGCAATTGTCACGTAATAACTGCTTCGCCTGGAGTTGCTGCAAATGCTGTTGTTTATCAAGACGTTCTTCTGTACAGTTAATTGAAGACTTCACTGTCTGGAGTTGATTCTGACTATAACTTCTGGATGGCGAAAGAAACAGAAGATACGTCAATCAGTAAATTTTTCCCAAACAAACATGCAATATGATATAATTTCCAAAACTAATTGTCGAACAGAAAGAAAAGGTATAAGAGATACGCAGACCGATGGACCCGATGAACAAGGATGAAGAGAGACGGGGAAGAAAATGGGAAAGTCGGAAAACGAGAAAGACGAAATAGAACAACAGAGAGAGGAATAACTTACCTGACTTGACCATCGTTGGTGCTCAATTTAGCAGTGAGAACACGAATAATGTTGATCAGGAACATGAGGTTGATCTAACAACAGGAAAAAAATGGTTTTATATAATTATCTTTTACAATACCATTTTTTCATTGACAATTATTTTAATCCTATAGTCATAAGAATTGCAACGTTAAAGTATTCGGCTTCGTAAGGCATAATCAAAATATGATTAAGTGA
>NC_051408.1:28122966-28123064 GCF_015228065.2 Penaeus monodon
CACTGTTATTAGTGTTCTTGTTGACATTATTTTTACAACTGATCTCGAGACGCTAGATTTTGTCTTGTTTTATCTCCTCGTGAGACACGAAAACTGTT
>NC_051408.1:28123235-28123549 GCF_015228065.2 Penaeus monodon
TATTAGTAGTAATAGCATCACCGTAACCAATTATGGCAATAAGCTGTGTTAAGAGCATGTCAGTCTCCAAAACAAAACAGAAACAGTATCTCGTTACGCATCCCTCTAACTACCTCGTTATTACCATCGCCGCCCAAAAAATGATCAATCCCCGAAGGGACTTTTGCCTGGTCGGAGGAAACTGTCTAATATGGCGGAAGGAAAATGAGAGAAATTGATTTCTGATTGCAGGAAAATCGTAAAATCTGCTTAATGCAATTGAGGCCTTTGATTGGAGTCGTGGACTTGGAATAGGGGAGCGCTGTCTTCATGCC
>NC_051408.1:28123960-28124148 GCF_015228065.2 Penaeus monodon
ACTTCCTTTCTTCTCTTCCCTTCCTTTCTTTTAACATCTCTTGTCATGTCCTCTCCTTTTTCCTCCTTTCTTATTTTTTGTTAATCACTTTGTGTTTCTCTCTTCTCTTCTTTTCTTGTCCTACTAAGTGTTATTTCTCTCAATCTTCTTTTGTAATTAATCCTCGCTTGTGTATGATTTATGGCTGA
>NC_051408.1:28124313-28125033 GCF_015228065.2 Penaeus monodon
TACTTTTTCTTCCTCATAGTTTTGTTTGTGCTTCGTCCGTCCATTAAGCTTTCATTCTACTCCTGAAATCTTATTCCAAGTAACTTGAAGTTTTTCTGCCTTTTGATGTAAGGTGGACAAACTATGACTGGAATCATATGCCATATTACTGTTGATTTGAAGTCAATTCATTTTGGTGTAAAAATGGTGATCGCTGACAATACAGGGAGCGAGGGAGGTGGGGAGAATAAGGCGGAGGGGGAGGGAAGTGGGAGGGGTACAAGTAGGACTTAAAGTGGAAGGGGAGGGAAGTGGGAGGGGTACAAGTAGGACTTAAAGTGGAAGGGGAGGGAAGTGGGAGGGGTACAAGTAGGACTTAAGGTGGAAGGGGAGGGAAGTGGGAGGGGTACAAGTAGGACTTAAAGTGGAGGGGAGGGAAGTGGGAGGGGTACAAGTAGGACTTAAAGTGGAAGGGGAGGGAAGTGGGAGGGGTACAAGTAGGACTTAAAGTGGAAGGGGAGGGAAGTGGGAGGGGTACAAGTAGGACTTAAAGTGGAAGGGGAGGAGTGAACCAAGGGAAGTATGTGAGTGAGAGCGGGAAAGGGAAAAGGGGGGGGGGAGAAAGGAAAAGGGAGTGGGAGGCGAAAGGCAGAAGAAAGGTGAAAAAAAAGAGTTTTGCTTTTGCGTGGAATTTCCACGGATCCCGCTAGTCATGATAATTTTTTAAACCTCTTGAAGCGA
>NC_051408.1:28125378-28125505 GCF_015228065.2 Penaeus monodon
CTTTGTAGCTCTAGGCTTAAAACAGTGCCTTAGCAGTTTTACCATCTAAGTAAAGACTATCACATGACGATGACCAGAGTTACCCACACGATCACCTCAGCTCTCTTCTCCCAAACCGCCCACCCAG
>NC_051408.1:28125795-28125945 GCF_015228065.2 Penaeus monodon
ACTGATTACGAACGTACCATGAGCGCAGTGACCATGGGTGCCACTAGGATCCATATGTAGCTGAGAGTGCCATAGGACTTCCAACAGTAGACAGGGTAGTGCAGAGACATCGTCACTGTCCACGCCACAATGAACACCAATGGCAACCCT
>NC_051408.1:28126004-28126122 GCF_015228065.2 Penaeus monodon
CTTTTTTGCTCTTGCTTAGATAAGTCAGTCCTTAACACGAAAAGTAAAAAATACTTCCTCTTCTTAGTCTGGCTACGACGGTTAAAAAAAAATTGTCTGCTTAATCATAGATCAAAGA
>NC_051408.1:28126556-28127692 GCF_015228065.2 Penaeus monodon
TGATGGGAATCATAGGCGTAATTGGCTTCCCATCATTGCTGGGTTCCACTCTGTCTTCGCTCTGCCATAGTCTCTCTTGCTGTAGCTTTGCCGGTAAAACAAATTCTCGAAAAATTAAGCGGATCTAAAACTTTCGCGTCAGACACAGGCAGCGTCTGTCACTCGGATGGTGTGACGTCATCCAGGCTTCCGCACTTCTCTAGGATTCACGTTTGGTTCAGAAAGTGCTCGCAGTTTAAGGCCTATTTCCGTCGAGACGTTGCCAGATTAGATTAATAGAATAAATTTTGCGCAAAATAAAAATGCGACTGGCCATTATCAACAACTCAAACGTCAAACGAATGCAATGCGGAACAGGAATTCAGGCCCAATGGCCCTGGAACAAATCGTATCTCCAGGCGTATCGTTGTTGAGAGATGACTAGTCTGATTTCCTTGCATAACGCTTCCTTGTGCATGACATAAAAGATGCTGTTAGGGATTCACAGCAGCAAGATTAAACCGCGGCTGGCACTGATGAGAAGCCTGTGACTTCGCCTTTGAAGCTTCTTTTGTCAGGCTGATTCGGCGCCATTCAGCGCAGGCAATCACGCGTCCTTCCAGCGGGAAGAAGACGCGTCTAAATGCAGCACGAGAATGCTCGCCGGGTGAGGTTGCAGTGGCCTGCATCAGTTGATTTTGTTGCATAATTATATTATCGATATTTAAACGTAATGAAGTTTGACTCAATGGACATGTAGCTAACAATTTATTATATTTTACAAATCAGAAGGATGCAATCGATAGCAATAGCGTATACCTAGTAAAATGACAAGTGGCTTTACATTTAATAAGTACTTCGTGTTATTTGAAGGGCAGTTCCCCTGACAACACATGTCAGTGCCAAGACGGCGCCGCACAAGACCCTCCGCTTCCACACAGCTGTACTTGACCCCCCGCCCCCCCCACCCCCATAAAGAGGAACGCGCCACTCACCCCAGCCGATGGTGTAGTAGAGGGGGAAGGGCGCGCCCGAGTCGAACACGTTGGAGGTCAGCCTCGAGTGGAGGAAGAGGCCCTCGACGAACATCCAGTTGATGGAGGCCATCTGGGCGTACATCCTCACGGCCAGCAGCGTCTTGCACAGCCAGTCCTGTC
>NC_051408.1:28128356-28128527 GCF_015228065.2 Penaeus monodon
CATGAGGTGTAATGAAGGAGTTTAGTTGTGAGTAAAGAAGAGTAATATTAGTAAGCGAAAACAAGGGTCGGTGGGGAGTGGTTGTGGAGATACGGTCAACGAACGTAGCCAGAGCTGTGGGGGGAATAAGCGAGGGCATAACAGTACCATGAACGGCAAGGATAAGGTCAG
>NC_051408.1:28128924-28129061 GCF_015228065.2 Penaeus monodon
ATCCCATCGAAACACAGCGTGTACAAAGGGAGATACGATGCATTCCACAAGTTATAATATTGAGAATGAGGTCATCCTTTCAATCAAAACCTTTGAAAAAGCGAATCTCAACCGTCCTTTGTTACTTCGCACAAGGA
>NC_051408.1:28129092-28130054 GCF_015228065.2 Penaeus monodon
GCGTAAACAATTTTACCATAAAGGTTTGCCACAGAATAACCTTTGCTATAGATAGCTGCGCTGAATAAACTCCAATACCAAAAGGAATATCGCTTACACCGCCAAATTTAGCACCAAACTTGTTGAACTGGCAACTCAGGAATGGCTGATGGATGCGTACACTCGGGATAAATGGGTCAGTGGGTAAACAGTCTATCGCCCTCGCACCCGAAAGCTAGCGTTGTCAACGTTAACACACGCGCCGACTAACAAGGTGCGACGCAAGGGCTCGCAGGACATACATAGTAACTCCGGAGAGGAAAATTCACTCCCGAGGTTTACATGTAGAACCTTAATGGCAATGCCCCTCCAAGAGCTCGTAAAAGTATGCAAATGATTTTGACTTGTTCGCTGCAACTCAGATGTGTCAAGGCAGTTCGCACTCTCTGTCTTTTTTTTTAAGTAATCCACAAAAGATACATCGCAGACATAATAAAAAACAATAATCCGAAATTAAGAAAGAAAGGAATTTGGAAATAATATAAAATGGAGATTTACATAAAGATACAGTGATGAACAGAAGACGAATAACATTTCAATTGTTATATGATTTTATTTATATACAACTAGGTTCATAATTTCATCCTTTTCTATATATTTTTAACAGATAAAATTATTTCCTAAAACTACTATCACCTTGTGAAACAAAGCCCGATATTTCAGTGCAAGAACGAAAATACATCACGTACATTGTATTTCGTCCAAAAGCTAAACAGTTTTAGGATATCAGATTCTGAAGGAAAAACAAGATATTGCTTTCTTTTCCAAAAATATTTCCATTTAAAAGATAAGGCCGAGAGGTCAAAATCATATATGTCGTAGAAAACCAAACGAAAATATTTATACAAACGCCTCAATCTTCAGGAATTATATGACCGGAAATGTGTTTTTAGGTTTGTTTCTTACAAGAGGAAACAGGAGAC
>NC_051408.1:28131410-28131660 GCF_015228065.2 Penaeus monodon
TAATACCATGGGGGGGGATTACCTGGGAGACCAAAAGGCAGATGGAAATCGTGAAAGAATTTCCCGTCGGGCCTCTATGCTCTCCCCGACGAAGGGCAGAGGGCAGTTGCAGATAGTCTCTCTGCCTCTCCGTTGTTCCCAATCGTTATTTTCTTCATTCCCTTTTCGCTTCCAGATGATCTTTCGTTTTCTCCTTTATTATCTTTATTATCGTGATAACTGTTTTTGTAATCAAGAGTTGGGGTTGGCT
>NC_051408.1:28131740-28132016 GCF_015228065.2 Penaeus monodon
CCATCGCCAAGAAGGGGAAAAGTGTGACGGTATGTTTCCATGGCAACGGTGGTCTGGCTCTACGCAAATAAAATCTCATTATATTCAGTGTGACTGACCTGGACATTTTCACTGATCTGCTTTTTTTCATAATGACTGAGCTAAGATATTTCTCCAGTTCTAGTCTCCAATTTCTTACTCTGCATTCGCTCCGTGTCCAGAAGTCTGCCAGCGCCTGGATCCTAGCCTGGCCTTGGTCTTTTTCTTACTACATTTTTTTTCCTCTTCTTTTTTTTT
>NC_051408.1:28132042-28134130 GCF_015228065.2 Penaeus monodon
TTCACTGTTTATACGTGGAAGCTAATAAGATATCTATATAAAGTGAATATGTTAATCATGTTGATATTGGCTGACTAGGAAAGAATCGTTCTCCAGCAGTTGAAACATTCAGTGACAAGGATTTTTTTTTTTTTTTCTCTATTTAATTAAGTATTCTTTCATTCCGTTGTTTCCTCTGAGGCAACTAGCACGTCAGCTGAAGAATGATTTCTTGCACATTCAATCGGCAATCATCTGGTGGACCAAGGACTGGCTCCTTCACTGAAATGGGCAGTTCGCTTGTTTTTTTCTCTTTGCTAGTTCCTCATTTTCTACGTATTTTATGTCCTCAACTTGAAATGATAATTACAGACTCTGCAGCTCGCATTAGATTCTTTATCAAGCTCTCTAAGTTGTGTAAAAAAAAAATCTTACATTATGTTTACTTATGGAGTCACAGTGCAGTTATCATATTTTTAAGTTTCAATATTTTAGTTCGGTTTTAATGTGCTAGACATACTTAATAACTAAATGTGACCATACATAACAAAACATATCAATTTTTTAAACTCAAACTTTTAGTTCAAATCCCAGTTCTTTGTAACACGTCTTCAAGAAGGGATCCTCAGCTTTTAATAGTTTTAACAGTACTAAAAATTAAATCAATGCAAACCCGATTACATTGCGATATTTCGCAAACAAAACAATAACAAGTTTTGTAAAACTTCAAAGAATAAGATCTAGACTCAAGATCGTCAAGTAAAGGAACCCTCTTTGACTTGGCAAAAAGGTACATCCTCTTTTGTCCCTTAAATAAAAATTACGTTACCTTGGGTCCATCTCCTCCCTTTGGTATTCCTCCCCTTACTTCCCTTCCTTGCCTTTGGCTTCTAATGGTCTCCATCCTTGGCTCCCTCCTCTCCCCCTGCTCGGCCTTGCACCCTTCGCCCTCCCACTTCGCTTCGGCACCCCCTACCTGGCTCACTCTCCTTCTCTTGTGATGTGGCCGCTTATCTCATTCAGCTTTTCAACATAAAACCAGCTTTTCTTCAATCTAAAATTTCAAATACCAAGAAAATACATACAAGTCGATTTATGTTTAACTCTGGGAAAGCCGAAAGCTGTAAGAAATTAGGAGTATGATTTTCAAACTGTAGGTTGACGTAAAACTCAGCTTCATTTCTCAGCTTCCCCAGTTATTTTACGCCGAAATATCAATATCAAAATAACTTAAAATATGACATGTAACACTGTCTATCCAACGCTGTTTCCCAAAAGTCTGGTATTTCTAATAAAAAAACAACAACATATACCGAATACCCACAGCGCTGCTAAATTAAGTTCTTTAGCTTTTTCTAACTTGACTTCACGACTTTACCACTCTATTATCATTAGTATTAACATTATTAATTTGTGTGATATGAATATATTTATTTTCACTAATATTTTTTTTCACAGGAATGATAATGTCGGCAAAACTGCAGCTTTCCTTAACTATACGTAAATATAAGTTTTCCAATACATTAACAAAGCATGGAATGAGAAATGACGTCTGACTTGTTCTAAGAAAATAGGAGCAACTTATAAATCACAAATGATGAAGTAACTCAAAAGACAAAAAAAAAGATTCCATAAAACATGTGAAACTAATAAAACTTGAAATTAAATAAAGCCAAAGGATACGATAAATCAATTAACAAATAAGCGGAAGTTACAACTCTCTTTTCTATTACATATTCATGCCAGTGTTTGAAAAAGCCTTTCATACTGGTGGAGGGAATTAGCGGTACATGCCAGTCGACCCGAAACAAAGTGTTCTGTGCCGCTGTGAAGGTTGAACCGCTACCGAAACAGAACGTTGATACGCGTCTCCTGTACGTGGCATTATATCATGGCGACGTTAGAGGATTCTGAACAAAATGCCTGATAGAACAGCGACCTGATTTCCTTCTGTTGGTCAAGTCTCCCCTCCACGAATAACGCTGACAATGATCAGTCCACACTGCGACGGAGTTTCTCGGAATATACAGCAAAGGTTTCGTAGTAGTGTATGACACCATACAGTGCAGATTACCTATTTGGAAAGGATGCGTTGAAAAATTAATAAAT
>NC_051408.1:28134326-28135825 GCF_015228065.2 Penaeus monodon
CTATTCGTTTCAATTAATAAAAATAATAAGAAAGTGACGTAGTTGATGAGGAGACGTATTTCAAAACACGGACCCAGATACTTTTGATCTCATTCCTGCTTGGTACGCAGACACCATCAAAATACAATCAGCTGATGTCCTTTGTGTATGCATCCCTTACAAATATTTTCATGTCACACTTTCCGTAACTTTCTGCATAATTTTGGGAACAAACTTCTATCTAGTAGGAGTTACTCGTAAATAGATTATAAATTAAACGGTTGCGTTCGGAAACACCAATTTATGTTGATGGTTTTGATCAACTTTTTTTTTGTACTGACGAAATCTACTCATCCTACCTTTAGAATCTTATTTAATCCTTATCTGTTCCTAATCTATCCAAAATGCCACGATAATCTTCCTTTATTTACTCATTTACCACTCCATACCACAATTCTATTCTTAAATCTATACCCATCTACTCTAAAATGTACTCATAACATATCCTCGTTAACAATAATCTACTCCAAATATGCACAACTTCGAAACACCACTAATGTTCTTGCAGTTAAGCACTCAAAATATACTAAAATCTGCTCTCATCAGCCATACTTTACCCGGAACATCTGCTTTTTTGCTGCAAATTTGATTCGAAGCTACGCCCATCTATTCATCTACATAGAACATTACCATGCTCAGCCATACTACCTTTTCACCCTTTCATTATTACAAAGAGAAATAATCAACATATTCCTAATCTACTCCATCTATATGGCCGCCATGTTCATTTATACAATTTTTTTGCCCTTACCACAGTCACCTACAGGAAAGACCAACAGGGTCCATGATCAAACACTCTCCTCAACAAGCGTCTCGCCACTCCAAGGCATAACAAGCAACGATATGCATGTTTAGCTTTGGGGGCACTTTGTGTTGCTTTTACCCTGTGCCTCCATATGTTCCATGGCTAATGCTTCGGGGAATTACTCTGCGATCTTGCAAACGGAAGCAAAGGTATGAATGCGAATTAATAACATTTAATTGCTGATCTGGTATTACATCTTGCATATGCGATAAAGCATCAAAATATCAGATGCGTTCTTTATGTTACAATTTAAAAGGATTCGTTATAAAGGCGCCACAGAGAGAAAAAAAGTAGTAGGGGACTGCGTATGATACAGGGAACTGAATTTTTCTTTGCTTATTTTCAAAATCTATGAATAAGTTATTTACTTGGGATATGACATATTTGATATATTATATTTTTTAGCACTTCATAAAAAGATACGTTATTACTACTGGGAGTATCCCAGTTTCCCTTTCCATAAATAAGGCATGGCAAGTAGGAAGCCACTTCATAACTGCCGGGTGAATGTGCTGCTGTGCTGTTGTATGTCAAGTGGGCCTCTTCAGACCGCGGTTTCACTTCGTAGGTTCAGTCCTGGTCCCTGAGTCTGTCCCAGCCGCTTAGCCTCCGGTCTTGGTGGCTCTATAACATTCGGCAACATACACTGTAACTC
>NC_051408.1:28135853-28136467 GCF_015228065.2 Penaeus monodon
GGTTTTCAATTTAATAAGGAAAACTTAAATTCCATAACGCTTATTGTCCAAAACACAAAGAATATCAAATAACCTCCGTACTTACAATAATTCCAATTTATTCCCCAGTCTCAAAAAACAATTATATGCCTGTTTACTGTACAGTATTAAAGTGATGTGGACGACCAAGAATTCTAAGAGTGAAGTACTGGTCTTGTTTAGTTTATTTATAGATGAAACCGCAGACCACATAACCAGTGAACCATCTTACAATGTGCAGGTGTTGCAGACGGATAATAATAATAAAAGTTATAAATAAATTAATGAATAAGTAATAGATAATATTGATAATGATTATAATTTTGATGAAATGAGTAGATAAATTAATAAATAAAATGAATATTGATAATAATTATAATTATGATAGTTGATCGATTTGAAAACAGTAAATTAAAAAGAGTTTATTTTGAAGCTCTTGCCATTGCAGGAGGGGTTTTCAGGTATATAGATAAGGTTTTTCAGTGCTCGTTTAAAAAGTATAGAGAAGGTGGTTATAAAACTAAACAGGTTCGTGGTATACAGGGGGCACTATATACATAGAAAAATTCATGTAAAAGTGAATTTTCCGAAAAATT
>NC_051408.1:28138584-28138774 GCF_015228065.2 Penaeus monodon
CAAATGAAAATTGGATGTGGCCAGCGGAAGGACGCGGTCTCGCCCCCCTGGGGACCTAAAGACTCAAGGGTAACACAAATAAGATTTCGTTGGTTTCCTTAATGTGCACCTCGCTTTGAAGAGGCAAGAGTCCCGTACATGGCACCGCTGCTTAATCCCCTCCTCTCGACCTTCCCTGCCTGCTCTCTCC
>NC_051408.1:28139020-28139988 GCF_015228065.2 Penaeus monodon
TCTTACTAAGTCACATGCTAAGAAATAATAAGAAAAATTATACTTCTTATTCTCGCAACAAAAGTAATAGAGGTCTGTCACTGTTTCTTGCAATAACAATAGTCACACCAATAGAATCCACTGTTAACAGGAATGTACTGTTGTTTTCAGCATGTTGTAAAATAATCATCCGGTTTTAGTAGCCTAGCGATAAGAGATGAGATAATACAGGATGGAAGTTGTCTGTTTCGTGATGTTCTTGTTTTTGTCTTTGCTGTTTAGTAATGTACACTGTATTTAAGTTGATGGACCGTATATAGCAAAGGCAGACAGAGTGTCATCGGAGGAACAAGGCTGTTGGATTGTTCTTAATTCTGCATATATACTGGTATACACAAAAGCAACTACTTACTTTGAAGTTTCGCCAAGCTGACGGAAATCTCTCATTAGTAGAGGCTCAATATTAATGATGCTAATATTCAGGGTAACTTGGCTGTGCCAAAGCATGACACAGTATATTTCATGATAAAGGCGGTACCATGAATCTGGGATATTTAATGATCGCAGATAAATTGTGGTAGACATGAATGCTGCGTTCAAACTCATTGTATAACAAATGAGGCTACCAATATTAATGTTGTAGAAAGGCACATTCATGATGGCCCCAATTCGTTCGATAAGTCATTGATTACAGTCGTGTAAAGTTGTTCATTTGTTAGTCATGAGTGTAACTTTGGTCATGAAAGATCATGGTGGCTTTAACAGAAGTGAGCCTGGCCAGGTTCATCAGACTTTCACAGAGAATCCCGTTGTTTCGTATTCAAACAGACAGGAGTGCATCTGTGAGTGGATCTCAACAGAAGTTCACTATGATTACTGTATATTAAATTACTGAAGGTAATTTAATATACCGAGCATTCACATTGTCGAAATTTGCAGTATGGAAATATAATAAAGCCCTGTTGTTTATTGTAAGATAAGCTTGAATA
>NC_051408.1:28140079-28140406 GCF_015228065.2 Penaeus monodon
TCCTTATAACCCTACAACTTATACAACTCTGCCTTGCGCGTCTGTCCACCTGTGACACTGGTTCCAAATTGCTTTCAATTGTATATACATTTCTTAGTAAGTAATGCACCTAAACCTCCCATTCTTTCCCTTTCATCTGGTACATTTTATACAGCTCCATAAGCTGTTTTCTTTTTTTGAAAATCAAGAATGTAACTGATGCAGCCTGGTTCCTTATAATGGACGGACTACCAGAATGGCCCTGGCGTTTCTTTTGAAAGCAGTATCCATTCTTAAAGGAATTAGCATAACTAAATAATTATTTTGTTTTTACATTTAACTCTATGA
>NC_051408.1:28140509-28140712 GCF_015228065.2 Penaeus monodon
TAAATCTCCTTCGCTTCACCCTCTCCACGCTCCCTTCTCCTTCAGCGCAATCTCGCCTCTGCTCTCTTTTCGCACAAGAGTAACACCGCTAAAGGGAACACTAAAAGGACCCCGTGCCAAAACAGCTGAGATCCTGGGCAGGAAGCAGATGCGAGGGTCTGATTTCGCACAGGGATAAACACGCCGGGAAGGGGAAGCCGATA
>NC_051408.1:28141429-28141934 GCF_015228065.2 Penaeus monodon
ATAGAGACTTCTCTTGCATTTTACTTACTCTTTTTTCTCTTAGCTATTTGAGTGTGTGCTTGCGTCATCCGCCAGTCCCATCCGCTCCCGCCAGCACACGAATCCTTCAACCTCTTTCAGCACGAAAATTTTCGAGCCGTTGCCAGCTTGGCTCCCTTATTCATATTCTAGTGGTATTTCTTTCTTTTCGATGAATAGCTAGGCTTTTGAAATGCAAGAGCTATGGGGATTTTTTTCTTTCCTCAACTCGCTTATGTTTATTCTAAGAAACTCCACGAAGGGGCACATCATCGTCCTCAAAATTTCAGTGACACAGCCTTTGACTAAACACTTTTTACCCATTTATGAGGTATCTCTCGGGGATCTGTCCCTTTTCCCAAAGTTTTCATTCCCCTTAATAGTCGTCCTTCTGTTTCTTCACAAAACGAGACCACTTGTACCTCTCCTCTCCTCCTCTGCCTTCACCCAGGCATTCTCTTTTGCTCATACTCAGTCTCATTCAGAC
>NC_051408.1:28141974-28142396 GCF_015228065.2 Penaeus monodon
GACCCGAAGTATATTTGAATGGGGAGCACAAAGTTTCCCAGGTCTGCACTACCTTCTCCCTTCCAACCTTACGGCTACATTTGAAAATATTAAACTCATTACTCACCTGTTTACACCTCAGGCACAAAGAGACCAAAAAAACAAAGTGCAAAAGATGCTGCAGAATGTGCTCTCGTCTGTTTAATTACTTTTATCTACGGTTACCTCTTCCCGCTCTGTGTGGGACAGCCCACGGCGCCCTACATTCTAGCCACACCTTTAATAGAACTGAACCAAAAGGAGTCGATTTAATTGATGAGGATGTCTCCCTTCTACATCTTTACTGCAGGAGAAAGACCTTCTTTTCTAAATAGACTAAATATTCCAGTTACCCTTCTACGGGATGAAGGCGATGCACCCCCCTTAGGAGATCAGTGCATGGC
>NC_051408.1:28142519-28143178 GCF_015228065.2 Penaeus monodon
ATTAGTTTGTGTAAACTATTACTATTTTATTTTGTCTCTTTACATATGTTGATATTTTGTTATTTTCATGAACATAATGTCAAAAAATGGAAGCGCATGGGAACTGTATAGTTTAGAGTTGTATATTGCACAATATCATCCCCTTGTCTTGCCATTTATGATACAAAGGAATATTTAGTTATACCAGAGGGTATGTTCGTCATATTTTATATAATATTTGCATGTAATCACGTTCATGGGAGTGTTTTACCTTTCATCTTTATAGCCGATGTTTATTCTCATCATTTGATGTTTGATAAATGTAAAGAAATACATTCTGTTTAAATACGATGAAACTGCCCTTTCACTGTTGAGTAAGAGAGTGGTATATTGTTTGAAAGTCTTTTATTTTGAACTCGAGAAGATGGAACTATTTCACTCGCACCAGACGAGACAGTGTCATGAGCGTAATTTTACTCTGTAATATGCTTTTGGCATAATCTATTTCGTGGAAAGATTAATTGACTGATATTGCTTAACATGTGTGTTTAATATTATATGTTGTAAAATCACTTACTTAAAGAATAAAGTGTAATAATGTCTGGAAACTGTTCAATTTTGTACATACTGTATATGGAAGCATCTTAAATCATTTTAATTTTCAAGTGGTTTGGCATGGG
>NC_051408.1:28143209-28143321 GCF_015228065.2 Penaeus monodon
ATCGAAGCTTGTAAATATTTGCATGTGCATATAATTATTTCAAATGTTATTTCAAGTCAAAATAAATAGTTACGACAAGGCAAGTGTTTTTCTGGTGACCCGTGAAACATTT
>NC_051408.1:28143440-28143624 GCF_015228065.2 Penaeus monodon
GGGGGTGAAGAGGGCCAGTTAGAGTCCGAGGCAAGGCGGAGGAGTTCAGGATCTGATGAAATGATAAAGAAGAAATCGTAAAGATATTTTTCTGAAGTTGTAAATGCAGAATAGAGAAGATGTCTTTGATTCAGTGAGTAATCAGTGTGGGAAAGTGGTATGAATTCCGGGATAAGCAGGGTAT
>NC_051408.1:28144125-28144216 GCF_015228065.2 Penaeus monodon
TACTTGAAAAATTCACTTCATCCTTGATTACGAGGGGAAATAATTTCCTGAAAGCTGAAATATAATATAACTGGTCACGTATTGTTTTTCG
>NC_051408.1:28144402-28144766 GCF_015228065.2 Penaeus monodon
CTCACTTATTCCTCTGCCTATCGACAAACATCCTCTCCCTCTCTTTTTTCTTGTTGAATTTACGTGTGATTTCCAAACCTGATAATCGGCCATTGGTATGCAAAGGTGCGTCAGACCGCGCTGGAATACATGACTGGGCTTTTCATGATATTTTGAAAAAGAGCTGCATGATCCTTCTCTGAGAAATGGCCCATTAGCATATAGATTCAAAACTTTTGGGGCCAGTTTTTTCTCTGATAGATATTAAAAAGTCAACTTTTGGAGAAGGATCAGACAAGGGAAAAATCGCCGAATCTTTACATTGTGATAGTTTTGTGGGGGAGTTTTTAGAGAAAATATAATTACTTATATACAAGGCACACAG
>NC_051408.1:28145087-28145290 GCF_015228065.2 Penaeus monodon
CCCACGCGCATGTATGAATAAACGTGCTGTCCGTCAGCACAGAGCACTCACCACGTCGCGGTAGCTGGTCTGGCGGTTGGACACGAAGGGCTCCGTGAGGACGAGCATCACCACGAAGCGGATGATCAGCGACGCCACCAGGTTGCGGTGCACGCGCAGCCGGTCGCACTCCAGCGTCCTGCGGGGAGAATGGTCAGGAAGCG
>NC_051408.1:28146499-28146583 GCF_015228065.2 Penaeus monodon
AACTGGCTCCGTCTTCACCATGCGTTTCCCTGTTCCTTCACGCATAAGACAACAACCTACCTGAAGTGCGTGAATATGAAGATG
>NC_051408.1:28146629-28146776 GCF_015228065.2 Penaeus monodon
TGTAACGAACAGCTTCCACTATTCCGGAGTTAACATCCTGCGAACAATAAAATGCACGATTCAGTGTAATATTTTTTTCTGTGGTTCCAATTGAGGCCAAGGCAGGCAAGATTCGTACCTTTTTTCTGTCCCAACTCTCTCTCTTTC
>NC_051408.1:28147263-28147658 GCF_015228065.2 Penaeus monodon
TGTTGAGATATATTATATAATCAGTATGCGATTGTATAATGTTATTTGATATCCAACATGTATACACTAACTAATACTAATTATGAGAGAGTGCTTTATATTTATGAAGAACTGATATGAGTTCAGATACCAATGAAAATATAACATTATGTACGCACATGATATTTGTTCGCAACATGTAACGGAACTACAACAATTATAAGCTTAGAGATTTTGAACGAAACTGTATGATGTTAGAGATAACAAAATGCATGCAAATCAAGATAACGCCATCATAACATGATGGAACAGTACAACATACTCAATGGAATATAAGTGAGAAAGTAAAGTTGCACTTGTATTACTTAATTCAAGATAAAAAGATCATTGGTTCAAATAACGCAATGTAATACATT
>NC_051408.1:28149603-28150029 GCF_015228065.2 Penaeus monodon
ACCTTTGATTCGCTCGTTTTCAAAGCAGATTAGTTCTCCCATAATATCACTGAAAACGACGAAGTCTCTCCTCTCTGCCATTTTATCCACTCTCCTCTTTATCCACTTAAACATCTAATCCACCCCCTTCCACTCTCCTGGACAAGAAGAAAATGAGTATGTCGTCTCCATTTCTAAAATGCGTCCAGGATTTTTGTCCGACGCCGTCTAGATTCGGAAAGAGACAGACAGGGGGGGGGGGGTAGCGTCCCTGTTCCTGCTTTTGGCTGACTGTTTCGGTTCCCGAATTCCTCCCTGTTTTGCTTATCTTTACTTTTTTATCATTATTCTACTCCTGTTCTAGCTGGTCGGCTTAATTTGCCTTGGTCTGTGATGGCAAGGTCCTTCCTTCCTTTACCGTGATTTAGGTGGTGAACTCTTGCAACA
>NC_051408.1:28150096-28150294 GCF_015228065.2 Penaeus monodon
CACGGTCGTCCTTTTCATCGTCTGGACGTTGCTTGGTGTGATGTGTTGTCCTTGCACTACTGTCGAGTTAAGTTTCTTTTTTAGTCTTTAACCCCAGGTATGTAGGACTCAAACAATCAAAGGTGTCAGGGTATTTAGAAAACCGAATCATCTAAAATTGAAGTACGAGTAGACAGAACACTGACTAGGCTTAGCTAT
>NC_051408.1:28150318-28150995 GCF_015228065.2 Penaeus monodon
CGTGATAAGCTCTGACCAGCACACGGCGGCTCCCCGTAATCATCATTAAGAAACGAGAGACGTAAGGTGTCCCTTTCCTATCATGGTCATTGGAGAAAGAAGTCTTTAATGGTTATTCCATGTTCACCCTTTTGCTATTGGAAATCCAAATAACAATCCGAGATGCGGTTCTTCTAATAATATTGCAAACGGATTTGCTGACTACAGAATCCGGAAACGTAGCTTGTTTGCGGAGGTCTGCTACTTTTAAATGAGAAACTCTTATATCCATGGAAAGTTTTCAGCGTCGTTTGGGATGCATTCACCTCAAAAAAAGGTCCTGGGATACGACCTGCTCTCTCTCCACATCATTAATTTTGTTAACTAAGCTCTAGTCTAAAATCTCACCCTTCTATATACGGCGAGGTACCCATCCTTAGGCTATCAAAATGCACCCAATTACGCAGTAGATAATACAGCGTCAACCTTGCTCCATTTAAAAACTTTCCTTTCCAGTCCCACCTGATACCTGCGCTAACAAGAGGAATTTGTGACACTGAAGTTCCAGTGACCTTGGTGTGAACGATACCGGCTGCGTGATTTAGAGAAATAACACTAACTTAAAAGAATATGATTAGCAGCGTTAAGACAAAATATTGCTCGCGATAGTCTTCGTTTAGAACTTACTGAATAACCTG
>NC_051408.1:28151823-28151895 GCF_015228065.2 Penaeus monodon
ATGTGTTTTACCGTTTAATGTGTTTGTTTTACCGTTTAATGTTGTATTACCATTTAATGTGTTTTACCGTTT
>NC_051408.1:28152905-28154273 GCF_015228065.2 Penaeus monodon
ATATGATAAGTGGAAAGCAGTAGACAAAGAAAGTTGATGTTGAAATTGCAGAAATGCATGAATGAATGTAATATAAGAAAAGATAGTATAATAGCAGAAATATACTGATAGTGATATTTATCACTCGTTCTTTCGGAATCTCGATTTCAATGTTATGATTAATTCATTTACGAGTCAGAATCTTCTTAATGTTGTCAGCCAGTCTCTCGTCCTTCCGTGATCTCTCAGGAGTACCCAGGAAATTCACCTTCTGTATTCCTTTTCCAATTTTTAGTCCCCCCCACCCGTCCACGCTATTCTTGGAATTCGTGTGAGGCAACGATTGATGCCTGTATTGTGATGTTTAAGAGTCGCTGATCTCTTCCTTCGAATGATGATTAACTCTATTTAATGCTCTGTAAGGCTTTCACTTTCCTCTAAATTTGATCTGTAAAGTAAATGAAACTGAAGTTGATCTTTTTATTTATATATTTATTTAATATATTATATTTTTATTTAATATAATTTCTAACCAAACTCTTAAATGACTGTCCTCTGACGAGCGGGCTCAGTAGTGCAAAAAAAATTAGAAACTTCTAAGTTACATCACATGAAACTATTTGAATATGACATGAAATTAGAAATAGAATATGAATTCAATCACTAATAAAATGTTTCTGAACTGCATAAGTTAAACATTAAACAAATCATAATATTAGAACTATAGCAAAATTGCAGTTAAGATAAAGTAAACTGGCAAGATCCCACTGTTATGCAAATGCAAACTTACAAAGTGTAAAAAAAAATTATGAACAGCATGAGAAAAATCAAATATATTCACCCAGATTCAATAAAGTTACACAAAATCCTTAATTATTGACAGAAGTGAGGAAATATAATGAAACTCCGGCCATGTGCGGTTGAGTCAGATTAAATGATTACCCGTATTTTGTTCTTAAAACTTTTAGTGTGGCTTTCAGATTTATGCCATTTGTTGCATTAGCTTACAGATTTGGTCTATGATATCTGAATCCGGTTTGCGACTCCGTAGGTCGGATTAATGGTAACCGAAAGTTTCGACTTTCCTGATGATTGGTTGTTGCTTACTGAAAAAAAGTTTAGTAATACATATACACGCGTTGCGCAAGGGATCCCGTTAAAGTCTGGTATGTTGCAAACCCCTATTCTATAAAGAGTCCACTCATGGTTCTTATAATTCTCTTTTGCAATACTAGAATTATGCTAAGTCTTTCGGTTTTTGTTGTATCCCAAACCGTCTGGCAGCGCAGAGAGTTCAAGGTAATTGAGGGAATAATCTAAAAAGGCAAGGATTTTCCATTATGATATTCCACACAGCTTGAAAATGTTGTGTAATAATGTTATAGGGAG
>NC_051408.1:28156027-28156957 GCF_015228065.2 Penaeus monodon
ATAGACATTACCTTGTTCTCGATGACGCTGAGGCACTGTGAGTAGTTGGTCCAGCCCCCCCACACCCACGCCCCGCTCTGATCACACTCCCGATACGCGTAGGCTTTGTGAGAGGAAAAATATTGAGCTTTGAAAAGCATGTCAGAATGCGTTGTTATGCTGTTACTGTTTTTTTTTTCAGAATGAAACATTCTTCGTTTACAGCTTCCGAATCATCATTTCTCGTCATATACATGAAAATCTACGGATATTGTTTCCGCGTTTCACTTACCGTCAGGATAGTTCACGAGGTCCGGAACGTCACTGAACACTGTTGCACACATCTCCTTCACTGTTTGGCCCGCTCGCGTTGCCGGCCAGCAGTAGAGTGTATCCCATGTGGAGTTACAATACACTCCTACAAAATGAAAATATCGGAATTAATTATGCACCATCATGTTATCATATCTCTCTAATAACAACCACTCGTACGCTTACTGAAATTTTGTATTCATTTGCACTCGATGTTCCCACTTTCTCGCTGTGCGGATTAAAAAAAAAAAAAATCAGCTGCAATAAGCTATGATGCAGCGTGACATACTGGTGCGTGCCGTGAAAAGGATTTAATTTGTGTGGCTGGCATGAGTGGCATCACCAGCCGCAGGACTGGAAGTGTGAATTTTCAGGGTTTCTGCTCGTTCTCCTCGGCTCGTAAATGATACAGGTGCAGATAAGAGGTGTGGGAATTGCTCCAATCAGAGCAAATATAGAAAGTGCAATAATATTGATAATAATCATGATGAGGAATGTTATCTAATGCAGTCGTATTTTAATTGGTTATATGCAAGCATTCAGATTTCTAAAGCTTGCTGAAAACGTATGCGAATGCTCTAATGATTATCTTTTAACCCCACAGACGCTGGTGACTAGCATTAACGCAAGACTTGTAAA
>NC_051408.1:28157036-28157237 GCF_015228065.2 Penaeus monodon
ACAAGACCCGGAATCCATACCGCACTGTTCACGCCAGATTCCAGTTATAGTCATATTGTCAGTTCTGAAAATTAACTAAAGGGGAGTCCACAGGAGAATTATACTGTAGTGACCCGTGCCAGAGACCCTCCAAGGGAAGCCCCGAGAATGCTGGAGTTCCCCCTGTATTTAAGAAGCGGCATCCCCGAGCAAACCCACGGA
>NC_051408.1:28157652-28157851 GCF_015228065.2 Penaeus monodon
TGAGTTTTTCATTTTTATAATATAAAACAGAGTGGTCTGCCAGTTTAGTTTTCTGTGGATTTTTTGGAATGTTTTTTTATCGGTCGTTTTTAGTTTTGTCAAGTTTCTAGTTTTATTGTCACGTTTATGGTTCATCTTGAAGGATTTTAATTTTTGCATTTTAATGTATATGTTTATCAGTGAATGTATTTTAGCAAAG
>NC_051408.1:28158156-28158796 GCF_015228065.2 Penaeus monodon
TATATTAGTCCGAATCACCACAATGCAAATGGGAAAAATAAACTCAAAGAAACCATCTTTCCCAGTGCCTGTTTTTAAACATGTGGCATGATCTAGCATTTTTAACTGACATCTTGGGAGATTTACCGCTTATTTGGGGGAAATCTTAGGCCGCCTGAACTTTTCTTATTTCCTGTATCTTCTCGTCTTCTTCCTTGACCAAGGTGACGTTAGAAGCTGGTTTATCTGCAAGGAGAATTCCAACCAAGATGATTCAACACTAACCAGCTTCCCTGTATTAATACCCTCTTCCTTGAGAAAGGATTCATGATTCCCCAAATTTATATAATCCTGCATAATTGAGTGATTGATGATTAGAAACGTCCCATGTACACGAAATACACATCAAAACATTCTGCCTTCTGCCTCAAAGCATCTTGAAGGTTTCATACGTAAAAAAATAGTTTAACATTGAATACAAGAGTACTTCCATTTCCTGGATCAAAAATGGGAACAATATGTAGACATTGGTAAGAATAGTAAGAGAGAATCACTTGAAATAAAATAATATACACTAGTCATTATCATTGAGTACATCATTTATATCGCTGCTGCAAGTGTTACAGTTACTAATGAATATTTTTTTTATTATCATTGGTTG
>NC_051408.1:28162292-28162358 GCF_015228065.2 Penaeus monodon
GCAAGGGTCCCCCTCGATTAGATCACCATCGCGTGAGCACCACCACAATGTATATTAATTATGAAC
>NC_051408.1:28163248-28163478 GCF_015228065.2 Penaeus monodon
GTATTTCCAAGTATGTCTAGAATGCATAGGAAACACGTATACCAGTACGTGCAACCCTTTAAACCAAAAATGTTTGCGGCATTTTGCCTTTGCAAGATTGGAGTCACATGCCCCGACTCGTGAAGGACATAATACCATCGGAAAGAAGCTAAATCATCCGATATTTTCCCTGTTTGGCATGTTCTTGATCACTGAAAGTCACTCAAAAAAGTTCTTCAATCACCCAAGAA
>NC_051408.1:28163526-28163626 GCF_015228065.2 Penaeus monodon
GAAAAGATGAAGGAGAAGGTGAGGGAGTCTCGCTTTTATTCGGGATGACGACCGTAGGTGATTGGATGCCGGCTTCTTTCAAAAAGGAAGGAGGGAAGGA
>NC_051408.1:28166359-28166516 GCF_015228065.2 Penaeus monodon
CGTAGCGGGGAGAGCTGGCTGTAGGGCCCCCCCTCCCCAGCAGCTCCACAGCAAACGCGAAATCCTAGCAACCGCAGCGCCGGCTCCTCCTTATCCCCAGCAAGATTACGGCGCCTCCTTACGAGGGGATGTTTATCGCACGACGAGAGACCCGAGA
>NC_051408.1:28166717-28166957 GCF_015228065.2 Penaeus monodon
CTTTATCTCTCTTTCTCTGTATCAATTTAGTTATTTGATTTTTATTAATATGTTTATACAGTTATCATTCAGCAAGATTGTCAGCAGCTGTTGGCAATAACAGCTAGTTCATTAAGCAAAACCTGTGATTGCATCGTGTTTGTAGAGAGAATGAATTACGCAAAGATAAAAAAAGACTGCTCAACACTACGGCAAAAGAATCTGTCAGAAGGTAAACTCTCCGCTGACCTACCCGCCCTA
>NC_051408.1:28167094-28167216 GCF_015228065.2 Penaeus monodon
TAAATAAGACTGCGAAGTTATTGATTACCGATGTTAATATGCATTTCACAAAGCAAGGGACGCGAGTTAAGATAATGACATAATCCACTCACATTGATTTTTAGACGATGTTAGTTCCAGAA
>NC_051408.1:28167286-28167626 GCF_015228065.2 Penaeus monodon
CGAGTAAGATGAAATTCAGCGAAAGAGAGTGAGAGGTGTGGGAATGGAGTGAGAGAGATTGCTTTTGATTGAGTCACTGATTGATATTTATCAGTCATCTGTATTATGCGCAATGTATTGAGTATTTATGATATCCAACAGCACACTTATAAATTTGCTTTAAACAGCATACAGGTCAAGTTCAGTTGTCCAGCAACCTTCAGCATTTGGAAATTGTGACCCGGTTTGGTCTCAGTCACGAGTCAACAACTCTCTCTCTTCGATAAAAAGACATACGTTAACTATTCCTTCCCTTATCCTTAATTGCTTAAGCATTTCATTGGATTCTATTACATTTACA
>NC_051408.1:28168714-28168797 GCF_015228065.2 Penaeus monodon
TACACACACAAAAGAAAGACGTGTATATTTCCCTTACTAAACACAGATGAGTAAAAAATATTTATATATATTGATAACATAGC
>NC_051408.1:28169048-28169277 GCF_015228065.2 Penaeus monodon
TGCACAAACGTTTCTGGATGTGTACGTGGGCGCCCGAGCGTTTATTTGTGCCTGAATCTCCGCCCAGGCCTTCCATGCAATAGGAGCTAATTTCCTCTGGCTTCGAATTACGACGAGCACGTTAGCCCAGAGCTTGACGCCTCCTGACAGTGAGTGCGAGGGCTGTTTAGGTTCTCGCAGTGCAGGTATTTCCCTGTACGTCATATATTAAAGAGTAATAAATATATAA
>NC_051408.1:28169330-28171283 GCF_015228065.2 Penaeus monodon
GGAAGAGGGAGGGAAAGAGAGAATGTACAAATTGGACAATCGTCTGCAATACCAGCATAGAATTGTAAACAGCTGTGTGATTGCTCCCGTATACTGGACATTATGAAGCTTATCAACGAATATGTCGGATTTGAGTGAATCCGTGACTTTGCATAAGGACACAAGGATTGTCTAAGTGCAAAGATTACGATTTTCGTGACCTGACGTGTTATAGCAAATAAGGTGGATAGCAAGCCACTTGCAAAGCTTGTGCTCCGGGCATGCCCATAGGGCAACGGGGAATCCCTATGCCTTAGCTGTGATATGGGAAGAATTAATAGCAATGGAGTCAAGCTAATCTAACTTTCAGGATTTACCAAATGCATTTAATTATTAGGGAATAACAGTACAACACATATCAAGGGAGGAGGGCTGGATTATCTTTGCATGATAAGCAGTCAGGGAATTCAATGTGACTATGAGGTAGCTGAAGACCTTGTGAGTGATCACTTTGTGTGATATAGAAAGATACCTTTAAGGGAAAAGCAGGTGACCTATATGAGGAAAAGGATAATTTAAAGAAGAATGAAATATTCATACAATGAAAAGAAGAGATATACTAAAAGTTATTCATACATAGAAATTGCAAGATTAATTAATGATAAGGTACATAGAGCCAGGGAAAATTGTTATGCCTATGATAAAATTTCAAGATGGATTCAAAGGTTGAGGGCAGCCCATAAAGGTTAAATAATAGGAGGGATGAAACTCTTTTGGAAATAGCGGGACTGTATGGACTGGAAAGAAGAGAGGTAAGGGCGAAGTATTGGAGGAATTTTGCAGAAAAATGGGAATAGTAAAAATCTGAAGAACATATGGTAAAATGTAAATAAAATTAGAAGAAAAGAATTAACCTTATTAATCATCAAACAAACTAATAGACAAATGAATTAATGACAAATTGTTGAAAATCAGCTAGCACTGATTCACTGCTTCAGAGATCAAGAGGGGTTGTTGGCTGCCATAAAATTGGGTAAATCCAGGTGAGAATGGTGTGACTTGCAGAATTTTAAAGTGTTTAGCTAGCATATCCACTATCAAACCTTTTCAATTAATATTAGTTTCAAAGGAGGCAAGTTACCTGGTACATGGAAAAGAACCATTTTAATCCCTATACTTAAACCGAATGGTGGATGTAGACCAGTATCTTTAATCTCATGCATTTCCAAGATAATGGAAAGAATTACACTAAATGGGTTGATTTACATCTTAGGAGATACGCTCTCTTGTAACTTTTATAGATAATAGATTTTTAAAAGGAAGAAGCACGGCAGATGGCGTGATTAAGTGCCAATCTTATAATGCAGACAAGTGTAGAGTATCTGTAGATTCAAAAGGTGCCTTCGATAAGGCTCATGGAGGGGTAATTCCGTATGAATTAGGAGCGCTGGGTGTGTCAGGCGAGATTCGGCATTATCTTTGCAAGAGAAACACAAACGTTAGGTATCAATTGTGTTTGCCTAATGAACGCAAATTTGAATTACGTACTCCACATGGGGGTGCTAAGCCCAATTTTATTTCATGTTTTGATGAACAATATAGCTAACAGTGAATACATGAGAGGTGTCGCGGCTCTCACTTATGCAGACGATATTCTTTTCCAACAAATTACTTAAATAATGTAAAACTTGCCTTAAATAGCTTAAGTACTCTTGCGCAGAAGATGGGATTGGTTGTGTATGAAAAAAAGAAATTTCAGAATAAAATAAGGAGTAATGAATTACTCACTATGATGGGAAAATATTGAAAAGGCATCTATACGTAAATACTTGGGAGTGTACATCGGGTTTACTCCTGCACGCAAGGATTCCGAAATTACTCTCAGGATGCAAAGCAAGACTACAGCCCATAAAAACTCATGCTGTGGGAAGGGAGCGGGAATTCCCATTCTAAGGATGGTGTATTTGAGTATAA
>NC_051408.1:28171427-28171985 GCF_015228065.2 Penaeus monodon
TAATTTGGGTTACAGAGTATAGAAATAAACATGCATATTTTTGTAGATAAAAGAGGTGCTTTCGAATCACTCGCTAGTAGGAGTCCAATTTACGATAAAATATTTTGTGACTGTAAGGAAATAATGCATGAATTGGTCATTAATCACTGTAGTATTAATTTTGTCCGGATCCCCCTCACTTACTGGATTTAAGTTTAACGAATCTGTTGATATTATAGCAAAGCAAACTACTGAAAAACATGACGTGGTTATATCATGCAACCATGGTTTAAGGCACATTAAAATAAGACAATGGCAGAGAAGAGAAATGATATAATAAGAAATGGGCTCTTAGATAAAAGTGATCCTATGATACAGTATATGCATATTCTAATGAACACAGACTTTGCGTACTGAAGAGGGAGGAGCAGATGGACAGACCTAGTGTACGTGAGGTAAAGGGTCGGATAGGAGTTAGGAGGAAGATGGCAATTGTAGGGTCTAACAGGCTCATTATGTAATAAGATGTACTTTGCTTGGGAGATTCAGAAATGTTGAATTACGTGATGTTACCATATA
>NC_051408.1:28172663-28173191 GCF_015228065.2 Penaeus monodon
GACCATATAAATAGAATGGATGTGCAGTAATAAAAAATAGAGGAACTATTGAAATAATATAGGCAGTTTGAATGTAATTTGTTTAAGATTCACCTTTGAATTTTTACTGGATTGATGTGAGCCCATAAGGGGACATAATAAGAATGAGGTGGAGATGACATATGTCACTGCATCCCTTTGAGATGTTCTCTGTAACCTCAATAAACGTTCAAATCAAATCAATACAGCCTGGCAATGACTGACGCCTGCAAGCAAAAGAGAACGGACAATGATCCATAACGAAAAAACACTGTTCGAAAGTTAGAGGGCGGGTACATACGTAAAAGTCCATACTCTCAATCTAATTTCATCCGTCCGGACCGTGATTAGGAAGGACGTGCAAAATGTCGAAAGCGCGTAAGTTCGCTCACGTGCCCCTAATCTCGGGTCTCTCGTCGTGCGATAAACATCCCCTCGTAAGGAGGCGCCGTAATCTTGCTGGGGATAAGGAGGAGCCGGCGCTGCGGTTGCTAGGATTTCGCGTTTGCT
>NC_051408.1:28174047-28174147 GCF_015228065.2 Penaeus monodon
GGGAAGGGGGGCGTTTGTTGATTTTGGTTGCTGGGGTTTTTAGTGGGGGGGTTTTCTTGGGGGTGTTGGGGTGGTTTTGGTTTTTTTGTGTGTGGGGGGG
>NC_051408.1:28182908-28183411 GCF_015228065.2 Penaeus monodon
GTTGCTCCTTGACAACGTGATTTTCGCCGCCTTCCGCTTGTACGGAATAAGGGTTCTACGGCGCTGGTTCCTCAGCAGCCGTCTGCCCGGGCGGAGGGCGTAAGGATCATCCTCATCCGTCAGATGGAGGAAAAGATCGAGAGCAGCCAAGGCTTCCAGCGGGTCCGCGCGCTAGGCCCTCCTTTCGAGTCAGTCATTGTCATTTTCTGCCTTGCCGGTTCCCAAAACCTGGCGGCAGATGATTCAAGCTGCAAATTGCATTCTGCTGTTGCCTCAAGAGGATTGTTGAGCTTTGTAGGGGAATTTTAAAGTCTAGGAATTTTCGTAACGGCCATAACTTTTCTCCAATACAGAATAATGGAACGTTTCTTGTGACCCTCCGGAATTCAGTTTGCATTGTTTTCTCCGTTCAGTCGATGGAACCGGTGTACAGCAGACAGTTACGAACAGATGCTCATCGTAATTCGAAGCCAAACTTTTCTTTGACTTTAATGATGCTGTAC
>NC_051408.1:28183466-28183610 GCF_015228065.2 Penaeus monodon
TTTTGTAATATATCCTAACGTTTCTATATAGACTCAAGTTGCATGGATTGCGATTGACACTTCAGTACTCAATATACCTAGTTTTAAAAGCATTTACAGGTGTTTCAGAAAAATAGTGGTTATATTGTCTCGTGTCGAGGTTGC
>NC_051408.1:28183791-28183908 GCF_015228065.2 Penaeus monodon
ATTGTGGTTCTCATCTGCCCTGGTGCAGAGCAATGGATCAAGGTTACTAGCAAAGAACATCTGTATCTATGGAGGCTAGACTACGGCTACATTTATTGTAAGCAAGAGAAATTGGCA
>NC_051408.1:28183962-28184339 GCF_015228065.2 Penaeus monodon
AAAGCAGGGAAAGGAAGAAGCGACCGATACTGGAGCACACTAATTTAGTATGATGTAACTAGGTACATCCATCCACCCATACATTCTTGAATATAAGTTCATATATATATGCGCATTGGATCCAAAATCTTCAGGATATATAACAGCCAAATAGTGCTTGTTTTCGTATGCATATAGACAAACAAATGAACAGATATAACATCTTCTCCGTGCTTAAAACACTAGGTTTGTTCATATACAGATACGAGAGTATTATTTGACTAATGCAAATCCTGAATATATTGGATCCAATTAGAAGGGAGGCGGGTTTATGTAATGTAGCTTATTGTCTCAGTCTCTATATATACACAAATGTCAACAGGCAGATGAGAGCATAA
>NC_051408.1:28186445-28186645 GCF_015228065.2 Penaeus monodon
GAGAGTTTTAAACAAGTTCCATACCAGATGATTACGTGTTTCATATGTAACACGTTTCACATTGGTCTATATTAACCCAATTAATGTATTGCGATTAGATCAGTATTACCACATGATATACAGAGAAGATGGGAGCGAGTGACAGAGACAGGGAGAGGGGGAATGAAAGAGAGAGATAATAAGGAAGGGTGAAGTAATTA
>NC_051408.1:28186695-28187324 GCF_015228065.2 Penaeus monodon
AAAGGATGAATTGACAGAGGAAGAAGGAGAGGCAGAAGAGAAAAGAAGAAGAGGAGAACGAGAGAGACGGAAAAAAGTGTGTGTAATCATATACTCTGATATAATGTCAACCACGATTGTTTATTTTCATTTTAAGCTATGTATTATGCGTGTTCTGACATCCTTTTTGCCATACTCTCTGTACCTATGTAGGCACAGGCAATGTGTAAAACAGTAGGAAAACCATACAGTACTTATTCCTGTTCTCCTTAATTTTATTGTTCACTCTCATTTACTCTTGACTGCCTTGATCAAAACAGGAGCTATCTTTATTGTCGGGGAAACCACACAGTCCAGGCGATGGCCTCCTCAGACATCTCAAACCCTTTTACTGCAGTCTCTCCCTTCGCCCCCTCTTCCGTTTAACACCATCTGTAAACAATTCATGTGAGCTACACCGGACGACACCTAAAGCCCATCCCTTACCACGCCCATGACACGAGTGGGCGCGACCTACTACTACGTTCCCCTCGAAGGAATATGGCACCCCAGCTGGCGTGTGAACTCGTGGCATTTCTGTGGTTTGTTAAAGCACGTGAGGAGAGATGTTCTGTGGTTGATTAGTTTCTGCGTAGTGAGCCGAGTGACAA
>NC_051408.1:28188050-28189179 GCF_015228065.2 Penaeus monodon
CATTGGTCCCAGACTTCCCTCAAACACTGGTCTGGCTCGTTCTCATCTGCGAGATTGTGGAATACGGCGGAGTATTATGGGGAAAGAGAACTATCTTTTGTGGGGATGAATGGACCTGTCCGTCATTCCTTGCTGAAGCTACGGGATTTATATTTGAATTCTGTTACAAAATCCCGTGAATCATTTCTCGTATGAACTATCTGAATTGATTTGATATATCAGCACAATAGAGAAGCAGCAGACAAGGATATGTAGAAAGCCTGAGAGATAAAATAGCGAGAGAAAAAAGGACGACTGAAAATGAAAGAGAGGATGAAAATGAGGAGAGAAAACAGAACTCGCTCTAGCTGCCGTAGTCGCCGTAGCTGAAATAAAAGCAGTGTAATAGTGGCTGCCCAGGTTAAAAGGAGATTCTCTTTAGCATTCAATATTCTGATTATATGGACACTAATTCATTTTGCACCGAAAGTCCTGAACACAGAAAAGGACCCACACTATTGCTCTTGGGTTAATTCGCACGTAATTTTTCTTCAAGCATATCCAATCTTAACTTAAAATTACATTCGTACCCTATTCTCTGCTTGTTCTCATACTGTGTTGTACGAGTAACAAAAACACTAAAGAAAAAATCAATGGTTCTATGCTGTTTAGCTGGAGGACTCGCTGAGCTTCCAAATGCTCCAAGGTAAGGAAGATTCTGTTTGGCCGCTGGAACCGAATCGTTTGAGAAAGCAAAACAGAAAGTAAAGTCGGTCTCCACGAAGCAAGCACACCCAGAAGCCTAACCGCCGCCAGCACGTCAGTTCGGCTTCTGGAAAGGTCTCCCCGCCATTGACCACATCCAACCACGGCCCCAATTTCTCTTCTGCCACAGGAGCCGGGCAGCGTAGTGTAGGATAACACTGGATATCAAGCGAATATTTGATAACTACGGTTATCTCAGAAGGAATGAGAAGTACTCCGCTGACTTGTACTTGAGGCTGCAAAGATGCAAATCACATACAAAAAAAGCAAATTCGAGGCAACTCGTCAGAACTCTTGCACTGAAATGATGAATCGGAACTGGCAAGCAGGTCGTATCATCAGTATCAACTCTTTGTACTTCATATCTGTACTCTCCATATCCTTC
>NC_051408.1:28189380-28189465 GCF_015228065.2 Penaeus monodon
GGTATTATGAGTATTTGGAATGTTCTACATCATTCATCGACATTTGATTTTTATTTCCTTATTAATTTTGAACATATTTTGAACT
>NC_051408.1:28191107-28191691 GCF_015228065.2 Penaeus monodon
AGCCGAGGTCTTACACCGTGTGATTGTAAACAAAGGCCTCTCTCGCCTGAAGGATGATGACTATAAAGGCATTCATTAATAACATACATATAAAGGTGTTGTATGTTGACAAATTGTATATTCTAATAAAACTTGATATTTGACATACTTCAAGTCTCCCTTTTTTAAAAGATAACTAAACATCATAGCTCTGAAAGCTAAACATTGTTTTATCTGCAGCAATCAAACAAAGGGGATTTTCCCTTACACATTCTCAGCAAAACGACCGTATTTTGCGGAGCTTGTAGCTGGAGCGCTCGTTGATAGAGGTTGTGGGATAGTTTTACCACTTGGTGTTCTGATTAGGTAATCTCTGCTGCGGCAGCTATGGACAATGTATCCTATTGTGTCCCATTTCTTGGTGTGCCAGATTCGAGCAATGCAAAGGGTTTAGCGCGGACGTTGTACTGTTGCGCTGCTTCATCTCGTTGAAGTGCTCGCATACGGTCGCATTTGTCAGCAGTACCATGCCACTTCTGGTCAGATACACTCCTGGCGAGGAGTTGTGGATGCCAGATGTGAAATACTGGGAGAGGTCACGTGGC
>NC_051408.1:28191786-28191863 GCF_015228065.2 Penaeus monodon
ATCCTTACTCACTGCACAGACGAAGAGGGGTCCAAATCAAAGAGTTGTCTTCCGAATTGTTAGAAATGTTCATTTCC
>NC_051408.1:28194170-28194263 GCF_015228065.2 Penaeus monodon
CTCGCGCAAAATATAAAATGTAATTGACAGGAAAAATATATACTTCAAATATAGACAGACAAATAGAAGTTTTTTCTTTCTTTCTTTCACAGA
>NC_051408.1:28195388-28195458 GCF_015228065.2 Penaeus monodon
AATCGAAAATAATTACACATACTGGTTTGTTACTAGTAACCAAATATTGACTCGTATTTCTATAGACATT
>NC_051408.1:28196280-28196437 GCF_015228065.2 Penaeus monodon
TTCTGAAGTGCTGGAATGTTGAATACCAGGCATTCAAGAGAACTTGAGGGAAGGTTCAAACGTTTCTACTTGGTATTAAGAGATGGACGTAATGACACAGGAATTGCACTCAATGAGATTGTGAAACAGAAAGTAGCGGTGCGCATGCGAACATCTA
>NC_051408.1:28197353-28197766 GCF_015228065.2 Penaeus monodon
AATATTTTTATCGCAACATCTCTCGGTAAAAGCTCGACGTCCTCCCTACTTTGCGCCACTCAGGGTCCGTCGAAGAGACTTCAAGCGCAGAAGAAAATCTGAAGGAGGTCTTGCTGCGTCTCCCAAAGAACGCCAAACGGTAACGTTCTCGAGAAAGTGTTAATGATGATGGTATAGCGCTTGATCATTATAAGAAAGACAATTACGATGATGGTGCTGATGATTACACAATGGACTGTGTAACAACAAGAGAGGTTCTTTTAATACGTTACTTGATAATGGTAATGCCGATTCAGATTTTATTAAACTAATTATCATGATATTAATGTCATCACTAATAATCAAAACGATCAGAATGTGTATATATCTATACAATATAATAATAATAATAATAATAAAAAATACAAATACAT
>NC_051408.1:28197971-28198161 GCF_015228065.2 Penaeus monodon
GGTGGACAAAAGAGGCTTAAGAGACTTTCATCAACGAGATTTACAGTAAATGGCTTAGGCGGGAGTTGCGAAATTGAAAACCAGACGGCGCGCGTTTATGCTTGTAATTCAAGAAAGCCTGGCAAAGGGAATATGATCCTGGGTTTCGGCCTCAGTTGCATGTGTCTGAACGATGAAGCCTAAGAGAACA
>NC_051408.1:28199621-28199879 GCF_015228065.2 Penaeus monodon
CTTTCACAGGTTCTGCTTCTGCCTCCCCCGCCTCCCCCGCTCCGCCCCCCGCTCGCCCTCGCCGCCTCCCCCGCTCCGCCCCCCGCTCGCCCTCGCCGCCTCCCCCGCTCCGCCCCCCGCTCGCCCTCGCCGCCTCCCCCGCTCCGCCCCCCGTTCACCCTCGCCGCCTGCCTCTCGAGTGATTAGTCCAGATCCAATCCTTCCTCCCGCCCCCTCTCCCCCCCCCCTTGGCCTTTGCAACGCTTATCCTCGACCCAA
>NC_051408.1:28200227-28200503 GCF_015228065.2 Penaeus monodon
CCTCCAGCCCGCCCGAGATCTTCGAAAGCCCTTCTTCGGCGCCTCCTTCGCCCACCTGAAGAGGCACCTGTCGATGGCGCTGAAGGCGGGGGTGACATGGCGAGGCGTCACCCAGAAGGAGTTAAGGACTTCGCCGGCATGAAGGGCCTGTCCGCCGTGCTTTGAAACACGAGTGCCCTGGCCCCGCCCGCCATTCCGCGCCCGCTCTTCTGGCCTCCCGTGGCCTCCCTCCTTTTCTTCTGCTCCCCTTCTCTCCGTACTCTTCCCGTACCAACG
>NC_051408.1:28200771-28200845 GCF_015228065.2 Penaeus monodon
TTTCCTCGCTCTCATTCCGTCTCCACTCCCATCTCCAAAAACATCATATCCACCTCCATTGCCTCTTCTTCCTC
>NC_051408.1:28201065-28201209 GCF_015228065.2 Penaeus monodon
CTTGTCGAGTATGTGTTTAATTGGGTCGATGGAGGTCGGTTTTCCTGCGGGGAATTTCAGCTTTGCTAATGAACCTCAAATGCCTGGCAGAAAATAGAAAGATTCCAACGGCACTCACAATCGACTGCGGTGTTCGCATATTCC
>NC_051408.1:28203355-28203645 GCF_015228065.2 Penaeus monodon
AATCAACACACACATTGTTCTCTTAGGCTTCATCGTTCAGACACATGCAACTGAGGCCGAAACCCAGGATCATATTCCCTTTGCCAGGCTTTCTTGAATTACAAGCATAAACGCGCGCCGTCTGGTTTTCAATTTCCGCCTAAGCCATTTACTGTAAATCTCGTTGATGAAAGTCTCTTAAGCCTCTTTTGTTCTCTCTTCCTTCCAAGGTCGTTAGAATACATAAATTATTTACGGAAATGGATTAGCTCAGCATTAAGTTTGAAAATTGCAAAGATATGTATAATCTT
>NC_051408.1:28204361-28204510 GCF_015228065.2 Penaeus monodon
GAAACAAAGGCATATCTCGGGCGCCGCAGACAGCAAGGCAGGACTCTTCCTAATTACAATCGATCGTTTCGACTTCTGCTTCGTCAGTCCCGGTAAAGGTCGGGAACAAGGTCACTGAGCGGGGTTTTTATGGCACGAATATGAGGTGT
>NC_051408.1:28204953-28205053 GCF_015228065.2 Penaeus monodon
GAATAAAAGTACAGTAACATAATCATGTCAGTCACTGGGTTTTCAGTTTTCATTAATGCCATTCATGGATTATATGACATATATGAGATTTATATATATA
>NC_051408.1:28205157-28206686 GCF_015228065.2 Penaeus monodon
GAAAAAGAATGGGCACTGTAGTGCCAGCAGCAGATATGAGTCTTCGCCTCTGTGGATAATGGCATTCAAATTGGTAGCCCATTCTGCTTTGGACTCCCCGTCAAAGGTGCTTTGATTGACGAAAACTATGGCTAAGGACTTGAAAGTTGAAAGGCAAATGTGGCCAAATATTCATCTGATAATCGGAAATTGGCTCCGGCTCAATGAATTATGACCAAAGGCATAAACTCGGAAAACAGCGAAAAGCAAAATTTACTCGGAAAGTGACGACAGCTAAAGGTGTGCAGGAAACTCGGAAAGCAGCTACAGGTAAAGAGGCTAAAGAGCATATAGTCTATTGTACACGGTGTAACTTCGCTTTACTGCTTTAGCGAGATCCCATACGGTAATTTGCGCCACGTATACAGTTCTAGCGTTCTTATATAAACTCGAGTGCTAAACCGAACAAAGTTTTGCACGTTATGTACGATTTTGAAGCGAGAGAAGAGCACGAGAAATAGCATCGTGGACACCAAGCTTTAACTGGAAATCAAACACTTGCTCGAAAAGAAAAAGGAGAAAGACAAGACAAGCTAAAACTCTGAAGACTTTTTGGAGATCGTCGATCAGTTACAGATGCCTGTTGTAGTTTCTGAGTAAATTTTACAAGTAGCATAGTACCAGGTGGTCACTGCCCGGCTGCCTGTCTTTCTGCCTGTTAGAGACAATCCGCTTTGTGCGTGTGTCTAGATAATATGAGCCGCTACCAGTAACAGCCTAACATTTCTTCTTCCATCAGCAACACCAAAGACGGGTCTCAAAAGGACATACAGAGGCCCCCTTCCCAGACGAGAGCGTTCGAGCCGCAAATGCACATCACTTGAAGTGCAAATCACTTATAGGTATTCAGTAACAGCGAATGCATGTAAAGCGTGACTGCAAGATTTTGCTGGAACTGTGAATATGATTTTAACTTCGCCATTTCCAACTCGCGTTGGGATAACCGACTAAAATCAGTTCTTCTGTTACTAAGGTATGCAAATATCAGATTCATTCTTTTTACGATGTCTAAAAAAGTATAACATTCTCTTTATTCATTATAACTGCCTCTAAAATAGTGGTACAGATTAACCCACAGATTTATAAAAAAAAAAGTAACAAAAATTCGACCTCACCTTCGGGCGGCGAACTGTTCCATGCATCGCTAAGGCACTTCTGGCCCTCTGGCGGCAACCGGAGCAACTCCTCGTCCATCGCGTCCTCCTCTCGGTTCACATGAAGGAGCGCGCGGCCGAGTCTGCGTTGGCGGGAGAGACTTAATTACATTTGGCTTATGTGGGCTCGGTGATGAACCGCTCCTTATTTCCTGATAAGTTACCTTCCTTCCTTTATTGGCGCTTGATGGTGTGTAAAATTAGAAATGTGAGAGGTGATATATTTTGGACAGAAATATTGGTGATTGCCAATTGTCAGAGGCTGAGAGAAATTAAGTAAAAAGATACATGTAATAAGATCCACTAACCAAGAAGGACAAAAACAAAGAAGGGAGG
>NC_051408.1:28206808-28207369 GCF_015228065.2 Penaeus monodon
TAGGAAGGAGAATACGAAAAATGGAAGTAAACATATACATAAATATACACAGCCTTAGTTTAAGACACGTGCATACAAAAGAAATATTTTATGAGAGACGTAAATACAAGTGGATGAGGACCAGGTACCTGACCCTGGAGACTAAGTTAGCGCTCGACATCAATCAGGTTTCGCCGCGCGGCCGCTGGAGTGACACTTGACAACACCTTTTCCGCCAGACTTACCAGCTAAGCAGTTTTGCGACATTTTTCCAATTTCGATTGACCTCAGCTACTGATTTTCACCTTGAACAATAGAAAAAAACAAAGGTTTGGCTACATTAAACTTTTTCATATTATATAGCGATATTTTGCTACTTTTGGAAGTGACTGTAGCGATTTTTACTTGTAGAGATTTTGCAATCCTGCGCTCAGTATGACCGATCGATGAACACGTCAAAAACAGGTTTATTGTGAACGCGGTAAAAGTAAAATTCCTGGTCTGTTGTCAGCAAATTACTGGAAATAGTGAAATACAAAAATATAATCATGCAGAATTCATGATTCACGATACTTGCAGATT
>NC_051408.1:28208027-28208105 GCF_015228065.2 Penaeus monodon
ATATTTTAGGAGTTGTTACAATTATTTTTGGATTGCTTGAAGACTCTGAAAACATAACTGCGGCAATATTGCGGTAAT
>NC_051408.1:28208304-28209037 GCF_015228065.2 Penaeus monodon
TGGCTGGGGTTGGGGGGTGACGTCCTCGTTCTCCTGGATGTCCTGGGGTCCAATGTGCTTGGACATCACGTCTTCCAAGATGTCCTCCTCAGTTTGTAGAACAGGGCACTTTCATCACAATTGTAGATGTGGGAGGGGGGATACTGCTTCAAATTTTCAGGCGATGTTGTTGTCTGCCAATTGTCAACCACCCCGGGTCCACTGCTGCTGCTTCCCCACTGATGACTTTGGATGAGATGGTATATCTGGCCTTCCGAGATGTGAGCCACCCTGCACTCAATGACGTGTCTGTGATCCCCATCCTATCAGCTATCTCATGTGCTTTTTGTTGTAGAAGGGCCCAGTGATTGGTAGATTTTTAGCCCTTTTGCCCAAGAACCACCTGCGAAGCTGCTCATCTAAGGGTGCATGCTTAACCCCCCTCTGTTTTTTTCTGCACTGACCCCCCTCAAAGTCGGCCTTGATTTTGTCCTTGTTTTTGACCAACCAGGCAGGGTATTGGGGGCACATCAAATTCCTTTGCCACATCTTTTTTGTCTCCCTTTTCAACGGCTAGAATGGCTGAGTACTTAATATCTAAAGTTCTGTATTCTAATTTTCTTTCTACAGGTGTTCCCCTGAACAAAGCCCTTGCAGCAAGTGTTAGGATTCTTGGAGTGACAGGGGTGGAAGGTGTCCCGGGGGTTATGGTACCTGAGGTTGTGGGTGTGTGGGGGGAGTCCATAATCAATGA
>NC_051408.1:28209061-28209892 GCF_015228065.2 Penaeus monodon
AAGCAGGAAAAAAAAATCTGGTGGCCATAGCAAATCGGTCTACATTACGAATCAACCAGTTCAATGTGTGCTGTATACGGCTCAGTCTAAACGCCATGCGTTTCCATACATTTCAATGAGCGAGCTGCTAGGCGGGAAAATCTCCGCAATGGCTGGCCTTTAGAACGTATCTATCCATGCGAATCGGAGTCTAAGCCTGTATACACACGCTTGATTGCACTTTACTCTGTGAAAAGGCCATAGCAAATCGGTCTACATTATGAATCAAGCAGCACAATGACTTTACAATGTAAAAAGCACTCACCTTGCTATTCTGACCAAGATAAATATTACTAATCTGCCTCATATTTATATGAAATTGTACATCACCTCAACATTAACTCGCGCAAACACCATATTTTGGACTTCAACATAATGTGACATGTGCCTGATTTGTCAATGACATTCATTAATTAATAACGTATAGCGTAGCAACGTGGTCCACTAGAATCAAGCTATTACAACTTCATTGATAAATAAGGCAAAACAAAGAAAGTGTGGAAGCCAACTATGTCAACATAAATTCAAATTCCATTAGCTTACACTCTGACCAATCAAAATAAGGCAATTTCGCGGCAATTTCGCGGCAATTTTCGCAAAAAGTCTAGATAGACAGAGATCGGGCAATGCCTGGGATCAGAAAATCGAATCCAGATAGACAAATCACATAGACAGAGTCGACATAGACAGAGTCTTTTACCATTGGAGTCAATGGGGAAGTTGGGAAAAGCAAAATTAGATCTACGTATACGGAAAATCCACATAGACAGAGTCGAGATAGACAGAGTCGAC
>NC_051408.1:28210205-28210679 GCF_015228065.2 Penaeus monodon
CACTTGTTACTTTATCATATAATACTATATTGTATACATTACTCACCAACGAATTTACCCATAAGTTAGGGGTGAAATGGAACTCTCGTGAAACGTAATATCCTCATGGCGATGTTAATTCCACTGTTGCCATTAAACGAACGATGCTGTCTAATCCAGTCAGTGCAACCTCTGTCTAATGTGATCCTTACTGTATTGTTTAATGTGCATCATATCATTCAGTAAAGTCCTGTGAAGTAGTTAAGCAGACAACTCCTGCCTGACTGAGGACAGTCGTTCTTCAGGGTCAAGTACCAAATCTCTAGCACCGCCTTGGCGCAATGTAGGATCAGCTCTAAAACTAGTGTTCAAGTTTGACCGATACCACTCATCTCCTGCTGCTGCACACTACCCAGTGAAGTGTAGGAACCACAACTCATTATCTTTTCCCGCCCTTAAGAAACTATGCCATGGGCTATAAACTCTCACTCATCT
>NC_051408.1:28211750-28212629 GCF_015228065.2 Penaeus monodon
AGGGATAGCGCCTGCTTGCGTTCTCTCTTCACAGCCATTCCTCCACCACATTATTGTTGGGACGTAAGGCCGTAAGAACCGCCAGGCAAACCCATGAAATCCAGTACTTTTGAAGTAAAAATAGCTGAAGAAAAAGAGCAGATGCTCCTCCACAGGTATTCCCCATCCTTTGATAAGATTCCCACACAGCGTGAATACTTCCATGCCTTCTGCGAGCACATCCTTTGATAAGATCCCCGCATCCAGTGCAAACACTTCTGCAAACTGAAAACTCATCCTTGGAAAGGATCCTTTCATACACTGCAAACATTTTTATGTGCCTATTTTGAACACTGAACTGCTGATAGGATCCCTGAGTACACTGCAAACATTGTTGTGCTTACTACAGATACATCCACACCTAAGATTCCTGCATGTGTTACAGACACGTTAACTCAAAGGACCCTGCATTTGTTACAAGCACATTCAGTAATAAAGTCCTTCCTGTATAATAACCATACTCACTCTTATGGGTTCTATATTTCGTTACAAGCACATCCACTTATAAGACACATCTTAGAAGTTGCAACATTGTCCTCAGTCTGTGAAGCAAACGAACCAGCAAATTCAACATCATAACAAATATCAGAATGTATGTTTCTCAAAATTGCTTTCCCTCGCCCTGTCTGACCTCGTCACCACGAGCAACACAGCCCCTTTACGCGCTGCAGGTGTAAATGAGCTATTACATGACTTGCTACCTGTAAATTAGGCAATCAGATTACTGAGCCAATCTCTGGCCCTTTGCCTTTATGGATCGCAGGTTCTGCATTCTCCAGCTATCCTTTTAATGTTATGCAAAGGCACAATGAACAGTCTTTGTTTTTTAAACAGTATATC
>NC_051408.1:28213985-28214192 GCF_015228065.2 Penaeus monodon
AACTGAATGGTGGAAATTTTAAAAATGCAACGCTGAAGGATCAGCTTCAAGCAAATGGATTGATTGAAAGAATGCCTAAAGAAGATGTAAATCAATGTTTGGATGACATTAATAAGGTAATCAGAAATGCGTGGGATATTTTGCTTGGCAAAACATTTGGCAAAGGATCCCCAAGGAAACGAAATGTGGAGGAAGGATGAAGTGCAG
>NC_051408.1:28214242-28214685 GCF_015228065.2 Penaeus monodon
AGGCTGAAACCTGAGGTATAGGAGATGACAAAGAAAGAGCAAAAACAACTAATAAAGAGGCAAAGAGAGCAGTTGCACAGGCAAAGACAGGAGTGTGAAGTGAAATTTACGAAGAACTGAGAACACTGGGTGGAGAAAAGCAGTTGGCAAAAAGGCGGAAAAAAAAGACCTTAGTCATTTCAAACAAAAAATGGAATGAGTGCTGAGTGGAGATAAAACTATTAAGAACAGGTGGAAAAAATCGTTTAAGAGGCTACTGAACGAAGAGAATGAAAGAAGAATTTTCGAGGAAGGAACACGAGAGATAAACAGACATGAAATTAAAGAGGCGTTGAGGGAAATGAAAAACGGGCTCTGATGGAAAGCTGGCAGAAGTGCGGAAAAGTCGGGGCGAGGAGGGAGTGGATATAACACGGAAGCTAATGGAGAAGGTTTACAATCCA
>NC_051408.1:28215505-28215948 GCF_015228065.2 Penaeus monodon
GATTAATGTAGGGACTATGACTGGCCGAGGAAGAGCATTGACGGAGTTGATGCGGAGAAGGAAAGTGAACATTATGTGTGTGCAGGAAAGTAGATGGAGTGGCAATAATCTATGGAAGTGCAATTTTGGACAAAAGAAATGGTGTTGGAATAATAGTGTCGGAAAAAAATAAGAATGCAGTTATGGAAGTGAATAGAAAAAATGATAGACTTTTATGGATAAAGCTGGCTCTTGAGGAGTTTGAGATCAACGTATATAGTGTGCACGCCCCTCAGACGGGTTGCACCGATGATGAAAAGGATGAGTTTTGGACAACACTACAGGAGGAATTTGAGAAGGTTGCTGAAGACGAAATAAGTTATTAGTGGAGACTTAAATAGGCATGTTGGGAGAGGATCCGATGTTATCAGCTGAGTGCACGGAGGGATGTGTTATGGCGAGGG
>NC_051408.1:28216179-28216250 GCF_015228065.2 Penaeus monodon
TGAACATCAAGGTATCCCGAGTGCATAGCACACCGAAACCTGGACCTAAGAAGATCAAATGGCATAGGATC
>NC_051408.1:28216313-28216529 GCF_015228065.2 Penaeus monodon
GAGATCTAAACTCCTGGTGGAATGAAACAGCGGAATTTGTGTTACGTGCAGGAAAAGAGATTTTGGGAGAAACTAGTGGAAAGACCTGGAAAGATAAAGAAAGTTGGTGGTTCATTGATGAAGTACAACAGGCAATAACGGAGAAGAAGGAGGCTAAGAAGAAATGGGAAATATTCCAAGCCGAGAGAGATAAAGAATATAAGACCAAGAATAAAG
>NC_051408.1:28216594-28216672 GCF_015228065.2 Penaeus monodon
AGCAAGGAAGGACAGGGAAAGGTTTTCCAACTGGCGAAGGCAAGGAATAAAAGCACAAAAGATATCGTTCATATTAAG
>NC_051408.1:28218615-28219326 GCF_015228065.2 Penaeus monodon
ATTCCTGATAGACACCACCAGGGATGGAGTTTAGCAGAGGCTGGAGAGACGGAGAAGAGAGATGGAGGACAGAGAACTTAAGATCAATCGAAGGCAAACGGAGTATATGGTTCTAAATGCGGAGGATGCAGGTGGACGAAAAATTGAAAAGGACTGACACCTTCAAATACTTAGGCTCCCATATGTCATCAGAAGGGGCACTGGGCCAAGAAATTAGTCAGAAGATACAGTCAGGCTGGAGATAGTGTGTTTGATTGAATGGAAAATTATACAGGATGGTGGTAAGACCAGCAATGGTGTGAGGAGCAGAAGCGTGGTCGATTAAAAAGGACCAGGAGAGAAGACATGATGTGGTAGAAATACGTATGTTGATGTGAATGTGTGGAGTTACGAGACTTGATAGGATTAGTAATGATTGAATTCGTGGAACAAATAAAGTACTAGAAATATAAAGGAAAATACAGGAGAAAAGGTTAAAATGACACGGCCATGTGATAGACAGAGAGGAGGAATATGTGGCAAAACGAGTGCTTTAATATGGAGGCGGAAGAGAAAAGGAAAATAAGAAAGCCAAGAAGGAGGTGGAGAAACTGCCTGCAACCAGAGTTTAGAGAGAAGGGAATAACTGGCGAAGAGAATTTTGATCGGCAGGAAAAGAGAGGACCATCCCAAAAGAGTGACCCCGCATAAAGACGGGTTGAGCAAAAGAAG
>NC_051408.1:28221345-28222405 GCF_015228065.2 Penaeus monodon
AAAAAAAACTATTCAGCATGAGCGATGCACACATCCAGCAACACACACAGTAGGCTTTAACCATCTCCCTCGCCATACAGGGGCGGTCTGCTCCATTGCCGTTAACGGACAGAACAAAGGGGAAATGCATTGAAGCCACCACAATTGCTCTGCCCATTGATACAAGCGGTAAAGCTTTGGGGAATTACAAAAATAACTCTCCGTTTTTCCGCGTGCAGAGAAAGAGAACTATACAGACGTATTAAAACACACTTTGATCTTCAGCAAGCGCCGGCGAATAACAACAATTTCTAAAAGAAATTGCGGTTGTTTTTATGATTGTAATATTTTTTATGCTCGATATAGAGGAGGGGGTTAAGGGAGAGCAAGAGAAACAGGTCATTGGATGTGTCATAATGATTATAGGTATGGCTCTCGTTAAAAGTGAACACAGGATGGATTAAAATGGCCAAACACAAGAAGGGTTTCTGACACATAGATAATATAAGCGTAGTTTATAGTCGAGCAGAGTATGAAAAGGAAAGATAGAATTCATCTATATCTGTAACACGATCAAGCAAAAAGCTGCTTGCAGGAGTGCGCAACTTTAGAGGAACACTTTAGGCAGCAAACGTAAATCGGGCATTGCATGAAGAAACAAGAAAATACTTCGAATCGCGAAATTCATTAGTCTAAAAGCCAAATTCCGGCAACGAATTATCAGATTTAAGTTATTCTTTTTGGCTTCGAATCACAAACGATTTCTTTGGACAACTGATGAAAATTGGAATCGATCTTGCTGAGGTGTGAGCAGAAAAGGAAGAATAAGAAGATATTTCCATAATTACTATAAGGATTATTATGTTATAGAACTGCATTTAGATACTTAACGCAACAGACCAGGACACACAGAACAAGTATAATACGGTCACTAAGAAACAACAAATAACCTACATCCAAAACACACATACACAAAAACCAACACCAGCAACGATTCACCCAGTATATAATTATTATTCTTGAGATTACTGAATACGATTATATATACGAACTTATACATATTGTCTATTATTTATAAATA
>NC_051408.1:28222473-28222830 GCF_015228065.2 Penaeus monodon
TCATGTCGGACTGTTAAGATATAGTGGACCGCCTGTGCAACCTCTCTGGGAGCAGCTGCTTGAGCGCGATTCCGTGTCACTTCCTCGTGTTCGGGAGTTGGTGAAAGCCCCGGATGTAAACATCGCATCGTGGCGGGTGGACCGCACCTGTGCTATATTTATTTCGTTATTTTTTCACTGCATCTTAATTAATGGAAGATATCATGAAATGTCTGACCAAGTAGTTTTTTTAGTAATAATATGAATTATACTACAGATTATTTTAACTCCGTCAACTTGCCATGAAATAGCTGTGTGCTGTTTCAGCAGACAATATTGAATTCTTTTACCGATACATAAATATACATACAGTATAAG
>NC_051408.1:28223561-28223844 GCF_015228065.2 Penaeus monodon
CCCCGTTTCGCTTACTTCCTTCCGTTTCTTGCCACTACCCTCTCATTATCTTTCTCTCATTCTCCCCCTTAAACTCACCCTCCTGGGACATTTCTTCCTTGACTGTGTGTCTATCTCTCTCCAGAGGATTTTGCAACAAATTCCAGATCAAAATTACATCCTTCGGCACACAGGCAAAGACAGGGTCGGCCGTTCCTCTTTCCCAGCAATCCTCTCCTGCATTCCCCAGTCCTGCAGATGCCAGAGCTTAGCAGGGTTCAGGGAGAGAGTTTTCAGGTATGGT
>NC_051408.1:28224589-28224756 GCF_015228065.2 Penaeus monodon
CACACATCCATGCTAACTGTATCAAATGCCTTTGTTAAGTCGAGAAAAGTGAAGCAAAGGTCAACGTTGTGCTCTTGACAGCGAAGCCACATTGAGACTCGGGGAGAAGGCCTTTTTCTAGGTGGCAGGCAAGGCGGTTAAGTAAAAGTCTTGTCAAGATCTTACCA
>NC_051408.1:28225048-28225464 GCF_015228065.2 Penaeus monodon
CAAAGCAACTCCTCTTCGGAGAGCTCACTTTGGGCTCACGCTCACGTGAGACCAAAGCTCCGTTTCAAGGACTCCCTCAAGTCAGTTATGAAAGAGGTATCCATTGACCCTGACCGCTGGGACGATCTAGCCACTGATCGTCCTGCATGGAGATCGCTCAGCACAATGAATCAGCAAGCATTGATCCAGCAAAAAGAAAGCAAAACGCAGGGAACTCAGCCAACCCTACCGGGCAGCCCAGGCTCCTTGATTTGCCCTCACTGTGACAGAACATTCGGAGCTAGAATAGGCCTCACCAGCCACTTGCGTACACACACTTCCTAACCACACAACTTCTTCTCTACATTTGACCCCCTTTCTTCGTAAACTGTGATGAAGACGGTCCTCTTCTCACTGAGAATGTCGAGGACTGTATC
>NC_051408.1:28228429-28228505 GCF_015228065.2 Penaeus monodon
TTTAAAACCCGGGTTTTTTCATGATACTATTCGCTTCTGCTGAAAATAATTTTAATCCACTACAGACACAACGTTT
>NC_051408.1:28229749-28229861 GCF_015228065.2 Penaeus monodon
TGAGATTGAAGTTATAATTGATCTATGTATTTATTCTATTGCAAAGTATTGCCTGGGAGCTGAATGAATGATTACATGCAACATTATTAGTTATCCAGCTAGGATGCATAAC
>NC_051408.1:28229984-28232012 GCF_015228065.2 Penaeus monodon
TGGCACAGTGAAATGGAGCTAGTAGTGATTGAAAACTCATCGTGTGCATTCCTCGTGGGAGACACCTGCATGGCGGACCCCAGTGAAGTGCATTGAAATTTGTGTTTGCCTGTTTATCAGCAACTTTGGAGTGAGTGTGGCAGTAACTAGTGCAGTGACTTGTGAAATGCTTTTTGGATGTGTAGGCCGGTCCTAATCATACGATATTCCTCGTTCTTTACAGATTAAGGCAGGATCGCAAAGACATACATCCTCTCTCGCCGGCATCTGCGGGTACACTGATCACGCATTTGCGGAGCAGCTCTTACGCGTGACCGATCAGTTAACTGCGCACTCCTTGTCATGCAGCTTTTCCCTGTAGCCTCACGTGCTAGCACCATGGGAGGCAATAAGAAAGGTAGAAAAGCGACTCCGCCACCCCCCAACCTTACACTGCACCCCATTGTCCCGCCATGTCCAAGTGATGCGTCTGTTTCATCATGTACTGCATTGTCTACCACGATTTCTCCTGAACCCTCTATGACGACTAATGTTACTACAGAGTCAATCATAAATATGATGAAGATAATGCAGAAGGAGGCAGAACAGCGAAGGAAAGAGGAGGAGGAACATTTCCAATTACTCCTCAATGCATTCCAGGCTGCATACACAGTCGGAAGTAATACACCCACCCCTGAGTCTACCGGGACTACTGCTGCGACTCCAGTACTTGCTACTACGAACCCCGACTCAGCATGTGTCATGGAAATTCCATCTTATGCTGAAGCTAAACCACCCCCACAATTAACTCCCGATGTCAAGCTACGTGCATTTAATGAATGGAAGCAGAAATGGATGGATTATGCTACCATTGTCGATCTAGACAAGCTGCCTCAAGCTAAGCAATTTGCTTTATTGCGTTCCTGTCTCAGTGAAGAGATGCTAAGAATAATGGATCATGCCCTGAATGTGCCTCCTGATTCCACACTACCAGTAACTGAGCTTTTGGATAGAATAATGATCCATATTAAAGGCCAAAAGAATGAAGCTCTTCGTCGATTGGAGTTTACAACTTGCAAGCAGGAGCAAGCAAAGATGAGGAGTTGACACAACATCTTCTCAGGATGGATCCCAGTGTAGCTCTACAACAAGTACTTGTAGTGTGTCGATCACAGGAAGCTGCTAAGAAGACCACCAGTGAATTGAAGGCGCCAAGAGCTTCTGCATATGCTATATCTGCCTATAGGAAGCACAAGAAGCAAAATTGTGTACTTAAAGGGCGTCAGCAGAAGGTCTGGGTGAACCCTAGTACAAACTCGGCAAAACACACTTTAACAAACAAACCTTGTAGCAAATGTGGACATACTCTTCCACACATTAGTCAAAAGTGTCCAGCTAAAGATACTAAATGTGGAAGATGTGGCATTATTGGACACTGGAAAAAATGTTGCAATCAACCAATCCACCACAGCAGTACCCACAGCACAATATAGGCAAGGTCAGTGCTATTAAAGCAAGCATTAAGTCGGTGACAGACAGAGTATGTTCTCTATCACCAACCATCCCACTTCATATTCAAGTTGGTCAACACTCTGGTGTTTTACAAGTTATTCCGGACACCGGAGCCAACAGTTCATGCTGCGGTCTGCAACATTTAAAGGCACTAGGCATGAGTGTCAAGGATCTGGAACTCGCAGTGGACTTAGGACTCTGTAATGCAGATGAAACACCAGTCCAAGGTGGATGTCTCGGTTCCATGTGTGCAAATATGACATATGGCGACATTACCATTAAAGGATGGATTAATGTCATTGGAGTACTTTCGAATCTTTTATTATCCTGGAAACATGCACAGCTGTTGAACATCATCCCAAATGATTATCCCTTTCAGATCCAGATGTCTTGCAGTTCGGGGAATGGGAAACCTGATGGGAGATACCCAGGCAAGAAAATACCCAAGGTGCAAGGTCTGGTCAGCCAGTTGAACAGCTCTACTCCAGATAAAGGGATCGCATGTACATTACCTCCACCAGCATCATCATCGTCTTC
>NC_051408.1:28233468-28233747 GCF_015228065.2 Penaeus monodon
AACAATACCAACGCCAAAAGATTCTTCAGCTTCGGAAAATGGAACGTCCCATATTCAGCAAACACCAGAAAAGCAACATGGAGAAGATTGTGACAAGTTTGTATCTCCGTTAAACAAACGTCAAAAGTGCAGACGTTCTACTCGTTTATTAACTAAGTCATGACTTATGTAGTTTGTGAATTGTTGAGGTACGAAGGTAACCTATTGTATTTCCAGGGAGCTGATTGAATGATTACATGCAATATTATCATTTATCCAGCTAGGATGCATAACTCTAAA
>NC_051408.1:28235877-28236203 GCF_015228065.2 Penaeus monodon
TTAAAAATGAAACTCGCAATGTCGCACTCACTTTCCGATATTGGTAAGCATGAGTGAGATACAGCGAGTTTCATTTTTAACTTAAAGTCGAAGGGTGACTACAGTGAAACACTTTACGAGTTCGCTGATATACTTTTTCTTATCGCTAGAGCATACGTCACAAAGATGCTACACCTCGAAATGTCATGGGCATACTGTCCTCCTGTTATTAGCTGCCACAGTCTGTAGAGGCAGACGAAAAGCGGTTTGTTTGTCCAGCTGTTTGACCCGCCTGGACTGGGTGGTGATAAGGTGCAGAGGGTCATCACATTCTCAATGCGGCTTCA
>NC_051408.1:28236305-28236815 GCF_015228065.2 Penaeus monodon
TTATTTATTCACGAGAACAAAAATGAATAAAGAGATGGGCTTCTTCACGAAAAGCAATAATCGTTTCTGCGCTTGAGAGAAAAGTATTGGTGCAGACTTCCATGCTTACACGTCTCGGAAAAACTCACTTGAACTTTTCATAACGTTTCATTCAGTTATTGCTTCCATTAATCAAAGACGAAAAATTCCAGATAAAATGTCATACAGTTGCTCTTCCTTCAAAAGTTTAACTGGATAGTCACATATTCATTACTTTTTGCGAAATTATTATGCGATTGTGAATACTTCTATTTGATTCCTTTTCTGCATGTATTATCGATCACATTGAAATGTAATTAAAAAGATCTATGGTCCTGTCATTGTTTTTATATAATCATTAAAGTTTTAGTTAATGGAAAACAAAGAAGCACATTTTAACGGTAATGTATACGTAAATACATGAAAAAATGGATTTGATGTATTGGCAATTCTTCAGAATTATCTAAACTTTCCACCCCTTTGTAAACTTAT
>NC_051408.1:28237177-28237356 GCF_015228065.2 Penaeus monodon
GCATTTCATGGCATAGCTCCAGCGTGGGCCACAGATGGCTTTGTGGTGGCCATCATGATCGCCTTTGCCATATTTCTTTATGTTTATAACACGTGGGTGTGTAAGTGTATTGGTGTATATATGTGTAAGTTTGTGTGAGAATTTTTATATTTGTGGGTGTATGTATGTGTTTCAGTTTA
>NC_051408.1:28237467-28237909 GCF_015228065.2 Penaeus monodon
CTGTATGTCTGTCTGTGCTCCTGACTGACCGAGTTATATTGCCATCGTGTATGTGTGTCACCTTTAGATATACTTATATAACAGGATCTAATCTCCACCCACGACGTGCATGTCACTTTCTTCTCTTTCCAGAGCTCAAAGCTTTCCATCTACATCAAAGCAAATGTAATTATACCGCTGCACTCTCTCAAAAGACTCCTCCACTCTCGGCGAAAATGAATGAGTTGGCTTCACTTGAGCAAATGTAAAATCACACCTGCTTTTGTGACCATGGAAAAGTCGGCGGAACAGGCCGCCCAACCTCACTCTCGGTGTAACGAGGTTAGCGAAGTGTTTGCATTCCCTAATAAAGGAGTTTCATTAAACAACGAACTCCAGTTGTTGCAAGGCCATTGTTTTCATGTTACTGTTCATATTACTATTGATATTACTGTCTCTAGAG
>NC_051408.1:28238297-28238466 GCF_015228065.2 Penaeus monodon
TTTATTCACCCCTTCCTGCTTAACTGGGGCGCTCATCGTGTCGCATGCTATCGTCGCAATCTTCGCCTCTTATTATCGCATGTCAAATACGGTGATTTCTAGTTAGACCATTCATACGGAGTATCAATGGAGTCTCCTGCTGGTGATTTGAGTAACAAATCTTAAGGTC
>NC_051408.1:28239427-28239553 GCF_015228065.2 Penaeus monodon
AAGCCTTTGGTTCCGTTTGCGAGGAAGCCTTACTCCCAAGAAGCATCCTGTACAAATTATGCAAATAATGCAATAGGACAGAAAACTAATTTCCTGGATCGTGCCTCTGACCCTCAGCCGATGCCA
>NC_051408.1:28239908-28239983 GCF_015228065.2 Penaeus monodon
AAAAGTTCCCTTTGCCGTTGCAATTCTTGCCCTAATTTCTATATCACATTTCCAAGCATCAGTTATCCATGACCC
>NC_051408.1:28240288-28240517 GCF_015228065.2 Penaeus monodon
TGTATATACAGACAGACTGAAACAGAGACCATGTAATGGATCAAAAGATGTAAATAAACTGTCAACTGAACTGCAAAATGATGGTATCCATTTGCTCTCCTGTGGAAAATAATGAATTCATTTGAATAACGACAAGTGATTTTTACCTGGAATGTATTAATCTGTTAAAAAGTGAGCACTAAAAACATTTTTTTCCAGTAGTGATTACATGGAGACCCCACCTATCTGT
>NC_051408.1:28240817-28241465 GCF_015228065.2 Penaeus monodon
TCAGTCAGGCAGGAATACAGAGTGAGAATGAGAGAGACAGGCAGGCATGCAGGCAAGCAGGCAAACAGAGGGAGAGGAATACAGAGAGAGACACTGATAACCATGATCATAATGTTTTTATAAGTTTAAAGTTTGCCCCATGACAAAGGGGTATGCAATCGATCGAATGTGGCTTGTGTGTAGTCGTAAGCCACAAAAAATGTTTAATCCCTTGTATGTGTGAACATTTTTTATAATTTCTGATCTTGTTTTTTCTCATAATCTCATTTCACTTGAATGTAATAAATTCTAATGTGTGGCTCTGAGGGCTAACACACGTTTTTCTTCTTGTTTTTTTTCTCGGTTGCAGCCAATTTGTGCCAAATTTAGAGCCCTTTCTGTATATTTTCAATATTCTTTTTTTTCACTAAGAAATTCGTTGATTAAACAAATGTTAATGCCGCTACAGCTAAGTAATCCAGAATGTCAAAGTGTGACCTTGAATCAATGAAAAGCACCTAGTTCCCCGTTCTTCGCGATCTTGAATTTTAGCCGCATATCGATTTTTCAAGGGGATCAAAATGATATTAAAAAGTACTTTGTTATAAGCCATTTATCAGTTTTTCACCTAAGATTATACATATTCATATACATATAAATATTTTCAAT
>NC_051408.1:28241806-28242122 GCF_015228065.2 Penaeus monodon
GAATCATGGTATGATTACACTAATAAATTTCTGAAATGTGCAATTAAACTTTTCCTCTGTAAAAACTGGCACTTTGCACTGTCAGCTGCAGATTTAATCTCGGCATAAGCTAACCTGATTCTTATTTAAAATTAATTTAATTGCCATATGTCATTAATTTGATTCATATCAATGGTAAAGTTTGAAGATATTTGTAAAACTAACACCAATGTAAAAGAAAGGTCATTTGTTCATCAGGACTGTGTTAACCTTTCATTCATTCCTGTTCAACTTTTCTCTTTTTCTTTTATTTATTGTTTACATTCGGGTGAAATTC
>NC_051408.1:28248630-28248813 GCF_015228065.2 Penaeus monodon
TAAGGCGATGCGGATATTTTCACACATCAATCATCAATAAATTTCAATTTTCACTGGATGATGAAAGATTTTCAGAAGAAATCTCACATCAAAGGCAACGTTGTAATTCGTACCTAGTACAAAGTTTACTTATTTCTTCATGCTGTTATCTCGATTTCGAGTTAATTGCTATCTAGGATACGT
>NC_051408.1:28250201-28250502 GCF_015228065.2 Penaeus monodon
AGATAGATGTGATAGTGGAAATGAGTGAAAATAGGGAGAAAGGTGAATAAAGTGAGGGACAATGACAAGGCCTAGAATGCCGCAGAACGGACCTGTGTCATACTGTAAAGTGTAAACTACTGTATACTCTGTTTAGACGCAGGAAAGGTAAAACTGGCAACCTAAGTCGAAACGAACCAACAAAAAATATTGTATATTCGTTTTAACAACAATAATAAAAAATAGCAGGACCCGTGGAAGTTCTACAGAAAAAAATGACTCTCTCCCTCTTTCACCCTCCTTCTATCTGTCGCCTCTTCTC
>NC_051408.1:28250540-28250619 GCF_015228065.2 Penaeus monodon
CCTCTCCCAGTCTACTACCTCTGTCATCTCCCCTCCGACCTTACTTCTTAATTTTGGATAGTCGTGGAAGTAATAAATG
>NC_051408.1:28251621-28251839 GCF_015228065.2 Penaeus monodon
CTTTAATAGATAAGTTGATAGGCAGATGTACATACACCTTTGCATGTTGCAAGCCCGGAGAAGCAAACTGAAAAAGATGAATAAAAGTCCAATTCCCAAAAATCACATCTCAAAGAGACTTTTTCATGTCGTGAGCAAATAATCATATCATTAAAGTGTCCTTAAAGCTAATGATAAGATTGATTAAGTTTTTTGAAGCCTCTGCGAAGTGGGGGATC
>NC_051408.1:28252277-28253096 GCF_015228065.2 Penaeus monodon
CTAACATCAGCTGGAAAGCAGACAACTGTTGGTAAAGGCCCAGCTTTGAATCATGTATTGGGTCATATGATCACGTGTCCCGTGAAGTTGACCTCTCCAGAGCCAAGCTAGAACAACATAGAAAACAGCTTCTCACGCTGTGCCCAACTGTGAGCCTCGCCCCCTGGCCGGGCACTGCACCAGCACCGATGCCCAAGACCTTTTGACTTTCCCAAGAGGATTCCACAACTGACGCTGAGCATTATCGTGAGTATCCGGCTCATCCTCCTTGATCTCACTGTTTGGATGACACATTTAAGCCACCATAAGTTTGTACTTCGGGCTTCTTCCCTTTCTTTCTTCCCCCGTGAGTGAGTTCAGCCAAGTTACATATCTTATTGATTCAGTGTTCTTGCACTGGTTTGCCCGGGAAGAGATGGTAGCTGCAATCCTGTATTATATTTTTACTTCCACAATAAAATGTCTTCATATTGGTGAACGGCATGCTCACTTTCATCAGTTAATTGAGTGGGTTATTAGGATAAGCTTAACGAAGGGTTTAAGTGGGAAGCACTTTTTATTTTGCCATTTTTCTGATATTTCATTTCATTTACATGAAGCTTTCCTTTTGGGACAATCAGTTGCATTCCTGTCCCTAGGGGTATGTTACTTAAGTAAGTCTATTGTAGTTGTTATGTGTATTTGTTTCAATCTTTTTATTTTCGTCGTATATCTCTGTTACACAATGGTATTGGGACTATTAAGAATCATTCCCCAGGTCACAGCGAATGTATCTGATCTAATTGTTCATCCTTCACATAAATTCATTACATACTGTGC
>NC_051408.1:28253200-28253711 GCF_015228065.2 Penaeus monodon
AAGTTCAAAAACAAACAGACGAAGGACTGAAAGATCTGAATTCTCCCTTTTTTTCCTGCTATGCTTCTAATCTTCATGCTGTAATGTCCATTCTATTCGTATGCCAATTATCTCATTATAAGACCTATTATTTCAGCTACAGTTGATTCGTTGCGACAGTGATTTTCTCTTCTGCGAATCAGCTCCTCTCGCGCTAGGTTCAATTATCTAAATATTATCATGATTTTTTTAATATTTTAGTATAAAATGTAGAGTACAATGTCATTTGTGTTTTATTTTTCTCAAATAAATGAATCAAATGCATGCATCTGTGCTTGCAATCCCATTTCAATTTCACTCATCTGGCACAGACATGCAAGTGACGAAGGACTCGAGTTGCATTGATGTTGTTGTTGCTGGTTTGTAGGCTGTAACATTCTGACTATACGATAGTTGTCATGAAAAACTAAAAACTTTTTCGTTTTGTTCGGTTTTTGTTCGAGTTAGCGTAAGCCATTTATTTACATCCATA
>NC_051408.1:28253851-28254040 GCF_015228065.2 Penaeus monodon
CATTAGGACTATGTGTTTCTCAGTGATATCATGAGATTTTCTTAAACATATAAATACTAATTAAAGGTTATTGTCTGGAGCGCCAGCCACAAAAACAATAAATAGAATGAATTTTCATTAACGTCAGTTCACTTCTTAATTATGAAAAAAAAAAAAATTGTGGACACCGGGATTTTTATCAGTGAAGTT
>NC_051408.1:28257832-28257937 GCF_015228065.2 Penaeus monodon
TTTGCCTTCAGCAATTCAGCAAATATAGTCTAATAGGGATAATACATATTTCAATAATGCAAAATCCTTTTGAAGTCTTTCGGTGATTTTTATTTTTTTATTTTG
>NC_051408.1:28258399-28258554 GCF_015228065.2 Penaeus monodon
TGCTTTTCATCATATAGATATTCTTAATATATCTTTATTGTTTGTTCACAGTTTTGCTTCTATTGCTGTTCTTCTTATTGTTGTTTGAATTACTTACCATTGAATTTAGAGAAGATCTTTCATTAATTTTGTTCTTCTGTTGTTTAATATATATT
>NC_051408.1:28260751-28260907 GCF_015228065.2 Penaeus monodon
GACCATTGTATTTCTCTTGGGAAATTAATAAGTGAAAACGACTAAAAGTGTTCCACGTGGAAGCCTCGTCGACAGATTGCATTCATAATTCTGGATGAGATTTCTACGAAACATTTAATAATAGCAATAGTCATTTTGTTCAACATCAGCCCACAC
>NC_051408.1:28261369-28261439 GCF_015228065.2 Penaeus monodon
TCTGCCTGTCTCTGAGTCTATTTCTTTTAAAACCTATCTGTATCAGTGTCTATATCAATTTCATCCTCTC
>NC_051408.1:28261489-28261624 GCF_015228065.2 Penaeus monodon
CCCTTTGTGACTCTTCCTCTCAATCCTTGCATTTCCCCCTCTGCCAGTGCCCGTTTGCATCTTGTTCTCATTGTTATCCAAAATTGGCAGTTCTTCGAAGTTTGTTTATGCACGGAGTATGAATTGCAAATTTGG
>NC_051408.1:28261716-28262323 GCF_015228065.2 Penaeus monodon
CTTTAGCTGTAAAATCCAAATTAATCCGATCTAAATTGCTGTGATACATGACGCGTTGGAAAGGAAAACAAAATATCAGGGAAACCTTTTAGTGTCAATTCAGCAACAATGTATTTCCTCGCTTTTTTTCTCGTTTTTTCCTGTATGAAAATGCATTTCTCGAAAATATAAATCAGAAAAAAAGAATAAGAAAATGTATTATGTATTTCGAACATGCCTTTGAGACACCAGATGAATCGCGCGGAAAGATGCTTTTTGTTTGTTTGTTTGTTTTTCAATTTATCATGAGAGATCGTTCGTTAAAAAACAGCAATTTGATGAAAGTGTTTTTGACTCGCGACCGTAAAAAAGTTCAGCAATACAGGATATGGTATATTTGTTTATTAAAAGGCAATCCCCTAGTTTACAGAAATATTTAGTAAAGCAGTGATACAAACCTAAAAATAATACATATCCACGTAAAAAAGAACCACATTATATATATACGAATTATAAAAAAAAGCGTTCCATTAACGTTAAAACATTTTTTAAAGAAAGATTTGTGTCACATTTAATACATGCAGCCAATCTGAGCCGAGAGAGAGGCCCAGGAAAATATGTCACCACA
>NC_051408.1:28262355-28262498 GCF_015228065.2 Penaeus monodon
CCGAAGACATGGCCGGATTTACCCATGCTAACACGGGGATGGCCTTGCGATGCAGGATTTTCTGCCGTTTTTGTTCTTTCGATTTTCTCGCCTTTTTCGCTTTCTTCTTTCCTCGCGCGATCTTTCTCTATTTTTCTCTTCAT
>NC_051408.1:28263198-28263437 GCF_015228065.2 Penaeus monodon
GGCGAACAAGGGATTATTATTACGTCATCGCTGGCTCATGTCAAGCCGTCTTTAGTACACTCACTTTATCTATATTTTTTCTGTCAATATATATATATTTTTTCTCTCTTCTTTTTTATTGTCTTTTCCCCCCTTTTTCTTTTGAATGGGGGGAGAGGGTGGGCTGTCAATTTGACTAGAAATCTGAAATCTGATTGTCCGTTATAAAGGGCTGTTTAACACGCCTGGAAAATCTCAGC
>NC_051408.1:28264026-28265053 GCF_015228065.2 Penaeus monodon
CACTGCACCACCTTATCCCAAGGGTAAATGCACGGTGGCTAAGTAATAACCGAATAAACAAATAAATGTTTGAACAGATAAAAATCGAAAGACATATATGAGGAAAAGAAGGGCCGATTAGCGTCACCTTACCTGGGCTACTTTACGCACCTGTCCGCTTGTTCGGAGTCATTATGGTCACTCCTGGAGTCATGGTAGTCACAGGAGCTCTAACTCTATCTCACGTTAGTGCCAGCCATTTTCATAGTTAATGTTTGTATACCTATTTGTAACAGCTGTATACGTTATATTTTCAAACTAAGTCCAACTGAAATAGGTTCGTCTATCCTAAAATCTATCCGTCGCTTTCTGCCTCGGGACGAAGGGAGTGCCACCGAGCCCCCTGCTGTCCGAGCAGCGGAACCCTCACCGAACCACTGCTGACTCGTCATGCCTGGCTGCGCTGCCCGCCACGCCGCTCGCCGCGCACGCGCCCCGTCGCCATCCGCATGTTGTTACCGCTTGGGACGCACGCTGTTGCTCGTAATTTTCTTTTGGCCGTCTGCTCTGTCTAAGCTGCGGAAACTTGAGTGTTTTCACAAAGTGTGGAAAAGACGCTGCAGTGAGGGAGGGGGGAGGAGCGTGCAGCGGGTGGTTGGGGATTTGCATGTGCGAGCCTGCTTGGTCGGTCTGTCGCTGCGTGGGCGATGCGTAAAGCGAAAAATGTGGTAGTGGTAGCCCGTATGAAGCATGTGGCCATTTTTTTGTATAATCTATAATTTTCCCTTGTGCTGTTTGTATGTACAATTATAGATGCACGTGTATGTATTTGTGTGTGTAGGTGGATCTGTGCTCGCGCTAGGGCTTACATGTGGATTAGTGATTATGACGAATAAATCTTCAGTAAAGAACTTAATGACCGGTTCGCTAATAATAGCGAACCTAGAGGCTAGAGGAAAGTCAAAAATAATTTTATATATGCTGGAGAGCTTATGGCATTGTAGGCTATTCACCTGCCTACTAGGTAGTTGGGCATGGAAGCGTCAGT
>NC_051408.1:28271801-28272334 GCF_015228065.2 Penaeus monodon
AGATTTATAAAGAAATGGGTGACACAATCGAAGACAATCACGATCCTGCTGATGATCACAATGAAAAAATGTTTTCGAAATGCAATGGTGTCAACTTTCAAACTAGTTCTGACGGTTTTCTTTATTCTATATGAAAAATTGAATACTTGTACTTTTTCTATCTATATAAATTATTTGTGTCTGGCTCGCTTTACATATTGCAGAATGGCATATGCAACATTTATATTGCTTACAATTGCAACAAGCCTGTTCGCCTCGTAACTTTAATATCCTCAGATCTATTTAGTTTCCATTGGTCATTACATTTGGAATAGCAGTATCAACAAGTAGTGATTATTCCTAAAATACTATACCATCCCACGTATCACTTCCTTTTTGACTGAGAAAAATATAAGAAGCAAATGTAATGATCACACAGCTAAAGGCGGACAACAAGAGAGAGCGCCAACGTCCGACCCAGAGACGGGCTTGGCTTCTAAAAAAAGGAAAATAACGACACGGCCCAAACAAAGACAGAAACGAATCATGCAAAG
>NC_051408.1:28272871-28273012 GCF_015228065.2 Penaeus monodon
TGTATAAGGAAAAATTTAATTACATTTTGTGAGATGTTGCGGTAAAGAACGTTTAACAATGAATAATATAATAAAGGGATTTTGTAAAATTGGTCTGTATATTAATCTATCTATTTTTCTACTGCTCCTGTCTATCTCACT
>NC_051408.1:28273785-28273922 GCF_015228065.2 Penaeus monodon
TCCCTGCAAACACTTCTAACTGAATAAGCTGAAATGAGTTCACTTTGACAAAGGTAAAAATCTATATATGATAGAAGCATTATATCTCGAACTGTAATGCAGCAACAGACAGCGATATGCCACACCACGAGAAATGT
>NC_051408.1:28274334-28275047 GCF_015228065.2 Penaeus monodon
GCTGTTGGCCAACTTTGATGTAAACGCTGTCTTCGTAATCGCCCCCAGACGATTATGCTTGAGTCAAACGATGACGCAACTGAATGGCGTCAGGGACAGCATTCAGTTTTCAGTGAAAAAGCGTCAGAAGTTATCCTCTCCAACTTTATCAACTATATCATTCATCGAGGTTCGCTGTGTTGTATACAAGAGGTCATGGCAAGTTTTTTTTTTATTTTACAGCAGTATCTCTAGGCAACAGAGTATTTGGCAATGTCATTAGAATCATCAACATCTGGCGCAAAATTATTAGCCGCTCACAAGCAGCTCCAACAGCGCCATGTACTGCGGCATGAAAACGCTAATTGTTGTGGAGGTTCATTAAACCCTATGGTATAGCAGGGTGAAGGGTTGCTCAGGCTCTGCTATCGCGTCCGGAATTTCCTTATTAGTGAGTTTTGTTGTCTGTATATTCATGACTGCTGTAACTACCAAATTTTGCAAATCTACGACTACTGGTTCTAATTTTACTAATTATATGGTATCTAAATAATATAGATGGTGTTTTCTAATTCTGTCAGATGATTTACCGATTTCCCAATTAAAGAAATCGGTTATTCGCCCTTGTATGTTAATTTCTGTACAATAATTATTTCCTTCGCGGTTCATTCATTTCCCAAAAGCTGGTTTATTATGTGCATGTTATCATCTAACTCTACGATGATAAGAGATTG
>NC_051408.1:28275167-28275600 GCF_015228065.2 Penaeus monodon
GTTGCAGTTATAAAATGTCTACGATTACAGTGAAGACAGTAATGTAGAGGTGAAAGATGTCAAATGGATATATAGTTCTGATGAAGATATGACATCGATAACATCCAGTTCTAAGTTATTTATTTTCAGTCAAATCTTTTCCGCACAGATCCTTGTTTATATCCTAAGGAGAATGTCTCAATTTATTAGCGCCCGCTATCCATCAGTCTCAAAAGACAAAATATATATATATTCCCCTACTCTTGGGGAATTCATCAAAATGTGAGTAATTTTCCTGCTCAACTAATTTCTAGTCTGGGGATCAGCCAGGTTATGTCGTAAGGGATATTAGACTTCCAACAACTCATCCCTAGCGACGTAAAATAACAATGGTTTCCATCCCCACCCTGCTTTTTTTTTCTGCATAGATTCGTCCTTGTACTCTGGGAAGTCA
>NC_051408.1:28275685-28275949 GCF_015228065.2 Penaeus monodon
CAAGCCGGCGAGGCTAGCAACAGAGAATAATGGCCTTTGGGGAGGAATAAGACATGGCCGTTCCTCGACGCTCTGCAGGGGATGAGAATGAAGAAAAAGGAGCAGGAGTGTGGCGCGCCGTAAATTTACGACCTGGCTTTCCTCTTTAAATGGGCCACGTCCTGCATTGGCGCTCAGGGTGTGGGCGGCACGTGGCTTCAGAGAAAAGGTGATTCGCATCGGCAAGTGTTTATATAATCTAGACACGTATTGTATCCAAATCCA
>NC_051408.1:28276113-28276315 GCF_015228065.2 Penaeus monodon
GGCGTATGACAGTTAAGCATTTCATCACGAGTACTAGAAGTAATTCGCTTGAGAACGAAAACCTGATTATTGTATCTAACGATCTGTTATAGGTAACGATGCTATACCAAATGATGTATCTAACGACCTGTTATATCTAACCATTTGTTATATCTAATCTGCTCTATATAACGATATGTTATATCTAACGATCTGTTATATT
>NC_051408.1:28279716-28279914 GCF_015228065.2 Penaeus monodon
GCCAGGATAGGTAATGCGCAGTTGTAAAACTTAGAATTAAAAGATCCCAAACCAACGGCTACATTAGGATTAAACACGACAGTCCCGACATTTTTTGCTTCCGTTTGTTAACCAAATTTATGCAAATAATAGGCTTCTGAACTTCCATGTGAGGGACGAGGGAGGGAGGACCCTATTCTAAATTTGAAACCAGGAGAG
>NC_051408.1:28280014-28280164 GCF_015228065.2 Penaeus monodon
TGAAATATATACAATATTACCATGAAACTATCAATACTGCCTGAAACACTTAAACATATGTAATGTTTCATGTGTTTCTGTGCCTACGTGTTTATAGTAGCTTAGAAAGTTCTGGTGCCTTGATTGTGTTGGTTCGTTCTTATGTTCGTG
>NC_051408.1:28284052-28284232 GCF_015228065.2 Penaeus monodon
CATTATTTGACATGGAATAATAAAAGAATATTAATAAAATAGAGCAAAAGTCAATCAGTAAATTCTTTGATATCATATTAATACAATGTGAATTTTGTAATATGCAATCCTTTTACTTTAGAAAGGCATCAAATAAAATAACATGTTACATGTCTATAATTATCACGGATATTAATTAAG
>NC_051408.1:28287839-28287905 GCF_015228065.2 Penaeus monodon
AACCTACAAGCAAGACAATTAGATATATCTTGAATAAAAGAATATCAGGCCAGGTCACAAGGAATT
>NC_051408.1:28288985-28289211 GCF_015228065.2 Penaeus monodon
AATTCACTGATAAAATCCCGGTGTCCACATCTTTTTTTTTTTTTTTCATAATCAGAAGTGAACTGACTTTAATAAAATTCTTTCTATTAATTTTTTGTGTGACTGGCGCTCCAGACAATAACCTTTAATTAGTATTTATATGTTAGAAAATTCATGATAAATCACTGAAACAATATTCTAATGTGTTTTTATATATAAAATAATTATAAAATATATTATTATTTAT
>NC_051408.1:28289370-28289463 GCF_015228065.2 Penaeus monodon
AATGGCTTACGCTAACTCGAACAAAAACCGAACAAAACGAAAAAGTTTTTAGTTTTTCATGACAACTTTCGTATAGTCAGAATGTTACAGCCT
>NC_051408.1:28289487-28289870 GCF_015228065.2 Penaeus monodon
TGCAACTCGAGTTTCCTTCGTCACTTGCATGTCTGTGCCAGATGAGTGAAATTGAAATGGGATTGCAAGCACAGATGCTGCTTTGATTTATTTATTTGAGAAAAATAAAACCAAATGACATTGTACTCTACATTTTATACTAAAATATTAAAAAAAATCATGGATAATATTTAGAAAATTGAACTAGCGCGAGAGGAGCTGATTCGCAGAAGAGAAAATCACTGTCGCAACGAATCAACTGTAGCTGAAATAATAGGTCTTATAATGAGATAATTGGCATACGAATAGAATGGACATTACAGCATGAAGATTAGAAGCATAGCAGGAGAAAAAAAAGGGAGAATTCAGATCTTTCAGTCCTTCGTCTGTTTGTTTTTGAACTT
>NC_051408.1:28289946-28290806 GCF_015228065.2 Penaeus monodon
TCTTTAGCAAATCCTTGCAAATCCGCACGCACAGTATGTAATGAATTTATGTGAAGGATGAACAATTAGATCAAATACATTCGCTGTGACCTGGGGAATGATTCTTAATAGTCCCAATGCCGTTGTGTAACAGAGATATACGACGAATATAAAAAGATTGAAACAAATACACATAACAACTGCAATAGACTTACTTAAGTAACATACCCCTAGGGACAGGAATGCAACTCATTGTCCCAAAAGGAAAGCTTCATGTAAATGAAATGAAATATCAGAAAAATGGCAAAATAAAAAGTGCTTCCCACTTAAACCCTTCGTTAAGCTTATCCTAATAACCCACCCAATTAACTGATGAAAGTGAGCATGCCGTTCACCAATATGAAGACATTTTATTGTGGAAGTAAAAAATAATACGGTTTGCAGCTACCATCTCTTCCCGGGCAAACCAGTGCAAGAACACTGAATCAATAAGATAGTAATTGGTGAACTCACTCACGGGGGAAGAAAAAAAGGGAAGAAGCCCGAAGTACAAACTTATGGTGGCTTAGACATGTGTCATCCAAACAGTGAGATCAAGGAGGATGAGCCGGATACTCACGATAATGCTCAGCGTCAGTTGTGGAATCCTCTTGGGAAAGTCAAAAGGTCTTGGGCTTTCGGTGCTGGTGCCGTGCCCGGCCAGGGGCGAGGCTCACAGTTGGGCACAGCGTGAGAAGCTTTTTTCTATGTTGTTCTGCTTGGCTCTGGAGAGGTCAACTTCACGGGACACTGATCATATGACCCAATACATGATTCAAAGCTGGGCCTTTACCAACAGTTGTCTCTTCAGCTGATGTTTGGCTTGTTTTCCCTTCCACAAA
>NC_051408.1:28291243-28291438 GCF_015228065.2 Penaeus monodon
TTCACAGAGGCTTCAAAAAACTTAAACAATCTTATCATTAGCTTTAAGGACACTTTAATGATATATTATTTGCTCACGACATGAAAAAGTCTCTTTGAGATGTGATTTTTGGGAAATTTGGACTTTATTCATCTTTTTCAGTTTGCTTCTCCGGGCTTGCAACATGCAAAGGTGTATGTACATCTGCCTATCAAT
>NC_051408.1:28291972-28292092 GCF_015228065.2 Penaeus monodon
AAAAAAGGAAGGGCACCCCTTGGGGCAACGCCCCCACCTCCCCAAAACCCAAAGTCCTTCAAAAAGAAAAAACCCGCCCAAACCCTTTGCGAGGAAATTTCGGGACTAAAACCGTATCCG
>NC_051408.1:28292379-28292489 GCF_015228065.2 Penaeus monodon
TCTTCGGGGGCGCCCAAAGCGAAATAAAGACCGGGGCTTTGCACATTTATTATTCCACGACTATAAATTTTTTAAGAAGTAAGGTCGGAGGGGGATGACAAGGGTAGACG
>NC_051408.1:28292531-28292824 GCF_015228065.2 Penaeus monodon
GAGAAGAGGCGACAGTAAAAGGGGGGTGAAAGAGGGAGAAGTCTTTTTTTTCGTAAAATTTCCCACGGGTCCTGCATTTTTATTATTGTTTTTAAAACAAATATAAAATATTTTTTGTTGGTTCTTTTCGCTTAGGTTGCCAGTTTTTTCCCCAAACAGAAAAGTGTTCCCCTTTACGGGTTTTCCGGCCTTCTGGCCTTTTTTGGCCTTTTATTTTTCACTTTTTCCCTTTTCCCATTTTCACTATTTTTTATCAAAGAGAGGAAAAAAAGGGAGGGGGGGAGGGGGGTTTT
>NC_051408.1:28292859-28292940 GCF_015228065.2 Penaeus monodon
TTTTATAAATTTATTAAAAATAATAATATTAATTTTAAAATATATTTAAATAATTTTATATATTAAAAATATATTTTTGCG
>NC_051408.1:28293660-28293735 GCF_015228065.2 Penaeus monodon
CATCGAGGCCCCCGTCGCCGCCGCACGTCGCGCTTTTTTTTTCCGGGGATTTTTTAACCCGAAAACACACACGTA
>NC_051408.1:28294666-28294880 GCF_015228065.2 Penaeus monodon
AAACCTTTTTTGCTAACGACCCAGATACAATTACTCGAAATCGAGATAACCAGAAGAATAAGTAAACTTTGTACTGGTACGAATTACAACGTTGCCTTTGATGTGAGTTTCTTTGAAAATCTTTCATCACCCAGTAAAAAATTGAAATTTATTGAGATGAGTGTGAAATTCCGAAATCGCCTTAATGATTAAAAAAGATCTTTAAATTTTGTAC
>NC_051408.1:28295650-28295735 GCF_015228065.2 Penaeus monodon
CCCTAAATAAGGAAAAAAATTATATATTTATTTTATATTAAAAATTTATATCTTTTATATAGTATAAAACCATAGAATATTATTC
>NC_051408.1:28301080-28301181 GCF_015228065.2 Penaeus monodon
AAATATATTAATTTTTGTGTTGTGTTTGTTTGTGTTAATGTAATGTATTAAAGTTGAAAAACCCTTTTAAAAGTAACTAAAAAAGAAAATTTTACCCAAGT
>NC_051408.1:28301206-28301471 GCF_015228065.2 Penaeus monodon
GTTGAACAGGAATGAATGAAAGGTTAAAACGTCCCGATGAAAAATACCTTTTTTTCATTTGGGGTTAGTTTTACAAAAAAACTTCAAACTTTACCCTTTATATGATCAAATTTTGACATATGGCAATTAAAATTTAATTTTTAAAAAAGAATCAGGTTAGCTTATACGGATTAATCTGCAGCTGACAGTGCAAAGTGCCAGTTTTTACAGAGGAAAAATTTAATTGCACATTTCAGAAATTTTTTATGTAATCATACCCTGATTC
>NC_051408.1:28301800-28302096 GCF_015228065.2 Penaeus monodon
ATTGAAAAAATTTATATGTATAGAATAGTATAATCTTTGGTGAAAAATGATAAATGGCTTATAACAAAGTCTTTTTAATATCATTTTGATCCCCTTGAAAATCGAATGGCTAAAAATTTAAAGCGAAGAACGGGGAAATAGGGCTTTTTCATTGATTCAAGGGCCCCTTTTTACATCTGGATTACTTTTGCTGTAGCGGCTTAACATTTTTTAATCAAAAATTTCTTGTGAAAAAAAAAAAATATTGAAAAATACAGAAAGGGGTCTAAATTTGGCACAAATTGGGTGCAACCGAG
>NC_051408.1:28302118-28302416 GCF_015228065.2 Penaeus monodon
CGTGTGTTAGCCTCAGAGCCCCACATTAAAATTTTTTACATTCAAGTAAAGAGTTATGAGAAAAAAAAAGATCAAAATTTAAAAAAAGTTCACACAACAAGGGGTTAAAATTTTTTGTGGCTTACGACTAACACAAGCCCCTTCGATCGATTGTACCCCCTTTTTCATGGGGCAAAATTTAAACTTTTTAAAAACATTATGATTGGTTTTTCAAAAGTCTCCTCTGATTCCCTCCCTCTGTTTCCTGCTTGCCGCTGCCCCCTGTTTCTCATTCCACTCTGTATTCTGCCCGACTGAC
>NC_051408.1:28302589-28302697 GCF_015228065.2 Penaeus monodon
CCCCCTTTTTTTTTTTTTTTTTCTATTTAGTTTAAAAATTTTTTTTTATTTTAAAATTTAAATTTAAAATTTTTTTTAATAATTTTTTTTTAAAAAAAGGTAAAAGGG
>NC_051408.1:28303530-28303622 GCF_015228065.2 Penaeus monodon
TAGTGTGTGTGTGGTGTGATTAATATGACACACACATGCACACGCACACCCCACAAACTGAAATTTATGTCTGGAAAAAAAACGCTTTTTTA
>NC_051408.1:28303970-28304035 GCF_015228065.2 Penaeus monodon
TTGAAGCTTCTTAAAGTTGAAACCGTTTTAAAAAAATAACACTAAAACAGAATTTCCCCCGAAGT
>NC_051408.1:28304086-28304166 GCF_015228065.2 Penaeus monodon
GGTTTAACACAGTCTGATGAACAAAGACCTTTTTTTACTTTGGTGTTTTTTTTTAAAATATTTAAAACTTTACCATTGAT
>NC_051408.1:28304211-28304328 GCF_015228065.2 Penaeus monodon
AAGAATCATTTAGCTTATCCGAGTTTAAATCCGCTGACAGTGCAAAGTCCAGTTTTTACAGAGGAAAATTTAATTGCACATTTCGAAAATTTTATGGTAACTACCTGATTCAAGTTT
>NC_051408.1:28304651-28304953 GCF_015228065.2 Penaeus monodon
AAATTAAAAATATTTATATGTTTTGAATAGTATAATCTTTGGGGTGAAAAAGATAAATGGCTTAAACAAATATTTTTTAATATCTTTTTTGACCCCTTGAAAAATCGAATGGGCAAAAATTCAAATCCGAAAAAGGGGGGAAAACTAGGGCTTTTCATTATTAAGGGTCCCATTTTTGCATTCTGGATTACTTGCTGTAGGGCGAAACTTTTGTTTAATCAAGAATTTCTTAGTAAAAAAAAAAGAATTTTTAAAAATATACAGAAAGGGCTCTAAATTTGCAAAAATTTGGCTGCAACGAG
>NC_051408.1:28304975-28305189 GCF_015228065.2 Penaeus monodon
CGTGTGTTACCTCAGAGCCCCAAAAAGAATTTTTTACATTCAAGGGGAAAGGGGTTAAGAGAAAAAACAAGATCAGAAAAAATTAAAAAAAGTTCACACAACAAGGGATTAAACATTTTTTTTGCTTACGACTAAACAAGCCAATTCGATCGATTGAAAACCCCTTTGTCATGGGGCAAAATTTAAACTTATAAAAACATTATGATCATGGTTA
>NC_051408.1:28305590-28305798 GCF_015228065.2 Penaeus monodon
TACAGATAGGTGGGTCTCCATGTAATCACTACTGGAAAAAATGTTTTTAGTGCTTCACTTTTAACAGATTATAATATTCCAGTAAAATCACTTGTCGTTATTCAAATGAATTTAATTATTTTCACAGGAGAGCAAATGGATACCATCATTTTGCAGTTCATTGACATGTTTATTTACATCTTTTATCCATTACATGGTCATTGTTTCA
>NC_051408.1:28306067-28306141 GCF_015228065.2 Penaeus monodon
GGGTCATGGATAGACTGATGCTGTGGAATGTGATATGAATTAGTGGAAGAAATGCAACGGCAAAGGGACTTTTT
>NC_051408.1:28306186-28306431 GCF_015228065.2 Penaeus monodon
ATGGAGAAAAGGATGCAGAATGCACCTAACGAAAGGACAGAGCAACTAGATGAGTGATATATATATATGTTTGTGTGTTGTGGTGTTTTGTTTTATATAAAGGTAAGTCCTTCAGGTATAAATGGCATCGGCTGAGGTTCAGAGGCACGATCCAGGAAATTAGTTTTCTGTCCTATTGATTATTTGCATAATTTGTACAGGATCTTCTTGGGAGTAAGGCTTCCTCGCAAACGGAACCAAGCTTT
>NC_051408.1:28310497-28310695 GCF_015228065.2 Penaeus monodon
TTCTCTCTTTACTCTTTAACTCAAGACAAAAAATAGGTACCAACTTATTGCATCGGGTCTGCCTCCTCATGATATTCTATATAAAATTTTTTTTTTCCGATCGCACACAATGCTGCGTTGGGAAAAATTTAGAAACCAATTAGTTTTATCTCAATAATGAAATTGTTATTGATTTAAGCACTGTTAAAAAGGGCTCAC
>NC_051408.1:28310881-28311153 GCF_015228065.2 Penaeus monodon
TCATCGAAAACGGCTATGTATTTTTGGCATGTCTAGCGAGGCGGGTTTTCCCCTTTCCATCACTTTGCCGTGAGCCCTGTTAACAGTGCTTAAATCAATAACAATTTCATTATTGAGATAAAACTAATTGGGGTTTCTAAATATTTTCCCAACGCAGCATTGTTTTGCGATCGGAAAAAAAAATATTTATATAGAATATCATGAGGAGGCAGACCCGATGCAATAAGTTGGTACCTATTTCTGTCTTGAGTTAAAGAGTAAAGAGAGAACCC
>NC_051408.1:28312781-28312854 GCF_015228065.2 Penaeus monodon
AACCTACAGCAAGACAATTGATTAATCCTTGAATAAAGAATATCAGGCAGGTCACAGGAATTTATATATTAAG
>NC_051408.1:28313292-28313474 GCF_015228065.2 Penaeus monodon
CTAGTTTAATTATATATTTATATATCTTTATATCTGCTTTATATGATCAGTTCTATACCTCATATATTTCTTATCTCTTTCTATAATCTATACTTTATATAATAATTTAGCTCTAATATTTCTATATATATTCTTATATATAATTTACTATCTATCTTTATCTCATCTTTCTCTCCCTCTTT
>NC_051408.1:28316653-28316984 GCF_015228065.2 Penaeus monodon
TACAAAAATCATAACTTCTCTCTCTCAGTCTTTCGCGTGGCCCCGCGCGGCATGGTGTTCCCGTTTGCGCTACGGCTGTCCGTCTTCACGAGTCCCCTTGTCTGTTGTGCAGCCGTGCCCCGGGTTTGCCTGTTGTCAGGAGTGACCAGTTTCATCCTTTTCCAGGTTGGCTTGGAGGTCTGGTTGGCTCCACCCCTATGGAGGAGCAGAGAAGTCGTGTCCGCCCCCCCTCTGGGTCATGCAGATGGGGACAGACCTAAGGGCGATTTCCCTTCACAAGGCACAACCCACAGTTGCCGATGTGCGACACTAGACACTTTGATCTGGGAAA
>NC_051408.1:28334756-28334945 GCF_015228065.2 Penaeus monodon
TACTAGACACGGTGGCAGTACACCTTCTCCTTCTTTGTTCTGCCTCTGTACCCACAAAGTAAGCTCGACGGCGCGGCTTAATCACATTGCCACCGTTAATTTACATAGTAACCAACTTTCCTCTTATCACATGCTAGGCAAGCTTCACATCATACTACCATTTTGACAACAGGAAAGGTTGATTTTTGG
>NC_051408.1:28335343-28335424 GCF_015228065.2 Penaeus monodon
CGCAGTGTTGGTGCACTAAATCTTGTAGCTGCTTTTAGAAAAGGACATCAAAATGATCTTGTTTTTACAATTAAAGAGGGC
>NC_051408.1:28335781-28335848 GCF_015228065.2 Penaeus monodon
TGCTTACCCTTAATTTTGTCGGTTTCGTAAACGTCTTTCGACGATCCCTATTTTCAAAAGGCGATAG
>NC_051408.1:28339413-28339611 GCF_015228065.2 Penaeus monodon
TACACCTTCTCCTTCTTTGTTCTGCCTCTGTACCCACAAAGTAAGCTCGACGGCGCGGCTTAATCACATTACCACCCTTAATTTACATAGTAACCAGCTTTCCTCTTATCACATGCTAGGCAAACTTCACATCATACTACCATTTTGACAACAGGAAAGGTTGATTTTTGGTATAAACGATAATAAAGTTATTTATAT
>NC_051408.1:28340012-28340111 GCF_015228065.2 Penaeus monodon
GGCAATAATGAAACTTCCGCAGTGTTGGTGCACTAAATCTTGTAGCTGCTTTTAGAAAAGGACATCAAAATGATCTTGTTTTTACAAATTAAAGAGGGC
>NC_051408.1:28340474-28340634 GCF_015228065.2 Penaeus monodon
TGCTTACCCTTAATTTCTGTCGGTTTCGTAAACGTCTTTCGACGATCCCTATTTCAAAGTCCATGAAGAGAGAGGAACGATAGAAGAACAGGGGAGTCAATAAAATAGGGGATAAAGACAAGCGACAAGTTTATTAAAAACTTCTCACGGTTATCCAAGT
>NC_051408.1:28341303-28341454 GCF_015228065.2 Penaeus monodon
CACGCCAGGAAAAGGGATGGATTTTCCCCTTTTGGATGAGTGGTGGGCTGGGGGGGGGGGGGAATTCTCTCCGCTGGCTGAACACTGCAGCCATAAAATACTTTATATTTTTTTTTTCATTTTTCTTTTGGACGGCTAATATACATTTTCC
>NC_051408.1:28341524-28342036 GCF_015228065.2 Penaeus monodon
AAAAAAAAAATAAATTTCGAAAATAGAAAAAACTGCCCGGGTTCCATAACATCTCCTCTTAGAGAAACCGGCGCAAACTTTGGGGCCTTTAATAACCTTTATCAACATCTAATTAGAGATCTACCGGTCATAATATTTATCTACCCTCTAAATTAACTGCAAACCTCTCACCTTTTTTGTATCCTGAAAATTAAAAATTTGGTTTTTATTAGGGGGGACTCTTTAAACATGAAAAATTCCTTGACCACATTTTTGAAAAGCACAAAACCCAAAAATTCACCAAACCTCGGTTTAAATCATTTTGGGGGGGGGGAAATAGAGCGGGGCAATATCATATTTTGAAACGTGGCAGCAATATGTTATCCACGTGAATTCGTCCGTTTGCTAAGAGGCACTAATAACGTTACCAAGGTGCTTTTATCGTAAGAACGTTCCCGAGTAAGAATCACGCCAGGAAATCTATTAGGTCTCATCCTCCTTACGCGGAGCGGGAAGCGCCCTAAATACATAGC
>NC_051408.1:28346682-28346937 GCF_015228065.2 Penaeus monodon
AAAAAATAATGGTTAAAGCATCCCCTGCTAATTCTCCATTCAGTATACACAACTTGCGTATCCGATTGCCAAGATGAGCTGCGAGGAAGTTTTTCTTACTCTGAAGAAAACAAGACGAAGAAAAAAGATATATGTAACATATCTAGACGTCGAGCAAATCCTTAAAGGTACTGTACCTAAGTCGTTTTCTTTAGGTATTAGATCTATATTGGACGAGAAACGTTTTATACTATTATACATGCAAACAAGAACTAA
>NC_051408.1:28347105-28347441 GCF_015228065.2 Penaeus monodon
CATATGACCGAGAGAAATGCAAATGAACTGTTGAGAATAGGCAAAGTGGACCGACCGAGATTAGTAGCCACATGCGATCTTTTCACTTTCTCTTTTGTTTCAATCCCGGTCTAGAGCAGGGGTTGCAATCTGGAGGCCATGAAACAATAAGAAAATATGACTTGGAATTAAATTGTATATCCTGTCACCGTATGAGGCCTTTGCATTTATTGTTGATGCTTTTACCCTTCCGTACTGTATGTAGATGTATACGTTGCATTAACTGCAGTTTTTTTTCCAAGCCATAGGTTATTTAGTGTCTTTTAAAGCATATTTTCATGCAGATTTTCTAATGCA
>NC_051408.1:28347564-28348586 GCF_015228065.2 Penaeus monodon
AGATACACACACTGAATGGGCCATGAAGATTATCATATATTAGTCGGGGGCCACACAATAGAAAAGATTGGGAACCACTGCCCTAGGGACAAGAGGCTCGCTGTAAGGTTAATGACACAGCCTGTGACCAAGAAACGGAACCGATTTTTTTTTCTTCAAGACTGAATCGGCTTCATTTACATATATTGAAGAGACAGGGGATATGTGCATGACATCTTTAATAGGACTTTTATGTATTTACTCTACCAATGATGTAAAAGTAGGCGATAGGAAAATACCAGATTGCAAGTATATACTGCATATTCGCAGTCTATGGATAAAAGAGATTGGTTGCAATCTCATATTAGTAAGTTCAACTTCATCAGTATCAATCTATACATATGAATCATCGACAGCTAAGCTTTTTGTGAAAAGTGAGCATATTTTTGCTATATTGTTGGTATGCTTTATTTCCCCATATTATCTTTATATGATACTGATAATTTGGTGATTTTTTTTATAGATATTAGTATGACCTTCATGGATTGATATCTAGGAAAGACGATGTCCCATACTATTAATCATGTTCATATTACCGTTATGTTAGGCGATATATTTTAAGCTTTTAAGCAGTTCCGATTAGGAACTCAGTAAGAGATCTCCCACCAGTTTTAAAATTGACTTTGCCAATCTAATCTAACATCGAATATCAAAGGGTTTAAAACAATCTCGGAGGTAAACAGACGCAGGGGAGGATGGAGTGCAAGACGATGTTTATGCATATACCCCCCAGGATTGAATTATAATCCAAGATTTAATCATAAGCTGCTCGAACCGACACTGCATGAATTTTAAACTTGTCACTGGATGCACGGTTTTCAGGTTGTTGAGATGGCATTTAGAATTGGTCGTTTCACTCGCTAATTGAAAAAAAAAAAATTCTCGGTAAGATATGAAGAGTACGAATAGTAAGGTATGTAATGATAAAAGCATCATAGTTCCCCTGCATTGCATGGGCACCCTGAAAGCAGATAAAAAAAATC